>NC_061092.1:18906217-18943717 GCF_015104395.2 Macrobrachium nipponense
CTCTTCCTCTTCCTCCTCCTCCGCCCATACTGTCCCTCAAACCCCCTCTCGCCCTCCCACGCCGAATGTCCCTAAAAGAAAACACAAGATCGTGGTATTTTTGGCAAAAATAATCAAGGTCAGTAATTTAGTCATTTGGTTAAATGCCTTGTGTGCGCTTATTCAGGGTCCATGGTCCACGCCCTTGTAGACGCTCACGCACATACGCACGCGCACCCACACATGGGTACTATATATATATATATAATGGTAATAATATAATATTATATATTATAAATGTGTGTGTATACATATGTAAACATATTTATATATATATATATATATATATATATATATATATATATGTGTGTGTGTGTGTGTGTATAAAAGGCTGTCTGTACTGATAGATGTATTTGTTTCAATACTGTAGTGAAAATACTTCCATATGTACCCTGTTATCCTATATACATCGCAGTGCGGTTACATAAGTGTCTGTGCGATACCAGAACGTGGAAAAACGTTGCTGGAAATCATTTAATCGTCAGCCTGAGAAAGGATCTCGGTGTGAATGGCAGGTCATCCGTGACAGGGAAGCAGTTTAGGAGATCGATCATGGGCGGAGGTCATGAAACACGTCCATCGCTGCTCTCCGATAATTCTGAGGATGACCTTGCTGCCACTCAGGCTATTAGAGGTCACGCCCGCACACACACATACATTTGTGTGTGTTTATATGTACATATACATATACATGCAACACACATATATACATATAAGTAGAGAGGGAGGGAGAGAAAACAACACAACGTACACCGTCACATTCATCTCTTAACTGCTGGGTATTGGATTAACCCCCGTGTAGTATATACTAAAACGAGTATACACACTGGTGAGTAAGAGTTATTTAAAATATATGAGCAGTAGCAACTGACATTCACAATTGGATGAAGAAAACGTGTTGGTTTATGTGATGTATATACAGATGCCCCTAGTTTATGTAAGTATACATGCGTTGTTTGTGTATACAGCTACCTCATTACACAAGTATACATTTGCAGTGTTACGTAGGTGTATGCGTGCTTTACGTATATATATTACACTCATATATATATATATATATATATATATATATATATATATATATATACTTGTGTATGTATATATATATATATATATATATAGAGAGAGAGAGAGAGAGAGAGAGAGAGAGAGAGAGAGAGAAGACTTGATTTATGTCTGTATATAGTACAGGTTAGGTAAATATACTGATATGTAAATGTAATAAGAATTGACAGTAACACAGGCATGATTCACAATTCGATATCGGGCTGTTTATTTGCATTTTACCCTGAAGAGACCTCTGTGTTCCTTTCCATAATGTCGTTCCATGTGGGTGGGAAGCAATTTCCCGAGAATAAAAGAGCCAATGAAAGAAATCGATAGGCAGATGGTCACTCTCACCCTCATCTCACGATGCCTTTGATTTTTCAAGTGTCCTGAATCACATGATCACTGTTTCTCATCGTCACTTCAAGGATATCCGCACAAACACAGACACAAACGCACAAACACCTACGAGAACAAGCTGCGGTAGGCAAGCCCGGAGAGGCTGTTAGCTTCTCAGAGGCTGCTGCACAACTGAGGCCCTCTGCATGATAACGTGTGTGCGTGTGTTTGTGTGTGCGAGAGTGTGTCCATGACTCAGCGGCACTCTGTAACCGCGCACACATACAAATATACACAGACATTCGGATGTACACTTTATAAACTCTTTAAGCGGTCGCACAGTTTCTCGTGCTATGATGCTCAGCATATTTTGTCCCGTAAATGACACATGGGCCTCTCAGGTCTCTCGATTCTTTTTCCGTCTTTTTCTTTCTGTTATCCACATCTGACATTCATATCAGGCTACAGCTACTTTTGTTTCTGATTTTATTGTAGTTTTGGCTCTCGTCCGAGTAGTTTTTTATATTAGTTTATTAGACTTGTTTCTTAAAGTCATTCGAATTATGTAAGCAGTGTCCAAGCGAGAAACAGTATAAGCTGAAGTGTTGTTCTCCATCGAAAGAAGAAGGAACATAGTAAAACATGACAGAAGGTGAAACGTAATCAAGGTCTTTAGACCTTGAGCGGAATATTCTCAAAGAGTCTTTTACCTCTTCTATCGAACGGAAAGAGAAAAGAACCAGTCGGGCGAATGTGAGTAAACTTTTGAGCGCTCGCCGTTTGCCAAAATGAATGTCTACCTAGGACCCACTACCCGAACTGCATCGTGGCGCATCGTCTCCTTTCTACATCTCGCCATCGTAATGGACGCCTCTCACCCTATGACCTGGGTTATCGGTCACCCAGTATTTTCTCAGGCGCCCTTTCTTTCTCACCTGTGCGTACCCCTTTGTGTTTTTGTTCGTTCTTTGTTGCTCTGTATCACTTCCTCTCCCCTGAGGATACGCATCGCCTTTGGCCTCTTTGTTTTGCCACATCCCCCAGAAGGCAGCAGAGAATCTCTCTCTCTCTCTCTCTAATTATGTATCTTTTTGAGTTTTAAGGTAACGATCGCTTTTCTTCGATCTGTAGGATCCTTAATCTTATTTTATCGTTTGTGTGCATTGTTATGATTTTTAAAGCGCACATGCTCTCGTGTGGTATGTGTGTGTGTAATAAATAAAATGAATATACATGCACATACACACACACAATATATATGTATATATATGTATATATATATATATATATATATATATAATATATATATATATACTATATATATTATTTACTACACACACACACACACATATATATCTATATATATATATATATAATTATGTGTGCGTGTGTACGAGACAGAGACAGAGAAGAGAGATTATTTGGAAATGTGTCTTTATGGATAACAGCCTTCGAATCTGAGAGAGGAGGAATTTTCGGATCTTGTAAATGTGAGATTAAATGACACAGGAATATTTGAATTTGTTGGACCAAAAACTGCAACTGAAACCTCCGTGTACAAAACCCAATGGCAGTACATAGCCCAGGCCTGAAGGAATCAAGGAAAAGAGTGCAGTCTTGAAAGTGAAGATTGTCAGTGCTAAAGAAAACAAACGCGGAGAGAGAAAGGCAACGGAGTACTTGAAAGGCAACAAAGTGGAGAAAGTTGAATAGGTAGGCGGGGCTTGGAAGCAAAAATCTACTTGACCATGAATTATTACTATCTACAGAAACGTGAGGAAACCCAGCATGTAAAGCAAGGGACTGAAGTTGAGTGATTGATTTATTAGAATGAAAAATTGCCTTCAGAATTTTAAAGATCATTTACGCCAGGGCTTAGGCATGAAGAAGACTTCACTAAACTATCTAACGGTGTGAAGGTAATGGTCTTCTAGTCCCCAGCAATGCATTTAATTCATTTGTAGACGTGTAAATAGACGTATTTTCACATAGGTATGTAATTTACGCATCTCCTCTCGATAGATGTTTTTGTTTCATGTTGTTAGGCGCATCTCCTCCCACAAAGTGTGTAGTAAACAGCGCATACGAGAAAAAAAAACTTTGCTTTAAAACTGTACTTTAAAGCTTTACTCAAAATAGCCTTATATTTTTAACCTTTTAAGGGAGACTACCTCTGGTAGCTATATATATCAGAAAAATCTGTATGAATGACTGGTAGAGAGATTTAAGATGTCGTTACCATAGGGGAAACGTGTAAGGAAGAAAAATAATCCTTCTTGTCAAACATTTGTTGCTGCCTGGTTGCAATGTATTATTACTGGAAAACTTGAAAACGAATCTGTATCAACTAAATCACACTAATTCATCAAGTTGTCAGGCCTAAAGACTAATCTTTACTCTAGAAAAGAAGACTCTTTGAGGTGAAACATAAAAGTAACGAATCATTTTATTTGTTATCAAAATGCAGATTTAAAGTTAACTTAGCCAGTCAGTTCGTGACTCACGCAGACGCTTCCAGATGGTGTTAAGAGTTCCCATTACAAAAACACAAGGGAGA
Organism: Macrobrachium nipponense; assembly: GCF_015104395.2. Classification (NCBI taxonomy): domain Eukaryota; kingdom Metazoa; phylum Arthropoda; class Malacostraca; order Decapoda; family Palaemonidae; genus Macrobrachium; species Macrobrachium nipponense. Next base: position 18,910,200 of record NC_061092.1, read on the forward strand.
CGTAGTCGACTTACGTAAACAAGTCTGTTTTGCTTTTGCTTGTTTCTAGGCTGCGTGTGCTTGTTGCCGAATTGTAAGGTACTGGTTTCGGAGGGATATTTTCTTCCTTCGGCAGTGTTGTATGTTATGTCGATAGAAACCGTCAGCATTTTTGGCTATTAAACTGCTTCGTGTCGCACTGAGAAATGGTTACTATTTAAACTGACATTATAGAAGACAGTCGCGGCATAAGGACTACACGTACGCGACTGTCATCGGGTTTGCCCTGCCGGAATTAGCGCGCGCTCCAGTCTGCTTGGGTATTGCCCATGCACATTAACTTAGTCCTGTAGTGTCCTGATATAGTGAGTGTTTTTAAATCATGGCACCAAGTAAAAGGAAGACAAGTGCAATAATGATAATAGCACTCCTGCAAGACGAAAACGAGCATGAAAAGTGCAAGGAAAATCTTAAAGTATGGGTGAAACCATGGCTAAGAAAGAGGTTTTATCATGACTTTTTTTGAAAGAATTAAAGGAAAATAACCCGGAATATTATAGAAATTATTTAAGAGTGACTGATTATGTCTTCGGAGACCTTTTATACCTTATGTCTCCAAAAATAAAGATACAGTAATGAGGAAGTCTATACCTCCTGAGGAAAGGTTAATTACAACATTAAGGTTCCCAGCAACGTTTCTTGGGCTGCTGTTAAGAGGAATAAATCAAAATGTCACAACTTGGCACATATAGTACATAGGGCAAAACTGAAGACTACTACTGCAAGGGGTAAAACTGCATACTACTGCCGCGAGGGGGCAAAACTGCAGACTACTACCGCCAGGGGCAAAACTTGCCGGACCTATTCCCGCGGGGAGGGGCTGGAAACTACACCGCCGTGCGGGGGCAAAACTGCACACTATAACCGCAAGGGCAAAACTGCAAAACTACCTACAAGCGTGGGGCAAAACTGGGCAAACGCCCACTATCGGCAAGGAAGGGGGCGAAAACTTGCAGACCAACTATCCGCAGGGGCAAGAACTTGGGCAAAACTACTACAGCGTGGGGCAAAACTGCAGACCACTATCCGCAAGGGGGCAAAACTGCAAACGACCACTATCGACAGGGGGCAAAACTGAGAACTACTACCAGTAGTGGGGCAAAACTGCAGACCCATTACTGGCGAGGGGCCACAAAACTGCGCTACTACCATGGGGGCAAACTTCAGACTACTACGTGTGGGCAAAACTTCAGACTACTACAAGGGGGGGCAAAACTGCAGACTACTACCATGGGGGCAAAACTGCAGAATAATACCTGTGGGGGCAAAACTGGCCGACTACTACCACCTGCGGGGGTAAAACTGCAGATCTGCTACTGCGAGGAAAAACTGGCCAGACTACTACCGTGGGGACAAACCTTCAGACTACTACCCGCGGGGGTAAAACTGCAAGACTACACCGGCGGGGTAAAACTGCAGACTACACCGAGGGGTAAACTGCAGACTACTACCGCGGGGGTAAAACTGCAGACACTAAACGCGGGGGGCTAAACCGGGGCAAAACTACAGATCACTACTGTGGGGGCAAAACTGCAGACTTACTACAATGGGGGGCAAAACTGCAAGACTAACTACCGCCACAAAACTGCAGACTACTACAATGGTGGGGGGTGCAAACTGCAGACTACTACCGCCGAGGGGCAAAACTTCAGACTACGACAGTGGGGGGCAAAACTGCAGACTACTGCCGCGGGGGCAAAACTTCAGACTACTACCGCGAGGGGGCAAAATCGCAGACTACACGGGGGCGGGGGGGGGGGGTGATCAGAAAACTACCGCGGGGGGGCAAAACTGCGGACTATTGAAAGGTAAGCAATAAAATACGAGTCAAAATAGGTTGGTCAACCCAGTCATCCTGCTAGTCCATCCCCACACACCACAGACTGGCGGGGGATAATGCCAGTCTTGTCTAGACTGACCTGTCCGGTTGAGCATGTTGAAGAGATGAGAGGACTAGCTAGTCTCTCCGGGTTTGTCATTTTTACCCCCCATACAGAAAAAGATTGGCCGGTTCATGCCTATCCCGGTACAAATCAACGTGGCAGTCCTCTACGTGTATGGTGCTTAAAACGCTGTATCTGTACCGCTTTACTGACTAGTTAAATGCGTGTTATTTGAAACACATTGCGTTTGATTGCTGTAGTATGCAAGTTAAGGATGTTCACCATCTCTAGTCAGGTATCACGGGAATATTAGTGTTACTGCTTTTAACTACTGAGTAGTCACGGATGCCTTTTTCAGTTTTCTGGTGCAGATTGCTAACCGTATAAATTATTGTATTCATACCGTGAGTTGCGTCATACTCTGCGTGCCATAGTTTTTCAGAGTCTGCTAGTTCAGTTCTAGTGCTTGAATACAAACACGTTTATTTATATATATATAATATATATATATATATATATATATATATATATATATATATATATATATATCTATATATATATGTGTGTGTGTGTGTGTGTGTGTGTGTGTGTGTGTGTGTGTGTGTATGACTTGGCCTGTTCGATTTTAACACTTATGCTTTGCTCTATTCTTTCCTATTTGCTGACATAACGGTTTTCTGTCAAATGGAAGTTACTACGCAAGATTTTTAGCCTTTGGCATGCTGCATAAGAATGTCTACTCAGCATAAATAACAACAGCGATAGTAAGTAAAAATAATACCTTCGCCAAAGGAAAAGAACAAAACTAGTTCTGCCATCCAAAACAAGTTTTGTTTTTCTTTTTCTTTTTCTTTTTTTTCCCCACCAGCCTCCCAGTCTCCCTGGCTCGCCGAGACCCACATGTTACAGCAGCCTTCTGACCATATTAGACCCATTGTCGTGTGAGTCACTCCAAGATTGGAGGAGAGATAGCATTTAATTGTTAGGGTCATTTTAGCTATACAACTCTTCTGTGGCTTGAAGCTCCATGACGACCAGGGTGTCTGACAGATTTTGCGTTTTGAATAGGAACTCGTTGTCATGATTAAAAAGACAAATTTTTTCCTTGGGAGATAATGCTCTCGGTTGTGATTTAGAGGAGGGGGGTTGGGGACTGTCACTCACTGAACCCGGGGTGTAAGGGGGGATGGGGGGCAGTCGCTCACTAAAGGCATCAGACTATAGAGTAAATTTATTATTATTATTATTATTATTATTATTATTATTATTATTATTATTATTATTATTATTATTCTGTGCGATCCTGATCATTTAGGATCAGTTGGAAAAAAAAAATTCGTTTCATAAGTATGCTGTCCTAAAAGTGAATAATACTCGTAGATAGTAAGAAGTTCACTATTAGTAAATGAAATAATGGTTACCCGTTTGGGAATGACTAAATAATTGCAATTAAAATTCACAGATCACGTAGCCAAAAGGAATTCAAATGAAGTTCATGCTAAAAATGTAATTAAAATTAAAGAGACTCACTGTAGATGTGATATGTTCGAATTTTTCTAGAAGATTAATTAAAGCTTTCATATTAAATGGTGAATGATAGAACGCGTTTATCACCTGTTACGAAATAAAAAATACAAACTTTTTTTTCCCATTAGCAGGAACGTTAAAGGTTAATATTATCATAATATATAATATAATATAATATAGTTATTATATATAATATATATATATAATGAAGTAGTATATATATTTGTGTGTGTGTGTGTTTACAATCCACGAGCACACACACGCGCACATATGCTTCCTTCTATCGAATTTAAGTGTTAAATAAACTGTGATTTCGCTCCCAGCAGTTATAGTATGGTTTCTAGTGAGCTCAAATGCGGATCGAAACCCAAAGTGAGTCTTATATAAAAGGAGGAAACCTTACGACGCCAAACGTAGCCTAAATCACTTGCAGTGTGCGAAGGAGGTGTCTCTCTGTTGACGGTGCCGGACAGAGTGGTTCTCAAATCCAGTTATACAACTCGCAAAGTTGTGCACTTCGAGGGCGGAGTGGTTTTAGCGAAGTCTTCTGCTCTAGAATAATGCTCTGTTAATATTGCCTTTATTTCCTTTTTTTCCAGAGAGAGAGAGAGAGAGAGAGAGAACGTTCATCATAAGTGTAACTGAAAAATGCGACTCAGAAAAGAGGGAGAAAACTAGAATCAATTAAATCAGTATTACGAGACAGAAAATCCAGGTCTTGTTCTTTAAAATAGACGAGTGCTACACAGCGGGTTTTGAAATAAGAGTGTCATCCCTTGGGAAAAAGAGTCATCATCTTCTGAGTCGCATTGAGTAGGCTACCTGAATTGTTTTCAGACCTCGAAAGAATTCGCCATCACTAACGGTACGTTCGCGTTTAACCCGACACTTTCGAATTTATTCCAAAGAAATGTATATTATATATATATATATATATATATATATATATATATATATATATATATATATATATATGTGTGTGTGTGTGTGTGTGTGTGTAATTTTTTTCTTCCCTTCAGGGTTAAATTCTGGCGTCCATTATACCCGAGATAAAAGAGGGACTCGCCGAGATTGTAATTCCAGACAAAAGTGAGTTCACGCCAGAATATTTTTCCCTCCGGTGAAGCGACATTGCCCGACTCTTCACGCTTGGTTTCTGCAAGACATGAAGGATCGCCAGCGTTTGTTTGACTGTGTCATGCTCGTCAATGTCATCGCGCAACAATAACCACATTTCCGCATTCTGCGGAGTTTTTGCGCAGTGATCGGAGTTTTAAAAGGACCCAGAAAGATTGGGGAGTAAAAAGAATAAAAAAAGCTGGCTGAAAAGAACTTACAGACTTCTATAATGAGTTCTAGTCAGACAAAGTGTTCCTTTGGCCCAACTGCTATTCCATGATAGCGGGATTTCGATTTTTTTTTTTTTTTCTTTTTTTACTGAATCTGGTTCTAATTGTTTCATATCATGAGGCAAAAGATACTGGCTCTTCAAAGGCGGCTGCCATGTGTGGTAAAGTGTTGAATGGCTTGCGTGGACCTTTAAGCTTTTTCCATAGTGAAGAGACTTACAGATTCTCTATTCCGGGATAAATTACAAAAGTATTTCAATTGAGAATTGCTGCAACATCCCATGGTATTTCCTCAAATAACTTTCAGAATGGAGGACTTCCTTGCGTAGGAAATTGTTTAGAATGTTAAAGCGCATTTGAATTAAATTTATGACAATAATGATGTAACTGAATGGTGAATAATATGTAAAATCAAGTACAGTTTAGTTCACAAAAGCTTAAACGGAATAAACCAAATCAGTGTGGTAGAAATGAAAGAAAATATGAATATAACCCATTAAACATACAGGCAGGCTCCCATGGCAGAACATACATGACTTGCAGAGGTGCGCCAGGCCAAACAAACTTCCATAATAAAAAAATTAAATAAAAATGTGGGGGATGGGCGGCGGGGTTATGTGGAATAGCAAAGTCCATCCAGTCATCTAAAGTGTGGCAGAACCTAGAGAAACGGCGAGAACAATGGTTCCAAATAGGTTATCCCTCTTCCCACACTGCGAGCACTTTGTGAGCCTCTCTCCTCCTCCTCCTCCTACGCAGTCAAGAGGGAAGTTGCACGCTGAACTGAGACTCAAAGGGCGGCGCTGCTGAATGTTTGTCATCCTCTCCCTCACTTTGTGCCAGATGCACAGAGTCCCCTTGGGATGTCAGAGAGGAGATACGCATAACGACAAAGGCTCGCAGAAGCCTGACGGTCACGAATTCCTGATCGCACTGGATGGACCCTCAGCTTCCAGCTAAGTTTTTTTTTTTTTTTTTCCAGACCTTCGTTAAAATGTAAAGTGTTTGTGGCGTCAGAAGATCGACAGTGCCTTCCTGTAACTGTTTGCTTCAACAAACAGTATTATGAAATGGGGTGAACGCTTTAAATGATCACTTTTTCTTTGGGTAAATCATTTGAGCAAGTTCCTTGAAACTTCGTGACGTATTTGGGTGAGAAAATCACATATACAACAACAGGTTGACATTTTCTACAACCGTTTAGGGGGTGATATGATAATGAGGTAAAGTTTCATTTGTTTGTCGTCGTCATTGTTGTTGTTGCTTTTGTGACCTTATTTATTTTTCAGGTTTCTAACTAAGCCAGTTAGGGTTTAGCCATGTTAGCAAAGCTACGCTTTTGGACTAGAGGCGTAAATAATACCATGTTAAGAAAAACACCAGGAAGCTTATGTATTCAACTGTAATGGTTGCGTCAGCGTCGAGTATGCATACTTGAGTGTATGATAGTTATTATTATTTGCTCAAACCTTCACTATCGGGTTATTTTCTTATTCTTTTCATACTATTTCTCCTGCCCCAAAACTTCTCTTTCTTGATAGGAAATCAATTTTTCCGTAGTGATCAAGTCCCAGCATTCGTACATGCTTTTACTTTTTCAAGTTTCCTTCGAAGCCTTCGCTTTGTCCCATTTCAAGTCAAATGTATCTGAATTCGACGGATAATTGTACAGGAGAGTCGTGCAATCATCGAGGTAGCGAAGTGGAGTGAGTGGTAACCGCACCTTAGTAGCGAGTGCGTTCGAATCTCACCATGGAAAAGAAAATTATTTTTTTCACCTGAATTAAAAGGCTTGTAACGATACGTGTATCATAAGAATGTAAGGAAATCGAGAAATTATGGAGTAATTGCGACTATTGGTTATGTATTTTGAATTACGTACGTAAATGGAATTCATGGCCTCGAGGGAATTGGGACACTGGAATGCAATATCATTTGCCTTCACTTCAAGGAGTTATCTAGCAGTTTGTTTGAAAACCCCGTACAGTAAAAGCTAAAGATCTTGCATCCAGTTGCTTCAGTTTATTCGTGGTTGTATACTCTAATATCATATTTCACGTTAATCCTGTGATAGAAGTTATCTGTGCGGTACAAATATACAGAGATGTTTATGCTTATGCATTTCATTTCTTATTTTATATCGTAGAAGTTAAAGAGCTAAAAACTTAAGGATGATTTGAAACCTTTCCACAAAAAAGGTACAATATTTTTCTCCCTTCACTGCTCAAGAACCATTCACAAACTTTCCAGAGAAATATATAAGAAACAGACAAGCATAATCCACCTCATCGTTTTATACCCGTCTATGTTATTCCCTGGAAGACTGATTAATAACCCAGTCGCATTTATTAATTTTTCTATATGAATGTATTCGTTGAGCATTGACGTGAAGAATCCTCGATAATGCCGTTGTCCGAAGAGGTTTGGCGACCTGCTTAAGTTCAGTAGACAGTGTTACGTCTAAACCAACTTTATTGTGGATTTAAATCTTAACTCATGATAACAATGATGTGACACCTCATCATGGAATGTTGCTTACTTGATAAGAATAAAATAAAGACTACGTACGCATCGTACAAGAGAGCAGAATTTTCGTGCTTGGAATAAGGTATAATACGGTTATGGCAACAGTGGTGTTATGGTAACTGCTATTATACAACTCGTGAATAATTCCAACACCACCACTACCACTGCTATTACGAATATTATATTATTATTATTATTATTATTATTATTATTTTATTTTATTATTATTATTATTATTACAGAAATACGCAAAAATCCTTCCATATTCATAACCATAAAAGGTCTATACTCGGGTTTCCTTTCTCACAAACATTCTCAAAATACAAGACTCACATCCCCCGAAGGTGTATATTAAGGATAAATGTTTATATTCAGACCGCCTGTGCTCTTTCACAGGCTAGAGACAAAAAAGAATATACAAGGGTATTTCCAAGCCGTGATTCACGACGCTCCTATGTGCGCAACAAGGGTAAAATCCGATAGTGAATGCGACGGTTGACAGAAACCCCGTCACGAAATGAGGGGCTCGCGGAGACTGTTTTTATCTCTCTCTCTCTCTCTCTCTCTCTCTCTCTCTCTCTCTCTCTCTCTCTCTCTCTCTCTCTCCGGCGTCCATATCTGTCTTCTGCGTCGATGACCTTTTTGTGCTGATATCGCCGGTATATTTTTCGTATTAATCACTCTGGGTGTTATCAGAACTCCGTGAGATAATTTCTGGCATGGATTTAAGACGTGCTTTTCAAAATTCATTCCATAATTAGTATTAGTTTTATTATTACAAATCTTAATGTGCAGATATGTTCGTAAAAGTTGTCAAAAAGAAGATTATCGCGTCTAGTTTCCACCGAATAGAGACCCCTATTTGTGGAGCAAATGTGGCATAGGTTACAGGCATTGTCAAACATCTTGAACTGCACCACAGGATCGGCTATATTGGAAAGCTATTGATCTGTAATATCGGTTTGCGTATTTATGCACATTTATTCATGAATTCAAACTTGTACCCACAAACATAATTTTCTCTTTGCGCTAACCCTTTCTAATAAGAGTCTATTCTGCCTTATCACCGTCTTCTACTCAGAAATGTTAGAAATGTTAGACTCCTCAACCGAACACCGACACAGGCACAAATTTCATCCGCTTTCGATGGTAGGAAGTTGATCTGACAACATTCACAAGGAATTTATAAATATGACTTATATACGGGTCAACTTGGCTTTCTCCCCTTTCCTTTATGACTAGGCTTTTTCTGCACACGCTCTTGTTTTTTTACTAGTAGAATTTTCCTGCCAATAGATATTGAATTCAGTCGCAAACTCAATAAGGCACTATACTTCTTAACTGAGAGAGAGAGAGAGAGAGAGAGAGAGAGAGAGAGAGAGAGAGAGAGAGAGAGAGAGAGGCGGGGATGAAAAGCCATCAGAGTTATAATGTGTCTCCTTGTTCTTGGGATTTCATTTTAAGGCAAGGGGAGTATCCTGCGATTTCTTCCTATGGCAAAGAGAGTTTGTAGCTCTGGAAAAGAGAAAGAGATAGCAGATACTCTGTTAAAAAAGTGATGTTGGAGAGAAGAGAGAGAGAGAGGGCGCAAGCAAAGATGCCCCGTTAGAAGTGAGAACTTGTCTCATTATTTTGCGAGAGAGAGAGAGAGAGAGAGAGAGAGAGAGAGAGAGAGAGAGAGAGAGAGAGAGAGATGTCTGTAATCCGTCCGTTAGAAGAATATCTCCTTTTCCTTGGATAATCTTGTGGAGAGGGAGAAAGAACTCGTATGTGTCTAAGAGTTACCCCGAAGGGCATGTAATCTGTGACAAGCATGAATTATGACTCACACTCTCGGGCTCTCTCAAGACACAGATAATGTGCTTCTATTTATTGTGTAATAAACAGGATGTTCACACTGCAGCAAGTACTTACCATGCTATCTGTCACAAAGACAGTCAAGATTGTATATATCGTTTCTTGATCACTCCAGTCTATTTACTGATCAGGCGCGTTGGATTCATAAAGAGTTTGATCAGTCATCGACGGTTTTTAGTTTAATTATATAGAGTGATCACCTCTATTTAGGCAAGTTTTAAGTATTTTAATAAGAGTGGCTTTTTAACTGACCCACAAGTTAACTTCAGGTGTCGCGTCAGGCGACGATTAAAGGGAAAGAGCAAAATGCCAAGAGAGGCTTCCTCCGTGACGTAACACCTACCAAAGAGACAAGAACAACTTCGCCGAATGCCAGTGCATGCGCGCTAAGAGAAAGAAAAAAAATTAAGATTCGTCAAGAAGTAACAGATACGTGTTCCTGAATATCAACCTGACGTTCGTTTACGGCAGTACGTGACCTCGCATGATAACTGCAGATATTAGTGGTCATCTGTCTGTCCATCTACATGAGACTCCCTGGATGTCCCACTTATCTCGTTCTAGACGCTTTCTTTCAGGTTGTCATGTATTAATATAGAGATAGTTAGGTCTGTTGGTCTTGTTATCCTTGGTTAAAAAATCCAGGTTAATTACTTTTCACAAACTGGATATTTTTATCGCGCTTCTTTCGGCCTATTTTTAACATTTAACTATTGATTATTTAATTACGTATAAATATTTCAAAATAGGATTCTTACATGACTGGCGAAGTATGACCTTGGTCATTTTAAATAACGCGAACATGTGCATATTCAGTTTTGCTTAAGTGGCAGGTTTTTCTTAGATACATAGTCATGCATACATAATGAACTAAAAGTTGTCATTCAGGTATAGGCCATCGTTGCGTGGATAAATCAAATTTATATATATATATATATATATATATATATATATATATATATATATATATATATATATATATATATATATATATATGTGTGTGTGTGTGTGTGTGTGTGTGTGTGTGAGAGAGAGAGAGAGAGAGAGAGAGAGAGAGAGAGAGAGAGCCGACCTTGATTCCTACGTACAAACAAGTACTACCCACAAAAATAGACGAGACGTAAACAAGAAAAAACAAGGAAACCAAGAAGAGTAGACCCCACAATAATATTGGCGAAAGCAGGAATGAAGACGGGAAATCATGCGTCATTCGAGCTCAACCAGCTCTCCAAATTTCTTTCCCTTTGGTGCCGTTTGGGGTGAAATCAACATTCCTTAATCCCACTGTGATCGCAGGTGCGCACGCACGGGTCATTTTCCTCCTGAATAAGTAAGCTTGGGATACTGTGTGACTTCAGTATTGTGTTTTATGCGATATTTTGCCCAGACGCTTTGTGAAAAGCGAATGTGTATTGAGTTGGCGGTGTATGAAAACAACTCTTGAAAACTGATTAAATATAGCAGAAAATATATAACATTGATATATAGGCGCCATGTGAAATATATGATCAGAAATCAGTCCTTCACTAACTAAAGTGCTTTAGAACATTTTATAAGAAATACCTCAATGCTTCGTAAAAATGCTTAAGATCGGCCTTGGATCAAGGTTCATTAATGTCATATGGTTAGTACCTTTACTCACGCGTGCGTGCGAAGACACACAAACACACACATTATATATATATATATATCTATATATATATAATATATAATATAATGATATATATATATAGATATATATATATATATATATATATCATATCACCATTATTCCGTTTCCACTAACAGATAGAAACTTTTAACTAAAAACTACCAAATGGTCGCAGCCACAGTCGTACTGTAATCTTTGAGTCGTAGAAAACCCCATTCTGGAGTCAATTGAAAGGAACATTAAAACAATACCCGGTTCATACTCCTGCACAAAAGGCTCACCTGCAGCTCGTTGGGCCTTCCTTCACCTAATGTGTCATTTATCTTGGTCTTTCATGCGTTCTCTCTCCAATGCACTAAACGCCTTATGCCCAGCACTTGTTTGGTCTTCCTCTCCTTTTTCTTCTCACCACTCAGAAATTAGGCGCTTTTTCCTAAGCTGTCGTACTCTATGCGTTCCACATGACCAGACCATTTCAAAACATCCCTTCCAAGGGAAGTGTCTCCATATTTTATAATCTTTCAGCAAATAATATGCAAACAATTCATCACAGCAGCTTCAACCAACTATTTCCTACACACACACACACATATACTATATATATATATGTTGTTATATATATATAATATATCTATATATATATATATATGTGTGTGTGTGTGTGTGTGTGTGTGTGTGTGTGTGTGTGTGTGTGTGTGTGTGTTCATGCATACAGTATTGGGACTATGTGATTATTATAACCAAATTTATTTTGAGACCCGATAGTAAGTTAAGCTATCCAGAGAATGACGTGAGCTTTGGCTTACAATGTAAGATTGGTAGATAGTGAGAGAGAAAGAAAGAGAAAACTTTTTTTATATACTTGACCATAAAAAACCGATTATTGAAGCCAGTTGGGGACTTGACCAATCATTGTTATTTCAGATAACATTGTCACACTCGAAAAGAAATCCCGCAATAAGAGATTTACTCCACTTCTGTCGTTTTTAACAAACATCTTAGTCATCTTCTTATCACAAACAAGAAGTGTTTTGAAGGTAACGCATAAGAAAGATAACACTGCGAGACGCGGCACTGATGTTACGTCGGTATAAAAAAAAATGACGTTGAGTTTGCAATCCACATATCTATTTCAATATTTTTCACTGAGATTATGATTTTTTTTTTAAATGAACAGAATCGTATGTATACATTTAATGCTTAATCATCCAAACTATACACTGATAACTTCCCCACCAGAAAGCACATCCACAGTTAAGAATCCAGGAGACTCTGTCAAAATTGTAATCACTGAAATGAATCATTACTTTGCAATAAAGACGGGAATGCGTATAGCAATCGCTAAGCCAACAACAAGACGCTCAGGATGGCTCCTCCGTCATTGAACCCGACACCCGAATCACTTTTTCCTCGTAATCGTAGGGTCAACAAACCGTCCTGCTAACCGTGAGGGAGGTTTAAATGTCCACCACTTGTTTCCGTGGGGTTTAAAAATGGCGGACTGACGGAGGTAGGTTGAGCAGTGGCTGCGCTGGCTGACTGTGACGAGGCGTCCCCAGAGACATTGTCGCTTTTTCAGTCGTCTTCGGACGTTTCGTTCGTCGCTCTCAGAAACGGCCATTCAAACAAGGATATCCTTGTTACAGCTATTAAATTCTTCTGGTCTTTGAATCTATATATTTGCCGTAGTTACCTCGACAGTAATGGGGAATTTCAACGGAGGGAGATATGAGAAATCTGGGGATTTTGCAATGTTTACGGTAGACGAATTTAAGAGGAAGAGAAGGCTGCGAGGCAGGAACAGGGAGAAGTCCGGGATAAGGAAATAAGCAATCAGATGTTAGGTGAGCCTTTGTTTAACTACTTCCTGAACTTGGCCTTCCTATCCGCCGTTTCATCCTGTCGATTGCAGTGATAGATAAATGCGTCGCAGGTTTGGCGTAGAGAGATGATTTATTAGACACAACTCTGTATGGCTTATAAGGCAGCGCCAACCAAAGCCAAAGCTTTGTGGTTGAATGCCTTCGTATACCATATAAGCATACGAGAGCTAAAGCCGTGGGGGGTTTATTTCCGAGCGATTAATATTGATTCTGATTCGAAAATAGACCTTTAAATTGTAAGTGGTAGATGCATGTCAACCACCTGTATCGGGTAATTATTCCACCCAAAATCTGGCAGTCTTTAAAGCTCAACTGACGTGGAAAATAGAAGTGAAATGAACCATATGGCGAGAGGCGGTTCGCGACGACGCAACCTTGACGCAGCTCAGGTGACTCATAGATTGGGAAGTGGGCGGCGCATTAGACATTTTTATCAGCTTTATTATCATTGTATCTCTTATTTTCTCCGAGTCATTTATAGTGACATTCTGCTAAGTCGTAATCTCGTTCCATTGTATGTAAATGTCAAACTATGAAACTTGACGAGTATTATACTTCCAAACTACGTCACATAAGTAAAAGTATGCAGCAACACTTTCCGTTTACTTCCTTTCAAATGACTCATAGAAGCCTACGACCTCATCCGTTCAGCCGTATTCCATTTTCTTTGCGTGCTCTGGAAAAAGTATTTACTTACAGAAAACGTACCTGGAGCCTTGATGGCATACTATTATTATTATTACATGCCAATCTGCAACCCTAGTTGAAACAGCAGAATGCAACTAGCCCAAGGGCCCCGCTAACAATCATACTTTTATTTTTGTTAAGAGATTCAGCCATCACAGGTCCATATCAGGAAATGGTATCGCTATTGGCATTATTATTAGGCTATTGTCATAGGTATAAGGTGTACGGTCTTATGAAAGAAAGTAGATTTTGCACCTCCCGGCTCTGCCGTTAGACGATATCGCTATTCGCACCGCCCTCCCGGCGCTGTTAATAGCATCCTGTACTATTTGCAGCGGCGGCGCTTCATTGGTGTGGTTGGTATGGTGTTGGTGTCCCACCTCGGTGGTCGCGGGTTCGATTCTCGGTCATTCCATTGAGGAGTGAGAGATGTGTATTTCTGGTGATAGAAGTTCACTCTCGACGTGGTTCGGAAGTCATGTAAAGCCGTTGGTCCCGTTGCTGAATAACCACTGGTTCCATACAACGTAAAAACACCATACATACATATTCGCAGCGGCGGGGCAGTGTGATAGTATGTTGTTGTCTATTCGCACCTCCCAGCTAAATTTCAATGCCGCCCATTTTCTATTCAAACTTCGGAGGTACGTATAAAATGGAGTGCTCGCCAATGCCTACTTCGCCCTCATGGCCTGAATCTTGTTTTACGCGTTCGCCTAAGGACCGTTTTGTTGAACATTAATTCTTGCTCCATATGCATTCTGCCGTCATCCGCATCTAGTTTGAGGTGTTAGCCTGCATAAGATTAATAATATTAATACATAATATAGGTATAGATATTTTTATTGCGTATAGTCTCGTTTGCCTATTCTCACCGCCGAAGTTTCAATACTGCCCATTTTCTATCGAAACTTCAGAGGTGCGTATAGAATGTGTATAACCAGGAATGTCTATTCTTAATGCTGAAGTTTCAATTGAAAATGGGCGGTACGTACAATCTCGTTTGTTTAGGGGTACGTCCCAGAGGTGCATGTAGACACTTCGATGGTGTCATAAAATGACACATTTAATTTCCATTTCCATTAAAAGAAAAATGTTTATTTCTTTATCATTAATTTTACTGTAGATTTTGTGATTTACTAATTAATAATTATTTTTTAATTGTAAGTGATTTTTTTTGCCCATATTTCGCAAATGTGGCAGGAGTTTCCCTCCACTTTTTTTCCCGCCTTAACATTGGGGTAATGTGCTGCTGTCCAGGTTTTTGTACAGACATTACAATTTAAAGGGATGTTCATGGGTCCCGATAGTGACAAGCACTGCCATTCCATATTATAGTTATATTATTTGTAAGGACAACGCCTTACCCGCAAATTCCTCTGTACATAATTCTACAATCGCGTTGTTCTTACTTGCCTCCTTGAGAGCGTTCAGCGGGCTTTCTGCCAATGTATATATCTTATAAGATCATGTTTTGTATGCTTTTATATTCTAAGTTATATGTCTCGCAAGAAGCACAAATCAGCTATCGCCGACCCATTTTTACTCTCTCGCTGGTCAGATACCACATTTCCGCCCGCACGCTGTATATTTGAATTTCCTTACCTGTAATAAAAATCAGTACACTTCTACCTGCCTCTTTGTCCACACCTTACAACTGGTGACCTCCCGGTTTGGACGGTGACCCAAGCGGTTTTGGCTAAGCCATTAAGGGACCAACTACCGCCACTCACCTTCAGAGATCTTTAGCGGACTCACATGGTGCCTCAGTTTAGATCTCTGAGAGCTCCTACCATGGAAGAAACCAATGCCTCTAATGGACTAAATACGGCATACCTTCCCCAGGTGTGTTCAGGCATTCCTCAAATGGTTTGGCCCGCCAATTACAACTGTCAACCGTTCTGTGAGAGTGAACAATGGAGGCAGACAGTTCCGCGTGAGAAACCCAGGCCTCCTCTGCCTCAATGCCAGCTTTGCACACAGCTTCCGCTCAAGCTGTCAAGCTGCCCCCTTTCACAACAGAGAACCAAACCGCCTGGTTCATCCGAGCTGAAGGGGAATTCCGGGTCACGGGACTCTCTGACAAGGTGCTGCAGGCTGACCTCGTCATATCAGTCCTGCCGACAGATGTATACAACCGAATAACCCCCTGGCTGACTGGTCGGGCACAGACCGAACCAGTTGCACTCGACGAACTAAAGAAAAGACTCTTGAAATCCTACACTACTCCCATCGCGGAGAGAGCCGCCCCCGCCCTCGACCTAGTCTCAAACCCGATGCGAGGTGCCAACCCAGATGATGCCTGGGACACGGTGATGGGCCTCCTCCGCCTGCCTAACGTAGGTCCCGGCCGTGAAATATTCCTTCGGCAACTCAAGTCAGATGTCCGATGACAGCTAACAGATGCATATACCCTCCCCAACGACGAACTCGTGGAGAAAGCTAAAAAGCTAACGCTGTCGAACAAAGCTGCGAGGCTCGCTGCTCCCCGATCTTCCATGTGCCTAGCTGCAGAGAAGGAAGAAGAAGAAGACGACGACCCAACACAGGAGATCAGCGCCGTGACCCAGAGGAAGACCTCCCACCTGCAGCAGGGCAAAAACTCTTGGTGCTACTACCACCGGAAGTTCGGAAGGCACTCCAGGAGATGCGAAAGCCCCTGCAACTTCCAGCAGTCAAAAAACGTCGGCGGCTGAAAAAACCAAAGTCACTTGTGGCAGCGGCCTCGTCGGAACCACATGCTGTAGGATTTTATGTCCGCAACGCGACCTCCTGCCAGAGGATGCTGGTGGACACCGGGGCAATGCATTCGATTTTCCCACCATCAAGAGAAGAACACAGCCGCGGGCCTGACAGCCCAACCACCCTTGTCGCCACAAATGGGACCCCCATCCACTCCTACGGCACGAAGTCCCTCGAAATATCCATCTTGGGGCGCAACTACGTCTGGCCTTTCACCATCGCAGACGTCAGGGTTCCACTACTGGGGACGGACTTCCTGGCGCATAACGGCCGCCTGTTTGACGGGGGCCGCAAACACCTCCTCGACACAGAGACATGCCGTTCCCTACCACTCGCAGCAGGCCCAGGCGCCCCCACAATTTGCACCGTCGCCCCCCCCCCCCACAAGTACGGTAACCTCCTGCAGGAGTTCCCCGAAGTCTTCGAACCGGAACTTTGTCAGGTAGCTGGGACGCTGCCCAAGCACGGAATATTCCACCACATCACCACCACGGGCCCCCAACGCACGCAAAGTTCCGATGACTCCCTCCGGCCCGACTTAAGGATGCAAAAAGGGCGTTCTCGTAAATGGAACGAATGGGTATCTGCTGGAAAGCATCAAGCCCTTGGGCCTCGCCCCTCCACATGGTATGCAAACCTGACGGCACCTGGAGGCCTTGCGGAGACTACCGGAGACTCAACCTCGCTATGATCCCCGATCACTACCCCTTGCCAAACATGCAGGACTTGACTGGAGCCCTCCATGGAGCAAAAATCTTCACAAAAATGGACCTTTGAAAATCTTACTTTCAGGTTCCGGTACATCCTGAGGACATTCCCAAGACTGCCATTATCATGCCCTTCAGCTCCTACATCTTCCATTACTCCACCTTCGGCCTTGGTGCACGCCTTCACCAAGGCAGGCGACACCAGGTCAATGAGACAACAGAGGCACCTGGCAGCCATCGCTGAGTTTGGCTGCACCATCCATTACGTCCCCGGCGAGAAGAACCTCATGGCTGACCCACTCTCGAGGATAGAGATCAACACCATTCACCTCGGGATCGGTTACGATTACCTCGCCCGGGAACAGGCCGCCGACCCGGAGACTGCCGCATATCGCACAGCCATCACCTCCCTCAAGTGGGAGGATGTGCCCTTCGGACCCGCAGGCACGATGCTCCTCTGCAACACCAGCATGGGTCGCCCTAGCTTGCTGATCCCAGGCTCCCGCAGGAGGGCCGTATTCAACGTCATACATGGACTCTCGCACCCCTCGGGCCGGACGACGATGTGCCTCCTGACGGAGAAGTTCGTCTGGCACGGAATTCGGAAGGACTCTCGAGAGTGGGCCAGGGACTGCGTTCCGTGCCAATCAAGCAAAGTGAGCCGACACACAGAATTGGGCGTGGGGGAGTTCCCGCAGCCGAAACGAAGATTCGGTCACATTCACATAGACGTCGTGGGTCCCCTTCCTCTGTCCAAAGGCGCCAGATACCTCCTGACAATAATCGACCACTCCACCAGGTGGCCAGAGGCGATGCCGATGTCGGATGCAACCACCAAAGCATATGCCGAAGCCCTTCTCGCCAGCTGGATCAGCCAATTCGGAGTGCCTGATGATATCACAACGGACTGCGGACCTGTTTTCCTGTCGGAGTTGTGGACTGCCCTGGCCCGCCTGATGGGGACGTCACTACACGCCACCACCGCCTACAACCCAGCGGCTAACGGCATGGTGGAAAGGGTCCACCGATCGCTCAAGGCTTCTCTAATGTTGCGCTGCACCGGCGAGGACTGGAAGAGCCAACTACCGTGGGTCCTCCTCGGCCTCCGGACCGCCCCTCGGGTGAACGGTGAAGCATCACCTGCAGAGAAGGTATACGGGGAACCATTGGCAGTCCCAGGCGAGTTCTTCCAGACCAACGCCAATGACGCAGACGTCTCCATCGCCAGACTTCAGGAATCTGCCGGAAAATTCACGCCCTGCATCAAGACCTTCTCCGACAGAACCAAACACTTACTCCTGAAGGCCCTATCTTCCTGCAAACACGTCTTCATCAGGGACGACACCCGCCACTGACGAGACCCTACCGAGACCCCTTCTGCGTCCTCTGATGCACCGACAAGGCATACTTCATATCCATAAATGTTCGCGAGGATTAGGTCACGATCGACCGACTGAAACCAGCTTTCCTGAGAGCTATCAAGGCATTAACACTAGCCTTGTTTGTAAAACATTTGAGGTCACCACTCAGTGAAAAGTAGCTCGTTATATGGCACTTCAGGTGACTCATCAGCCAGCCATAGGAAAATGCAAGTACTCTGTTCATTTCATCAAAATATTATTATTGTTGTTGATAATGTCCACACGTCTCATAAGTGCTACGATGTCCAAAAAACTAAAGGAAATAATGTTACAAAGTCGTACATTAAAGGGACCGAAAGCAAGTTCAGCAGTATCGGATTGTTAACACACTGCAGGGTAATTATTGTGCAGTAACTCTAGTGTCACAAGAACTAAAGTAGTACATAATTGGAGTTGCTTATGGAGATAAAATCCAACAAAGTTTTTCGTGATTAATGCATCTTTTAGATTTCATAATTAGCTCTCGCATAAAATTAGCTATCCACCCCATTGTTGGGACTTGCTTTCTACCCTCACTACGCCGACAGGTCTGACTTTCATAGTATTACATAGAAATGAAGAAACTGGGTATTATCCTGAACACGAGTGCTTAGCACTTGCCTTTTGCTCTGTTAAGCTTGCAGGTCACCAACTTGATGAATTGCTGATGCAAAGCAATTTTTATTGGATGTACAGTTTACTACTTGCAAGGTCATTACTTTACAGATATTGATTGCCTCGTCTTCACAGTAGCATTGATTTTATTTAGTTCTAAAAGAGCAGCCATTTTCTCCCCTAATCAGCTGATTTTAGGAGGGAGAAACGTAGGCGGAAAGGAATTTCCGTTTAGGCTTGAGCTTAGAGTAAGACAGGCAGGTCACAGGATTAGCTAGGCCTTGTGTGGGCTTTAGGGATTCCTAACATAAGACCTCTGCTCCTTCCAAATTTGCTGGTTGTGTATTTCGCATTTTTCAGACAATGCTGGAGGCTGTGTGTGAAATCCAGCCGATTCAAAAACATCCAACTTCATTCTCAGTCGACGCTAGTATCTACAGGAGGATAGACGTGTCCTTCTCCACCTGACTGGAAGTCAGGCCTTTGTCATCCCACGCTGGTTGGACCATCTTCATAGATCACGGCACGTGTTCAAGCCTCAAGGATTAGGTGCGTCTAGAAAGTGCAAACCCAACCAGCTCTGTTTCTCCAAGACGACTCTTGCTAATTTCATTTTCAAATCTCCCTTGTATCACTTTTACATCAAAATCCCTTTATTCTCATCGGGGCATGTGCTTTCCCCTTGTGACCTGTTGAAGCTTAAGTCTTCATTGCATATGTCGGGAATTTCTACGACTTTTATTTTATGATTCGTGCCCGGATGTTCTGGGCCGATGACAAGGCCTTGAGGAGGCGCGCACTCTAAAACTCTTAGGGTGAGATACAATAAAATCTGGTCAACAAAACAGTTTTATTACGAAAAATAAACATTTAAATACATTAACAGTACACTGAAACTAAAGTTCCTAACAGAATTCCACAGTACACGCAGTTTCGTACTGCTCTCACCAATTTAATACAATTACCTGAAAATTCTCATGGCCTTTGTATGTTGCAGCACATAGGATCTTTGATGTCATGTGCTTGTAAAGCACTAAGTCCACAACTGGACGAAAAATCTGCACAATACGAGACCCATTTACTCAATGTCACAAACAAATAACTTTCTTGCACTGGCAGCTTTCTTTTGCTGCATAAATCGAGTCCCTCATCGCAGGGATGGCACATATATATGTGGATAAAGTTAATTTACTGTTCAGACGGAATTCGACCTAACATGGCGATGGCTGGGAGTCGGAGAATTGAGAGACACACAAATTTTACGGTACTTACTCGGATCAGGGTTCTGGGCAGGAATGAAGCGTCGCTTCGCCCTTCTTCAAAAGAAACTTACGCTTTCCCGCGTGACCTACAGAATCCTTGTAATTCAGGCGGGAATCATCGATTATTTCGACATTACGGATATCACTAAATCTATTTTATTCTTGAATGTGAAATATGACTGTCACGTTATTATTTAAGATCAAGGAATTGACTTAAAGTTCTGGCTGAAGGCCGTAATCTGCAAATTCTTTAATGGCTATGGAGTCCTTGGCTCCAAATCTATACATAGATAATTTATCTCGTACTAGTGATCAGCAAATTATATTTATTAATGAAAATTCATAACGTCTTCTTTTCTATACGACGCGCTCCTTCCCTGCATTTAAACTGTCGTGTATCGGACAGCTTTCTGTTCAATGTATCGCCCGCGAGATCCCTCAGTCTTGCCCCAATTTAACGCAACACTTGTGAAGTTAAATGGCGGGGATTTCGAATGATCAGTTCAAAATTCACGACAGCATATCTCATTTAAACACTAGAGTTCCATCCCCCTGTGTGTTAGATAAAATTGAGTAACTGTAACTTGTGCAAGAAGTCTTCATTTCATTTTGTGTCTAATCTGGGAATTTTTCCAGATTGGCTGAGTCACGTGTCCAAGTCTCCCCGCTCGCAAGTGCTGCCTTAACACAAGATAGATATGAGTAATTTTGAAAACCAGCATTTACGTTAATATGATTTTAGCCAGCTCTCCCCTTGTGAGAGATAAGAGTGGTCCATGTGCGGCCCAGTTGCTTTGCCTTTCAACTGTCTTGTAAATAAATGTAATGTAGATTAATCAGCTGGTTTTTAATGGTGACCTTCTCTAGAGTAAAAATAACCAAATCAGTCCTTTTTTAAGGTAAGTTTCAATCAAGTTATTCTGCATTTTCCCTCTAATATTTCCCTTTACGTATTTTGGGGTTCTCAAGGCCAAGGCCATACGTAAAAATTACCAAAACCTCAATTTTTAGTTACCTAGTATTGAGTTGCTAATGTGCTTTTGAGTAAAGGTGTGAGTTGTGCCTGGTTGTTATATTATGAAAATATTTAAAGGGAAAGGCTGAAAATTCATTGAACTGAAACATTTCCAATAGTTTTTCTTCATTGCATACGCACCCGTCCGCATACTTCCTACCCTTTTAGTAAAATTTAAATATGGAGAAATGGCAACTCGTGTTAAGTTTGCAAATTGCACTGTGGGAACCCATCAATGTTATCCTTTCGTAGCAGCTTTCCGTCAGTTCGTACATCCACGACGTTGTCTAAGGGAGAAAGCTTAACGTAAGAGTTTGGGTTTTATCCAACTTGAAACAATTATTGAATTTTGGACTGGTAAATGTTTCCTGTTTTTAATTGTGGTATGGGCGGTTCTTTATGTCTCAGCGAGTTGAATAAGAGTGGACCTCACCCACTGAGCCAACATACTAATGAGGTAGGGAGCATGGTATGAAAGTGAGATTATTTAGGCTACTGGCTTGTTAGGTACTGTTTACCAAGAGAACGAACTACATAAAATTTCAGATCACACATCAAAACACAGGAAGGTAATACCTATTTTTTTATTTTCTTTCCAGGAATGTTTCATAAATTAGTTACGGTAGACTAGCCAACTGACGGCTTATTTAGTCATAAAGTAGTACAGTAGTTTTTTGTGTAGGGTTAAGTAATCATACCTAGTACTGTACAAATGAAGGCACAGGAGGATAACTTAGGCTAGGCTACGGTAATCTTTTGTGACACATATAGGTAGTAGTAGCCTAGTAAATACAAAATTGTTACTACCTAAACTTATTGCACTCCATAGTTGAAAAGTATGATATTGCTGTGGTTTAGGTAATGAGTTTTGAACATTTCTCACATTCATTAGGGTAGGAAATAAGTTAGTTTTTGAGATACCTACTGGACGTTCCTTTACCTTCTACAATTATAGGGACCACGGGGGAAAAGGTTTTGGGTTGGAGAAGAGACAAAACATTATTAACCTAGGGTGTTTGGTTCTTACCTGGCTAGAGGCTTATCAGGGCCACTGTAAGTCAAACAAAGTGGCTATTCGATTACTGCCGAGGATGATGTAAATATGAGTGTCCAAAGTGTTTTGCGCCATTTAAAGCCAACAATGTCGTCATATTCACTCTCACTAGGCTAGTTCTGTTCGAGAAAAATTATTCTCTCGATAGGCAATCAATATTCATCATTTTCGGTGGTTGAGGAAGCGACGAAATTATTTGAGAAGCAAGAAAAATATTGGACTAATCTAAGCAATCCAAAATAAGTGACCTTCAATACTATGAAGTCAAAGGTGGAAAGGTGTACAGGTCCCACGGAACTGACCAGAGACCAAATCTAAGGCATTTAATTTTTCCAAATTATTATTCAGGCTTATTAGATCCAATAACTTTGTGGGTAATTCCTAGTTCATGATGTGGGGCCCAGTAGTTAATATACTAGCCATACTGGCTAGTACTAAAATAGCTCGGCTGTACAGCACTGTAGGCCTGGGCCTAGCCTAACCTAGGCTTATTCTTTTCGTTCATGATCACAAATAAGTTAGCCTAGCTAACTTGTTGCCCATTAAATATTATGTCTATTAATAAGCCTAAAAATTATCTGTAGGCCAGTTAGCTTGTTACCCACTAAATATTACGACTATTAACAGGCCTAAAAATGTATAGGAAAAGCTGCTGGTAGTTCCTATGATGCCCTATGTGGTATACAAATAAGGTATTTGATTTTCTTATTTCATTGCCAGACTTTTTGCAAATCCTGTGAGTCATTGTTCAGTTTCGTGCCATAAAGATTGCTAGAAGTTGGTTGTAGTAAATTTGAAGATGGAGCACAATGATTCTGTACATTAATTGAGTATAATGGCCTTGAGTATGTATATACCATTATGACAGTTTCTTTGGTCAATAATTAAATAAAGTGGAATGTTTTGATGATTTATGTTAACTGCTAACCTTTAACGCCACCTAGCTTTCCCAGTTCAGATTTATAGTTCTCGTAAAATGTACAATAAATGTATGAAGTTCAGCTGTTGACCAGGCAGGCACAGATCTCACTGTGGGGCAGAAATACACCCTGTTGAGCCAGCACTGCCTGCTTGCTCAGTGTGTGCACAGTCCTTGGATCGTGAACTAACATGTCTATGCTTGGCACTCGCAGATACAGGGAGGATAAGTTTGCATGCAACCATGCTGCTCCCCACTTGGCTTGTGGCTCTAGACCAGCTCCAGTAGTGTTGTACCCTTTTTTAGTAAAGCTGTTACAAAAGGAGTTTTATGGGTCATTAGACCTCATTAGAACGCCATTCCAACTACAGGTCCCCTCTTGCTCATGGTGTTTCAACTGGTTCCTTTAGCATTGATCACACAATACATTCTCAGGAAGAGGCACTGTGGCCAACTAGTCACCCATGTGTGATCAAGTCATTACCCCATACTTGGAGTGTGGGTGTTAACCTGCTCATTCAGTGCATAGCCTGTCCCCATACTATGTGCAAGCACCTCAAACTTTCCCATGTCATTTAAGACAGTTGTAAGGCACAACCTTCCGTCCCAGTATGTGGCGAGTAGGTGACTTCTAACCCATGCCTCTCCAAGACCACACATAATTAAACTGATGCTACCCTTTCATACAATGATGACAATTCTTGGTGGATTTACAACTTCCAGTCAGTGAGCTTTCTGCATAAAAGGCGGTGGTTTGTCTTCCTGTAGGAACAAATGACCAAACTTTTTCATTGGCAGGTATACCAATGTATACTTAGGAAATTGCTTGGTGAAGCAAGTGAGGGGTATTCTCCCACAACCACCTTCTCCAAACTATTGTATTACCAAGTAAGTTCCAATGAAATTTCCAGCTCACTCTGAGGAATATACTTGATTAAAAGGCTGGTTAGTATACTTAGGAAAACAAAATTACTTGAAATATTTTTTACTTTTTAAGTATACAAACCAGAGCTTCTTACCATCATCATACCTCAGCTATCCATTTAGTCCCTTATGCTGAAGGCAAAGCTGACAGAGGGTGAGCGACAGATTTTCCCATTCAACCCACTTATCACCAGTTCACTACCATATTACCAGGTCTCAACAATTATTTCCAGTAAGTGCTAACGAGTGCATCTGTTTAAACTCCTGTGGTCTGTATGTGTGTGAAAATACTAATTACAGTAGTGCCTCAGGTTACGAAATTAATCCATTCCAAAGCAGCCTTCGTAACCTGATTTTTTCGTATCTCAAACTACATTTTACATGTAAATTGCCTAATTCGTTCCAAGCCCTACAAAAACACCACAGTAAATTTTTTTATAATAAAGTTAAATTGACCAATAAACAATGAAATACAACAATTTGGACCATTCAATACCTAACCTAACCGTGACTGTACCTGTAAATAAAGTGTATTAGTGTACAGGGTACAAGAAATACTGTACGTACATGTACGTACGTATTTAGTAAAATGTGGAACCTTGCCTTTTGAGTGAGGCGATGTCCAAAGTGGCGACAGAGGAGGAGGAAAAGGGCAGAAAACATAAACACTTTACTTTACGAAACACATTAAAAAATGGCAGAAAACATTAGCACTAAACTTTACAGTGGCTTCCTTCTGCTTAAGGATGGTGCCTAATGTTGATAGATTTCAGCCGTGTTCCTTAGCGATCACACTCAACCGCATGCCAGCTTCATACTTCTTAATTATCTCCATCTTCATCTCCATAGAAAGCATCCTCTTCTTTCTGTGAACTTCAGCAACATTCTCGGGACCCATGGCTAATAATGTAAGTAATTAAGTTCACACGCAACACGATAAAGTAACTTACAGTACAACAAAAGCGAAATCACTAACACAAATTTACATTAACAAATGAAATCTATGTGAACGAACAAATTCCAGGTGTATGATTATGCTGCGGAAACGAAATGGTCGAGGAACTCCTTTACGTAGATGCATGATGGGACAGATGCTGATCAATAGGAGAGCAGGATCATACGGCGGTGACTAGCATCAGGGACTAATGGGAAAACGGGAGGATGGTGGCGAGTCTACAGAGTTGGCGGCGCGCAAGTTTTAAAATTGTTATCGGCGGCCCGGGCAAATCTCAGACTTTACAGTACATACACCCTTTCGCAACCTGAATTATTTTCGTACACAGAAGCAAAAAAATCTTCGTCTTTGCCTTAGTAACCTGGATTTTTCATATGTAGGGACTTTCGTATGTAGGGGTAGATTTAAGTTGTCAGCCATATTGTGAAAAAAAATTGAATGACAAAATTTTTTTTTTTAGTAGTTGGTGGAGCAGGAGACATTGCATTCCTTCCCCACATTGGGATTGAACCCCTTGACCACAATTAACTGAAAGTTTTCAAGTTATACACCTGAATATTTGGTAAGTATGATTGTCATTAAGAATGAAACTTTCTCATGGAATAGACTTTGAATGGTTATTGTGTTCTCTTTAGGCGATTACCCCTTATGTGTTAGACATAGGTGGTGAACTCGACCACTGTACATATACCTTTTCCCCAGGTAATTATATGCTGCAATTATCACCTCTCGGGAATCATCCTTCTTTGAAATGGACTCACTGGTCAGGGTAATCAACTTTAAAGATTATCATTTTCATTTACATCATGGTTTTCCTTCCAAACTGTTATTTTGTGTAAGATATATAATCCTGAGACACTTCTAGAGTCACTAGCAATCACAAAATTTTCAGGAAAGATGGTTTTTTTATTCAACCAATAAAATTGTATGTACGGATGGACGAATTATGAATTTAGGGACAAGCTCAAGCACTGGGACCTATTTTGGTCAATCAGCGCCATAGTGGAATGAAATAAATAACTTAATGATTAATGAAATGTAAGTGAAGTTGATGGTAACCTAAAGGGCATTAGTGTATTAGGTAGTAATGTGTTCATAATAGTATGTAACAACGATCTTATATCAAGATATTGTAGCAGTATCCACTTTGTTAAGCAAGAGATTAGAACACTGTAAATACAGTATTTATATTCAGTATGAATTAGGGTACATATTTTTTACCCATTCATATTATGTTTGATGAAATTTTGGGTTAAAATACATATGTGATTTCTATAAGCTTTCCAACATAGGTATATATGTAAAGGCGAGACTATTTGGTAACACCAGTTGAATGGGAATTACTTACATATTTTGTTTAAACTAATTACTTGTTTGTGAAATTTGATATTTTACAGGGTTCTTGTCATGCTAAACTTTGTTTATGGAAAAGTATGATCCACAGTTTTTTTTCATAGCAAAGTGACTAAAAGTAACTTGATTTAAATAAATAACACTTGAGTGGTGTCAGCCTTGTGACAGGTATGGTAAGAGATGTGATTCCACTTCCCCTTTGTTCTTGTTAACCTAAGTTACTTGTTAGAATGAAAGCAGACAATGACATGCATTCCATTTAGATCTATTGGACATTGTCTCATAGATTTTTAGTGCAACAGCATAAGACTTTTTGGCTCTGTAAGCAATGCAGGCTGCCTGTAGCTTGTTGAGTTGTAATTGGAATTTTGAATTTAAGCCAAAGGCCAAGTGCTGGAAGTTATTAGAAAATTCACTAACATATGTATATCAGCTCTTATATATATGATTGGAGTCACCTACCGTAGTCTTTGTGTATGTGATAAACAGGAGCCTGAAAATGTGATTCAGCCTGGTAAAACACCTAGACAGCATTTAGCAAAAATTACACCGAAATATCAATAAAATCACTGTGATAAATAATGGCATGTTATTATTATGAATAACACTGATGGATTTTTACAGGGTGTGTAGGAGTAAGATATGCACTCAAGTCAAGATTTGTATTGGATATCTGTAAAGTGCTTTTTGATGACTGGGTCTGTTTTGAGTCAAAGCAACCTGTTTGACCTAGGCAGATAAGTCAGAGGGATTCTGTAGCACAGAGTATACTTCTTTACAATTCAGATGAGATCAGCGAGCAGTGATAGTCGGTCAGTTCCTGTAACAAACTAAGAGAGGCATAGGTTCTCTTGCATTCTCAACTCAAATGCCCTAATTTGTGCCTCCCAAGAATTTTTTTCCTTTCCCTTTACCCCTTTGTAGCCTCCTCAGTGGTGCTGCTCAATGGACACCAATACTTTTGTCAAATGCTTTGGTTTACCTTCCAGTTTCTTCACATTTATGTTTTCTGTCATAATGCCACTAGTTTAATGGTTCCTTCCATTTGCACTTGTACTACTATGTATAACTTAAACCTGTTTCTCATGTAGTTGCCTCAGTGTAGAGAGAGCCTTTGTAGTTGATTTCGCTTTCATGAATCCCAATATTTTCAGGTTCCAGATTTAAATGTTATTTTCAAAGTGAGGTATCAGCCCAAACTTTTGAGTGTCTAGAACTTGGATGTTGTAACCTTGTTCAACTACTAGGTACTGCACTGGGATGAAATATAAAGTTCCAGTATGGTGAAAACTTAGCATCTCTCACAGCAGTTGATTATTTTGTTCTTTGTTTATTAATGCTACCAACGTTATCTGGAATCAATATTAGTACTATGTTTTTCCTGATCAATGATATTTTTATTTCTACATTGAATCAAGTTACCCTTACTGTTTTTAGAAATTGAAACTACAAGATTATGATTAGGTAGTTTCACCAGTCCAAGAGCTAAAAAAAAAAGAAAAAAAAAAAAAATTAAAAAAAAAAAAAAAAAAAATTGGCAAAGACCTGGTAGGTCTTTGCCAATTTTTTCAATTCTTCATTGCTTTTAAGATAATTACCCTAATGCGACCATTGAATTGGAATTCTACGGAGAACTTTACATGACTGGCCCAAAGGATTCTTAAACCTTTCACTCTGACATTTTATCTATCCCAGTTTAAAAAAATTAGTTGAATATTTTCTTTGATTAGTGTCTGTACATTTACATTTCATTGTGTAAAGTTGAATTCGGTATAATTTTGGAAGCTGAATAGTTGCCTCTTTTTTTTTTTTTTTGTAGAATATTAAAAATATTGGACCAGGTATTATTTGGAAGCTGAATAGTTGTTACTTTATATTGTATAAATGTCAAACATTATTAAAAATGTCAACCGAAAAGAGATTTCCATGATCTGTCAGTGCTGCATAGGTGAACATGAGGTCCTATGTTAAATTACAGGTGGACAATACAAGTGATACAGTGTTAAATATGGTGGGAAAACTAGGAAATAAAAGAGGAACAACCAAAGAAAGAAGAGCAAATAGACTTTTTTTTCCACAGATGATGCTGCAAGAACCATTAATACATGGTGTGAATTAAAAACATCTCTTCATGACTTGAAGGAAGTATTTGTTTTTTGACAAAAGTGCATTTGTAGTTTGTGGTGATAGGTGGGGATGTCTCCCAATAGAAGACGAAGATTGCAGGATGGGAGAAATGATATCCCGAGTCGTAGATTTCTTTATTCCAAGCAGCAAAAGGTAAATATGTACAGAGGCTCTGCAGGGCATGCAGCTCGCGCCAAGAGAAGCAAGAAGAATAGCCATGTGCATGTGCGGGGTTCATGATACAGGGCGACACATGCGGATGCGTTCACAATAGGTGATTTTATTAAATACATGGAAATGCATATTACAGCAATTGGATAGTAAAATATACATTATTCCACAGTTTGTAGAATACAGTCTAACAATCCTATATGTATGAGAATCTGGAAGCATCATAGTATACTCTTAAACATATTACAAATACAGATTTTAATTGCCTAAAAAGTACTTTAGTAGCTTGGAGATTCAAAAATATGCCTAAGGGAAAAAGAAAGTAGACCTAAAACACTGGTCACAAGACCCAACAGAAAAGCATAGTCAGGATGATAATTCAGCTATTCACACCAAAAAGAACTTAAAGAACAGGTTGTAACAACACTTGCGAACACTGCTGAGCCAAGAGTGCTAATGCTAAAAGTAGTACTATTTTCATTGCTTGAAAGTAAGTGCAGGCCTAAAAAAACCAAATGAGGAACTTCGAAATTGATACGTTACTGAAAGGGGAAAAGGTTGCTACTGGTTTTGTAGGAATGCTGTGAGGAACTAATAGAGAAAGAAGACGAGACAAAAGTGACTAATAACCAGAATCTTAGTGCGCATAGAATGTAAGAGAGGATATACGGAAAACTGGGTAAAAGTTGCAATCACAAAAATGCTATCAAAAGAAAAGTCCATGATCATCAAAATCTTGAAAAGCATGGTAGTAGATGGAATGAAAAGCAGAGAAATCATGGGAAGACAAACCACAAATATTAAAAGAGGAAAGCAGGTCATACATTTTTAAAAAAGATTAGATAACAGTAGAAATTGCTGGTGGCAAGAGGACACTAAATCACCATTGAGTATGCCTCAGTGGCGTGGTTGGTATGGTGTTGGCATCCCACCTCGGTGGTCGCGCGTTCGATTCTCGGCCATCACGTAAAGCCGTTGGTCCCGTTGCTGAATAACCACTGGTTCCATGCAACGTAAAAACACCATACAAACAAACAAAACACCAAAGAGGATCATAGAAGACCTAAAAACCCTAAATCAAAACGCTAGTGGGTGATGGCGAATGCAAAACCATGCAACAGCCCAATAAAGTAGTAGTATGAGACCAATTAGAAATATTACACCTAACCATACATACAGAAGGGGAAATAATAGCTTACCCCTTAGCCAAATTCAAGATCAGCAGAAGGAGAATGTAGAAAGTTGGGGAATTCGTCGTAAATCAGGAGGAGTTAATGTTAAAAGATACAGCAACAAGAACAATGTGACGTTTAATGCATTAGAGGTAATTTTTATCGGTACATGTATACCTGCATGTGAAAAAGCAACATCTACACAAGAGCTAAAAACATTCATAAGAGTGTCCTGAAAAGAACTTTGAACATAATGTAATTTTTCAAAGAAGGGTATTGCAAATATTGCAGGTACTGTACTGCAGATATAGTCACAGGACCAGATACCAGAATAGAACTATGCAAGCAGAGGAAATGTATACATAAATGAGACATGAAATACACTAAGATAAATGACGGGCAGATATCCAACTAGCATATTGAAAATGAAACTCACACTTGAGGGGAACGTCGACGCCATAAAGGGCCCATTAAAAAGTTTCCATCTTATGATTGAGGTGAATAGCTTCAAAATTTTTACCACTTATTCTACAACTAATAAGGAAAATTCCCTCATCGGGAAATTTAGAAATTCGATCTAAGTTCATTTGTTGTGCAGCTGAAAAATATCATGACACTTCAAAATTAACACCCAAAATTAGAGGTTGCCCAACAACAAATTAAGATACATTATATATTTATATTACACTATAAAAATTTCATGTAATATTGTTCAGTCTTCTTGGAGAAATAAGCATTTAGTTTTGAAAAAAAAAAAAGTAAGTTTTGAGAAAACAACAAAACTAAACATTTCTGGACTATCAAAAATCCTGAGAGAATCAGGAACATCTTGAGCAATTTATCCCTATATCACTATAACCCGTTATCACTAACATGTTCCATAGAAAGAATGGGATCTTTTAGTGGAAGACAATTATTTTTTTATCAATTTTTTCAATTATTTTACATGCTTTTTTTACAATTTGTCATTCACACTGCCGTACAAGCGACAAACAAAATTGTCCATAAACCAATGTAAACATTTTTTTTTAACAACGTTTCAAGATACATTTATAACACAAGTCCAAACTATCCAGGATCATTCACACACTTTTTTACAATTTGTCTATACGTATGAATGCTTTTTTTTTTTTACAATTTGTCCTTCACAGTGCAGTACAAGCGACGAACAAAACTTTCCATACACCAATGAAAAAAAATTTTTGCAATAACATTTCAAGATACGTTTATAAAACAGTCCAACCTATCCCAGATCGTTCATGTTTGTTTGTTTATTTGTTTGTTCATAGACTTTTTTTGAGATTTTTTTACAATTTGTTGTTCACAGTGCCCATACAAACGATGAACAAAATTGTCCATGAACCAATCTAAAAAAAAAATGTTTAGCTGTAACATTTCTAGAGGTTTATTTGCAAATAAAACACTCCAAACCAGTGTATAACTTACTTGATACTATCCTGAATTATTGGTTCATAGTGCCATACAACCGATGAACAATTGTCAATAAACCTATTTAAAAAAAAAAAAAAAATTGTTAGCAGTATCACTTAAGGATATGTTTAACTAAGACATAAAACATTTGAAAACTTTACTAAAATTTGATCATTCCTCGAAATTCGGCGGTCAGCTCACCCCTAAGCTGAAGGGCCAGCACAGAAGACAGAGCAAAGATGAAGACCAGTATTGTAGTTTTTACAAAAATAGGGATCTGTGTCCTTTTATGATACATGCTGGCGCATCTGGTATTTCAGGATGGACACAACACGGACAGAAAAGGCAATGTGAAGAAAGTACAATACGAAATCATATGGATTTTTCTAGTCATTTCTACAAAATAATAGGGAACAATGTCCGTTTAATGAGAGGCTGCTGCTTCTAGTACTTCAGGATGGACAAATTGGAGAAGGGGCTATGTGAAGAAAACACTAAAAGAAAATAGAAATGAAACGATTTTGTTAATGCTTTGGGCAAAAGTTGTAGGAAAGCCCAGTACATCAAAAATCACTGAAAAGTACTTGAATGAACTAGACAAAATGAAGTATTGGACCTTACGAGGAATGTATGACCCACCTAAGGGCACACTGTATCAGTGGCTTATATGAGAATCTGGCATACAGCCTGCAGTCTACAGCTTCCTAATATAAAAAAATTACGCTGTTCCATAACATCACAAACTCAATGAGAAAAGATTAATAATTTTACAGAGACAATAGAAAACCATATGTAATATAAATACAATATGGAAATTGACCAAGACGACAGGGCACAAAACCGTTGAAGAACAAAAAGATGAAGATTAAGGAAGAGACTGAAAAGCCCTTGAAAGAGAAGAGAAAAGACATTAAGAAGCTTAGGTTCACAGAAGGCTTCAGTAAAAATTAGAACTAGAAGCAAAGGCTCCCTTAATGATAATGATGGCCAGACTAAAAATGTTGGACTTGAACTCTAGACTTCCATGGAATATACAAGGACGAACTTGTGATCTCTGCTGAGTGTAGGACAACAACACCGAGCATCTATTCTCCTGCAAGATATTACAGAAAATTAATGATTTGGACATAACTTTAGGGACGCTGAAATCTACCAGAACATTGGGGACTATATAAGACTAGTCACCGGAATTTCTTTGAACAGATACAGATATGTAAGTGAATATGTTACATGGTAATGAAAAGTGCACCATTTATTGTAGAAAATGGTAATATTCAAAGAACATACAACAAATAGTAAAATTATGGTAATATTCAAAGAATATACAACAAATACTCAAATTAGTGAAGTCCTAAAGAAAATACAGCTTTAAGACAATTTAAAAAACTTACAATAGGTCAGGAAATCAGTATCCTTTGGAAAAATGGATTAACAATCCCGGAAACGAAAAGCTAGTAAAACTTTTTCGAGTTAAATAGCTCTGCAACTAACATGAATAGTATACCATGCCCACAAGTGTTTGTAGAGTGAGCACTTAGGAACCAGGATATTTCTTTTGTGCTACAACTTTCTGTCACTGCCGAAGAATGTCCGTTCCTATGATAATACCAAAGACAACTGGCATGCATAAAAGTCCAACGCGGTTGGGCTAAGAGCATTGGCTTACACTCAATCATGTGGTGGTGATTTGTGCTTTGGCAAAGACTTAGTTAACATTTAGTGTCTAATGACACATGTTACCTCTGTTAAGTGTTCCTGGAGATTTTGAAAATACGTAAATGAATATCCCCCATGTCCTCTTGGAGAATAAGGGTTTTTTTCACCTTAATAGAAAACTAGGAATATTAAGCAAAGACATTAACTACAATAAATACTATATCCAACTACAATAAATACTATATCCCTGTGCATAATAACCACTTCACAAAGACTTTGGACCTATCAGATTTCTTGAAGCACAATATTTTTAATTGCTAGCTACTAGATAAAGTTGATTTACTATCCTGATTTTCAATTATATGAAAAAACCTTAATGTTTTTCAGTAAATTTGTTCAAATAGCACAATAAATTTACTCAAAAGCAGACTTTATTCTTTTTCAATAAATTTATTCAAATAGCTATCTAGTTTACAACTGGAATCAGAAAAAGGCATCGCACTGGGCTGTTGCATACAGTAAGAAGGGTTGAAAGGTGTAACGAGGAAAACTTCACAGTTGCACTGTGAAACAATTGTTTGAGAGGGTGGAAATTCAGATGGCAGAAGGAAGA
>NC_061092.1:18948717-18973308 GCF_015104395.2 Macrobrachium nipponense
GACCAATTCAATAATGTATACTTCAAGATTTATTCCTAAAAAATCAGCCAATATTTATTCCCAAAAATTCAGCCATTTCAAAATGAAAGGATCATTTGGATATTTTAACTTGCCACCATTTTCTTAAGAAATAATGGTCATAGTCCACAGCTACCAACCTGCCTTCTTTGAGATTTTAAAATTTTTTCTAGGACTATTCCGTTTTTCTCACCCTACATTCCTATTTTGTCCATGGATTATGAACCTGGACAAAAATGTCATGTAAAAACAAAGATCAAGATTAAAGAGAAAATCTAAATACATTAACTTACCAAAATCTAATAAACAACTTTGCATAATGAAATCACTTTACTAAAACTATTCAAAAGTAAATACAGTATATTTTTATCTCACCCTGGAAATAGTTTACCCTCATATACAACGGGGAGATACTTTATATTATTTTGGAAATAAAGCTACTGAAATTCAAGTTTATAATTTGTAAAGTAGTTTAATAAAAGCTTAACAATTTAGTAGGATACCTTCCAAATTGCTAATTTAAAAAAAAAAACATATATAACCAATTATTACTGCTGCAATCACTTACACAATTGTTACCAGTAGTTTATTTAAATACAGTAAAACTTAGCTATTATACACTATATCACAGTGTATGCTTCAATTTCTATGACTAACCTTCAATTTCAGCCCAGCAATCTCCACGCCAATAGATACTATGTATGAAATGTTTCATTTACAATTCACCTCTCAGTCAGAAATAAAATACAGTCATTCAGTACAGATTACACAATGGCAAAGGAACTTCCTGTATTTTGCCAAATATTCTCAAGATTTGGATAATTAGCCTTAACTTTAACTTGCTACTTTTAGCATGAGTAAATCACTCACGTTTTTTAATGACTTTAGAATCATACCTTAAACATTTGATCATGGAATATTTTATACCAGGCCAGGCATACCAGTATACTGTTTGGTTGTTGAAATTATGTCCAGATATCAATATTAGAGAAAGCAAATGTGGCAATCTATTATCTCGGGTTGAAAACTTCTACAATAATGACAACCCATTAAAATAAACTTAAAGAAATTTGTAATAAATATCTAACTTTGCAATGAGACAACTACCCTGAATCTCAAAAGCATTTCAGTATAACAATTTAGTAATGACTTTTACCTCTCACTTATCAAGTAATAGAGCAGTCCTGGCATGAAAAAATGAGAAAATGCCCTGGAAATTTATCAGTAACACTGTATTCTTACCAACTAACTTGAACATTTAAGTACTATTATAAAATATTGGATCCATTTAGCAAGACCACTGAGTTAATCTAGTTAGCTCTTACAGGGCTGGACAAAAGGACTAATTAATGAAAAAGTTTAAATTTTATTAAATTACAGGTCTTAAAATTTTATAACTGTTACTTGAAAACAAAGAAGGACCAAAAATTTTGACTAATTTGGAAAATTCACACAAAGGTCAAACAAGTGACATATTCCAAGAGAAATAAAAATTACTTACAGTATGTCTGTCCTTTAAATATGACTACTTCCAGCCTCAAACACTGGGCTTTGTTTGCCTAAATTTGTTACTATTGTGTTAATTGTTAATTACATTCGGCCATTTACTGATAATGAATTTTAGTGATGCTACATAATTACTAAGAGGAATACGTATCTACATCTTGTCAAGGAAGTTGTAGCTTTGGCTGCTTATCAGCTTCATTTCTTTTAATGTCCACATGGGCAGGTATCTAACATTCCTCCAGTTTTACCATCCAAAAAAATTTTAATCTGTAAATTGAAAATTTCAATAGTTGTGCAAGGGCATTTCTTGAATAATTTTGAAGGATTTCTACAGGACTTTCACAAATATCTGTGATACTAGGTCTTCAATCATCCTAATGGCTTAATTTGCAAACAACTCCATTGTGAAAAAGATGCACTGTTAAGACACTAAAAACTGGTATGTTTAGTTGGGGTGATATTAGTGCAAATCCCACAACTGACAAAAACCTGGACCCACCAGTGTACAGTGCACGTAACGCATAGTGTGAAACTTTATGTCCTACTTTATGTTATGATTATCTAGGCACTACGCATACGTAGTTTATAATTTAATATTTCAAGTATGTTTAAGTCTGATCTTAAGCATAGTTCAGGATATAACGATGTTTTATTACCGAATTTTTATTATAGATTTACAGGCTGCTCTAGGAACAAGAGCTCATGCCTGCACAAGGCTGGCTTAATCTTTTAACACTATATTATATTTGTTATTACCCTATTGGCTCTAACTGAGAAAGTTGGTGAGTGATTGTTAAGTGACCCACGTTTAGACAACTGATACATAGTTAGAGTAGTTCGAATGGGAGGAGGAGCGAAATTACGGTAATCAGCCAAAGGAATGCATTAATGAATGAATGAGAAAAGAGAGAGAGAGAGAGAGAGAGAGAGAGAGAGAGAGAGAGAGAGAGAGAGAGAAGGGGAGGGTGTGAGATGTAGAAGAGTACGAGGAACGGTAACGAAAGAAATGCATACAGTGTATGGAGCGAGAGAGAGAGAGCTCTTATTTCTGTTTAGTTAGTCTGATAGGTATATTTGAGACCTGTTTTAAGAATATATTATCTTATATTTTTTGGAAAATGATTATTATGAAATCTTATCACATCGTATTGTTTTAAATCGTTATCCTATTTTCTATATAAAAAGCCTTAAATATTGTTGGAAATGACTATTCATATTAATATTATTCAGACGGAAATATCCTTTTCATTATCCTATTTGCAGCTGTATTCTCTCTCTCTCTCTCTCTCTCTCTCTCTCTCTCTCTCCGTCTGTTGTTCTGCCCTCCGTCTTATATCATCTGGATCTACTATTTAAATAATGGTAAACGTTTGATATGTTATTTGGATTTGGCCAAAGATCACAAAACCGTAAATGGCTACTCAACCAACGTGTTCTTGGCTGCATCTATTTTTGCCCTAGATTGACTGGACTATATAATTACCCGTATTACCAATAATATACGAATCTGGTCACAAAGATGTTACACACCAGGTTTTGTAGCCGTGGGTTGTATGATTCATCAATTTTGCAAGGGTAATATTCTATTAATCTAAGCTAAGAACACATAACAGGATATGCTAATCTAGTACCACAGGATTTGAATTTGTGACATAACTTAATTGAGTTACCAGTATTTGAGTGTGATGGGCCTCTTGGCTCCGTCTCTCGCAACCATCAAGGCTACTTAATATTAAGTATTTTAATCTGCTATATTTCTTATATTATATTACATTCATTATATTCTTTCTGAAACTCTCGGGGAAAATGAATTGAGTGAAATAAAATGCAGTGAATGTGTGTATCGGGGCCTTAATATAATGATGGTGGGGTATAAAGGATGTATACTATTAACATATTATCTAGTGTCTCAAATTATTCGGTGACAGTCTTTAGACCTGGGCAGATCGGTCACGTCTTAGCTAAAACCATTGCCCCCCTCCCCCCCCAACCACCTCCCCAAACCCCCACTCCGGCTCACGCTTGCTCACTCTCTCCGGCTCTCCGGCTCTCCGCCTTTATTTGTCGCCTCATCAGCTAATGTCAGGCACACCTTGTCGGTGTTCCCCCTCTAAGCTATTCAAGAAACCCATTACTTTCGATGTCTCCTGTTCATTCTTTCTTTTACATATCCATGTTTTTAATTTTGATAATGAAATAATTGTAAATAATTGGAAAATATAATGGCGTATGAAATACTGTCATCCGAGTATTAATTTACCTTCCAAAAAACATCCACCAGAACGATCTCATAATAACTTAAGACCTTGAAGCCCCGAACATGAGAATGTGCGGGGGTAGAAGGAAATAACAAGATGGGGGTTAAAGGTGATGGGGGACAGTTGACATTGGGTGACCTTAATGTAAGGCTTGACGGGGTTCGCGTATCAACATTTATAAGGTGATGATCGTAATACCTTCAATGATTCTAACTCACCATGACGACTGGCACATAGCGTTATTATGGTTACTGAGATCATCTTTGTATATTTATTTATTAAAGGAAGGAGATTAACCATCCCAGTGAGTCAGGCTTGACTCCCACAGGGCTGGCCCGAAAAATTTCGGGAGAAAATTATATATATATATAGTATAGATTATATATATATATGTATGTATAGTATATATATATATTATATTATATATATATATATATATATGTATTATATATTATATATATGTATATAATACATACATATATATATATATATATATATATATATATATATATATACTATATTATATACATATACATACTATATATAGATAATATATATATATATATATATATAGATTTTATATATATAATTTTTCGCCAGTTTTTCGCCCTGTGGGAGTCAAGCCTGACTCACTGGGATGGTTAATCTATCCTTCCTTTAATAAATAAATATACAAAGATGATCTCAGTAACCATAATAACGCTATGTGCCAGTCGTCATGGTGAGTTAGAATCATTGAAGATATTACGATCATCACCTTATAAATGTTGATACGCGAACCCCGTCAAGCCTTACATTAAGGTCACCCAATGTCAACTGTCCCCCATCACCTTTAACCCCCATCTTGTTATATATATGATATATTATATATATATATATATATAGATATATATGTATGTATATATATCATATATATATATATATATACTAGATATATATGTATGTATATATATACATATATAGTATGTATATATATATATATATATATATATATATATATATATATATATGTAGCACTGTAACTGTATGTTCTCCGCCAAGTGTCTTTTATCTTTCATAGCACTTGTTACCAATAACAGCCGTTAACGAGACAACAAATGAGGACAAACGGCCAAATAGATCTGCACGAACGGAACTGCCTTCACGGACCTGTTCCGGAGGAACTACCCATTCACTGTTAAATATACTATCTGTAAATAAATGTAAATTAGATGACGGTCCTGAAATCTACCAGACTTTGAGTAGGCTCACTCTATAGCTACTGTACACGTAGGCTAAGCACATATGCGCTGACCATACTCTGTAACATAGCTGGTATGTTATTTATCTGTTAATTGTTTGTTACTGTAACTTAACTAATCTTGTTTATTTGTCCGTTAATTGTTTGTTACTGTAACGTAACTAATGTTATTTGTTTGTCTGCTAATTGTGTTTCCGAATATATTTGTTATTGGTAATATTGTCTGATTGAGCATTTGTTTCTGCTTGTAGGGTTGAAGGTTTTTGTCTACATGTGCAATAAAATGAAAGAAGAAATGCTGCTGTGAGTTGTATCTTCCTTGGATTGCTATATTTGGTAGCAGAGCGTTGGTGGCAAAACAGATACGTCTTGATAGAAGATGAGTTGGATAGGGTGTATAGGAGAGGGGCCTGTAATTACGCATGTAATAATGCTCTTTCAATAGTAAAAAAAAACCTTCACAGCTCGAGAAAGTGAGTGGGAGAAACAGTGGTAGGAAGGAAATCAAGAGATGGTTTGAACAGGCAAAATTATGTACCAATCAGCTTAACCTAGCAGGCACTGATGTCGTAGACTATGTTAAAGTTAGTCTGATAGAGCCTGCAAGCACAAGAATACGCCATGCTAAGCCGAAAACGTTGGAGGAAATGGAGACTAAGCTACTAGAAGCGTATGCAGATAATAAGGATAATCTAGAGAGAATGAAAGAACTGTGGTGTGCACAACAGGGAATACAAGAAGGTGTTTGGGAGTATTTAGACAGAATAATTGACTTGGAAGAAGAAGCCGAGGGCAAAGCAGTCTGCTCTAAAGAGAGGGAAATCATTAATTGTATGATTTTTGAAAAAGGTTTGAGGGACAGGAAAATTGCCTTTGATCTAAAGGATAAGATTGAAAACGGAGCCATAGATCAATTAGAAGATGCTGGTAGATTTGTGCAAGATAGAATGAAGGTTATGAAAGAATTTGGTAATGTTTCTGACAGCCACTTGCATAGCAGGAGAGATGATAAAGTAATTAAGTGTTGGACCTGTGGGTATCAGGGTCATGTATCATACCAGTGCAAAAATGCAGGGTTTTCTAGAGACAGCATAGAGCAGGATAAGTGGGAAGGACACCAGTATAAGGGAAGGCTAGGTAAAAACAGAATGCAAAATAAACATGCTTTTGAAAATCAGTTTACGGGCACTTGTTGGTCTTGTGGGGAAGATGGTCATCCATTTTATAAGTGTAATCTATACTCTAGTAAGAACAGAGGGTTCAATAATACAAGAGGAGACAAGGTTGTGAGGGAGATGTCATTGCAGGCCGGTGATAATACCCAGGAAAACTTGTGAGGCCGGGCGTTAACTTGAACGTCCGGCCAAGTGAATGTTTAAATAAGAGAGGAGACACTATGAAACTGACACTCACCATAGAGGGGAAGAAAGCTGTGGGACTTATGGATTCTGGGGCAAACTGTAGTTTGTTGTCGGAAAATTGGTATCTGGGGAATTTAAAACCAAAAGGGGTGACATTGTATAATAGTAGTGACTACATATGTGACCTGAGCGGTAATGAAATTAATATAATAGGTCATGTCGTTGTTGATGTGGAAGTAAGTGGAATGGAACAGAATAGCTGTGTGTTCTATGTCAAGAGAGCTGAGAAAGTAAGGAATGGTCTTGGCAAGAACACTGAACAAGTTTTGGATTGCTGTATGAGACTAGTTGGTCAAACTATGCAGGTTTGGCAGAGGGAAGATTTAGGATATGCTAGTTGCTTAAGACAACAGAATAGAAATGTCCCGTCAGGTAGCAGGAAACTAATTAAGGTAAACATTGACAGCGTAAAGGAAGTGCCAAAGGAGTATGTAGTTTTAGAGAAAGTAGCAGATGAGAGTAAAAATATGTTGCCTCCGGGTGTTCAGGTCTTGCCCAGTTTTTCTATATGTGAATGGGTCGTTAGATATGTTTGTGTTGCTAATTGGTCTAAAGATAATGTCAGCACTGAAGCAGGCAGTATATTGGCCACGGTGCAACTTGGCATAGGGGAGTTTATGAAGGATGATGATAACGAGAATACTGAAAAACTATCAAAGGAAGAACTTCAAAACCACAGACGGAAGTTGGGAGTAAATGTCGATGAAAGTAACTTAAGTAAGTCGGAATTGTTAAGACTTGATAAGATACTCTACAAATATAAAGACTGTTTTGAGCTAAATGATTCAGACCTAGGTTTGATAAAGGGATGGGAACATTCCATTAGATTGTCCGGTGGGAAACCTATCAAATTACCGTATAGGAGAATAGCACCTACGTTAATCCTGAGGCTAAACAGTTTGCTTGATGACTTAAAGAAACACGGGGTGTATGAAGAAAGTGCAAGTCCTTATGCAGCACCTATAGTCCTTGTGAGGAAGAAGGGGGGAGGCTTAAGGTTGTGCATTGATTATAGAAAATTGAATGAAAAAACTTTAAAGGATGCATTTCCTCTTCCTAGAGTGGCGGAGTGTCTGGATTCATTGGAAGGAGCCAAATACTTTTCCACTTTTGACCTTGCGCAGGGCTATCACCAAGTTTTGTTAAGGAAAGAAGATAGAGAGAAAACGGCATTTTCTTGTACCATGGGGACACTTTCAGTATCGCAGGTGTCCAATGGGTCTGACAAACAGCCCAGCAACATTTCAACGATGCATGGAGAATATTTTGGGAGATATATTTTTTGAATTTCTAGTCATTTATTTGGATGATATGATATTATTTTCGAAGGCCATTGACCACTTATTAAGATTGGAGGCATTGCTAGAGCGCATAAAGTCTTATGGGATGAAATTAAAGCCAAAGAAATGTCATTTTTTGCAGACATGTGTAAGTTACCTAGGATTTAGCATTAGTAATCAAGGAATTGGACCTGAGCTAAGTTAGATTGAAGCAGTGAAGAACTGGAGAGGCCAGAAAAACATATTAAGGAAGTGCGAGCTTTTCTGGGATTTGCAACATTTTATAGAAGATTTATTAAAAATTTTGCCATAATTGCCAAGCCACTCAATGAATTATTGAAAGGAGAAAAGAAGAAATCCAGTCAAAGTATTAATGATAAATGGACAGAAGATACGGAAATGGCCTTCCAGACATTGATAGAAAAATTGATAGCTGCCCCAGTGCTGAAAGGGATAGAGTTTGGGAAACCGTGTACGTTAGAAATAGACGCTAGTTACTGCTCTGTTTTGTCCCAATATAAGGAGGATAAGCTGCATCCTGTAGCTTATGCAAGTAGGTCACTGAAACCACACGAAAGAAACATGAAGAACTATAGTTCGAGGAAACTAGAATTGTGTGCTTTGAAGTGGGCTGTTACTGAAAAATTTAAAAACTATCTTATTGGCACAAAGTGCATAGTGTATACTGACAACCCTTTGAGCAATCTCAGCACAGAACAAAAATGGGTAGCAGATTTATCGGTATTTGACATTGAACTTAAATTCAGACCAGGAAAACAAAATGTTAAAGCCGACATTCTGTCACGCAAGCCTAGAGAGGAGATGGCGATGAGTGAAGACGAAGAAGTATGGTAGCTCCTCATGAGGACGCAAATTTTGTCTGTGCCATAAGTAGACATCAGATTTTAGAGTGGGAGGACGTTGTTAATAAACAGAAAGCTTGTCCAGTTTTAAAGATTGTAAGGAAATGGCTAGGAGAAAATATTGAGTTAGAAAACATTAATTTTAAATCTGAATTAGTTACGTGGAAAAAGGATAAAGAAAGTCTTGTGATAAGAAATGATATTCTTTATAAGACTCATATGGATCAATTAGGTAATATGATTTATAGATTAGCCGTTCCTGTTCTTTTAAGAAGTAAGTGTTTAGTCGAAACTCATGATAAACTAGGGCATCAGGGTCTTGATAGAACTTACAAATTACTGAACTCTAGGGTTTATTGGCCCAACATGAGGGGATTTGTAACGGAGTTCATTAGAAATTGTGAAACATGTTTAAGGGCAAAAGATAAAATTCCATATAGAAATACCATTCCTGTTCATGTTGAAACTTCTCAACCCATGGAAATTGTGGCGATAGATTTTTGTTCCGTGGAAAGATCAACCTGTGGAAAGATCAACCTCTGGAAAGGAGCATATTTTAGTTTTAAGTGACCTGTTTAGCAAATACGTGTGGGCATATCCAACCAAGGATCAGAAAGCGACAACAGTGGCTAAAATATTGGTGGAAGAGATCTTTTATAAATATGGAATTCCTCAGCAGCTTCATACTGACCAGGGGAGAAATTTCGAAAGCGCTCTAATTAAGGAAATCTGTAAAAGGTTTAATGTAAAGAAATCACGCACTTCTCCATATCACCCTGAAGGAAACGGTCAAGTGGAAAGAATGAATAGAAAACTCTGTTACGGTCTACTTAGAAGTTTGGAGGAGGAGAAGAGGAACAAATGGCCATTGTATTTGCAGAGTTTAGTATTTGCGTATAACATAACACCTCACTCTGTGACAGAGTTTTCTCCATATTTCTTGTTGTTCGGGAGGGAACTTTGTATTTCGATCGAGAGCTGGGGGTATCTGGAAGACGTTTACAAATTTCAAGACGGAGACTGGTTACGAAAGCAATGCAAAATGCAAAAAGAAGTCTGGGATTTGGTTAGAAGGAACACACAAAAGAACTGGGTATCTAAAGCAAAGCCTACGTTAGCAAAGTCCAGAGAAAGTGATTTGGAGGTAGGACAAAAGGTTTTATTACGAGAAAATAAAATAATTGGAAGAGCGAAACTAGGAGACAAATTCGGTAAGAGAAAGTGGGTAGTTGAAGAAGTACTTAACAGGGACTGTGGTTTGTATAGAATTAGGCCTGAAGGAAGTGATGCTAAGGTTATCCATCGAAGGAATTTTAAACCGCTCGCTGGGATAGAAAGGAATGAGGGGGAAGAAAATATTGATGATTTGGATACGGAAAATAATGGTAATTTCGAAACCGCTGATATGGATGACAGTAGCTTAGAAATGCCTGATATGGAAGAAGTTTTAACCAGGTTCGGGTTTGATTTTAGCAACCATGGTAATAGTGAACCTAAAGAAGGTGTTGATGAAGAGGTTGAACAAGAGCAGGGCGTAACAATTAATGCACCAGTACTGAGAAGATCAGAAAGGATACGAAAACAGGGCAGCGATCAGAGTTGTAAATTTGTCTTTCTTTGTCGGAAAACAGGTAATGGTAGTGTGAGAGGATGGAAGTGTACTGTGTGTACGATGAGGGCATCGTAAAACTGTAGGAGGGTTGTGTGTAGCACTGTATGTTCTCCGCCAAGTGTCTTTTATCCTTCACGGACCTGTTAACCGGAGGAACGACCCATTCACTGGTTAAATATACTATCTGTAAATAAATGTAAATTAGATGACGGTCCTGAAATCTACCAGACTTTGAGTAGGCTCACTCTATAGCCACTGTACACGTAGGCTTACATATGCGCTGATCATACTCTGTAACATAGCTGGTATGTTATTTATCTGTTAATTGTTTGTTACTGTAACGTAACTAATCTTGTTTATTTGTCCGTTAATTGTTTGTTACTGTAACGTAACTAATGTTATTTGTTTGTCTGCTAATTGTGTTTCCGAATATATTTGTTATTGGTAATATTGTCTGATTGAGCATTTGTTCTGCTTGTAGGGTTGAAGGTTTTTTGTCTACATGTGCAATAAAATGAAAGAAGAAATGCTGCTGTGAGTTGTATCTTCCTTGGATTGCTATATATATATATATATATATATATATATATATATATATATATATATATATATATATAGCAATCCAAGGAAAGATACAACTCACAGCAGCATTTCTTCTTTCATTTTATTGCACATGTAGACAAAAACCTTCAACCCTACAAGCAGAAACAAATGCTCAATCAGACAATATTACCAATAACAAATGTTATTGTTATATATATATATATATATATATATATATATATATAGATATATATAATATATATATTATAAACCACTGTAGAGGGCTTATAAGGAGCTCCCCAATGATCCCTGAATGCTACAGGACTCCTGGGCATGTCAAC
Source organism: Macrobrachium nipponense (assembly GCF_015104395.2). Lineage (NCBI taxonomy): Eukaryota > Metazoa > Arthropoda > Malacostraca > Decapoda > Palaemonidae > Macrobrachium > Macrobrachium nipponense. The sequence goes on from NC_061092.1 coordinate 18,959,800, forward strand.
GGTCAGTTTCTCTCAGGTTGAGAAGAGCGTCTTCTCCCCCAAGCATCCCCCAAGAAGTTCGTTGGTTTTTAGCGTCACCTATAATATTTGGCACCCATTGGTCCATAGACCTAAGGAGAGGTGCCAGAGCCAATCACATCCTGGAGGGAATATATCGGGGGGGGTTTTTGGGGTACGAGAGGAAGCCAAGGTTTCCCCTTGAGGGAGGCAGTCAAGCGTCGGTCAAGCAATGGGGAGGACGTGTAGTTCCCCCTCGTTGCCCTTTGCAGGTTTCCTTGCTCGGTCTCAATCTCGCTGGTACTGCAGTTTATTAAGTTCAATTTCACTCGGGCCCTTGTGTAAATTCATTAGAATATAAGAACGGTATTATCACTGGGCGTTTGATTTCTGCATGACCAACAGTAACTTAAGAGACCCACGCACCCCAGGTCGGGTCATATATATAATAGATATATATATATATATATATATATATATATAATACATATATATATATATATATAATATATATATTTGTGTATATATATACACATATTTTATACATACATATATATATATATATATATATATATATATATCTAGCTATATATATATGTACATATATATGTATATGTGTATATATATAGAATGTATATATATATATATATATATATATATATATATAGATAGATACATTTATATGTATATATAGATATATATAATTATATATGTACATATATATATATATATATACATATATATTTGTAAATATAAATATATATATATATATATATATATATATATATATATGTGTGTGTGTGTGTGTGTGTTAGTGTGTTTGTGTGTGTGTATATATATATATATATATATATATATATATATATATATATATATATATATATATATATATATATATACACACACACATATATATATAATATATATATATATATATTGTGTGTTTGTGTGTGTGTGTTACAGTCAATGAGTGAAACTAGCCATTTCATGTAATGTCTAGAAATTCCAGTCGTTTCACGAAATGACTATTTCACTCGGTCATTTCGTGAAACGACTAAAATATTCAGCTATTACGTAAAATGGCTGGAAAATTGGTGTCCTCATAACGCAAGCTGGCTAAAACTGTTTAGGGAGGGAGGGAAGGAGATTTTAGTTGCTATTCAGTTGTCAACTGGTGTCATACAGGTTATAAACTTGCCTACAGGTGTGTTGCAGATTGTAATGGCTCAGTGTAATTTTGAAGTCAAATTTACAAAAGCGCTTTTTCAAAAATATCATCAGTGTAAAAAAAAAATGGATTGCTAAAGAAGAGTACTATAAGACAATTGAAGACCTGAAGACAGCTGCCAGGGATCCATCTTCGAAGTCTCGTCATGGATACTACATTCTCAAGAAGTAAGATTTTTTTTATCTCTTATTATTATTGTTTCCGAACATTCTTGAACTGAAACAGCCTACACCAGAGTTCACATCGCCACCCCGCACCTATGAAGAGTCTCCACCACTCAGTCCGTCACCACTTACAAGACGTGAGCGTGAGATAACACAGGAAAGGAGGCGAGCAAGAGAAGAACAGCTCTCGCAAGCTTAGCGCATGGTAAAGCACAGCAGGTTAGACTCGAAGGCAGGGGTGAGCGAGCATATCTGTTGCAGTTCTTATTCCTTAAGAGTGGCATAATCAAGACCAAGTATTCACGCATCCAATTTAATCTTTGTCCGCAGAAACTTCTCACTCGGTCTGATGTCAAACAAGATGAACAAGTTTCCCTTCGGCAGGCTTTGAAATCTACAGCCACTTGTGGTCAGGGTTTCTTAAAATGCGGCTGTGGTACAGGCAAAATAAGTGTTCTACAAATCGATGTAATTGTTACAAGGCTAAGCGCAAGTATAACAGTCGATGTCATAACAGTCTAACGTGTGCAAACAAGTGACTAAGTAAATCTGTTCAACAGAATGTTCAAATGTGTTTTATAATTTTGACTACTTGAATTTATTTCTACCTGTACAAACAAATAAGTAACGTAGCTCAGCGAAATGTTCAAAAGTGTTTTATGATTATTCTAATTATTTTAACAAATACAACAAATAAGTAAATTCGTTCAGTAAATGCTCAAAATGTTTATAATTATTCTAATAATTTTAATCATTTTAAGAAATTCAACAAAATGTTTTTATGTGTTATATGATTATTTTAACATACTTGTAGATGTGATTTTTAAAAGCACAGAAATAAAAACAAAATAAAAATAAAAATAAATAATAAATGGCTATGAATAAATACTCCCTCCCCTCCCTCAAAAGTTTTAGCCAGGTTGTGTAATGAGGACACCAATTTTCCAGCCATTTCACGTAATAGCTGAATATTTTAGTCGTTTCACGAAATGACCGAGTGAAATGGTCATTTCGTGAAACGACTGAAATTTCCAGGCATTACATGAAATGACTAGTTTCACACTTTGACTGTAACATATATAGATATATATATATATATATATATATATATATATATACTTATATATGTATATATTATATATATATATATATATATATATATATAGTATATCTATATATAGATATATATATTAATATATATATGTATATATATATATATATATATATATATATATATATATATATATATATATATGATATATATATATATATATAGATACATATATGTATATATATGTGTGTGTGTTTATATATATATATATATACACACACACACACACACCGTTGGTATTACTATTATCGCAAAAGTTATATAATAATAGTAATAATAATATCGTTAGTATTACTATTACGCCAAAGTTATCTTAAAAATAATAATCAATTATCAATACGGTAATATTACTACTACTGATAATAAAGTTACTAACTGAAGCGTCTACACTAAAGAGGGAAAAAATGAAGAGCATAGAAAAAGTTTTACGGAAGATTATGACACAACTTGAACAAAACAGGATCATTAATAAGGAATACAACTTCGATAAACGTTAGGTCAAATTTTCCAAAAATGAGAGAGACTCGTGTATTTAATCTCAGGAGGATGTTGGACTGGACAAAAGTGAACTTGTGATCACGGCGGAGGTTAAAAGTCGAAGAAGATTAGCAGGGATTCCTTCGACAGACCGCGATCCTCCAGAAGAACCGCAGGAACTTGTCGAGGACCTAGACTCTTTCATCAGAACAGCAACGAAGAACTGGAGGAATCCTTCGGAGCCGAGCCGTGAAGTCACTCCGAAGTCCTCCCTGGAATGAAGACGTTGTTGGCTCCAGGAGCGAATGCCTTCAGAGCCCGAATCCAGCGTCCGTTTGAAAAACTAAGCATGGAGACAGCGAAAGTCTCCGGGTATAACGCTTCATTCATCATGATTGCGACTTATTGCTTTTTGCTACAAGTGCTGTATTTCTTGTGCTGTGACCTGTATGTTTCTATCTGTGAGGACTGTGTAACCTTGTTTGGTTCTCAACAGATTCATGTTGGCGTACAGGACATATCCTCTTATAATATGGCGGATTCTCGTGATCCGGAAATCGTGATTGTACAACGTAACAGCTTTGTTACCTCAGCCTTTGCCGTCGCCATCCCTGTGATGGCATTGTTGGCAGGCTTGGCGTTTGCTGTTTACTGTTTTCACAAGATTAAAGGAACACGAGATCTTGACGTCTTGGATATTAGTAAAGAAACCATACTGGAAGACAGTATGGAAACTGAACATCTCGATGATATGGAACAACTGGACGAGACTGATGACGACTCAGACACCGACTTTGACGAAGTGGCTAGACTGGAAGACAGTCTAAACATGGAACAACTCGACGAGACTGATGACGACTTGGATACTGACTGTGATGAAGTTGACGAAGTAGTTAGACTGGAAGACAGTCTAAACATGGAACAACTCGATGAGACTGATGACTTGGATACTGACTGTGACGACGTTGACGAAGTGGCTAGACTGGAAGACAGTCTAAATATGGAACAACTCGACGGTTATCTTCTTCAACAAATTGAAAAACTTCTCGATGACAAACTGCATTTAGAGGAAGATTTAAGATTGGCTCAAAATAAAGTGCAGAAGCTGGAAAAGGTAAATGAAGAACAGACGGCTACAATAACGACATTGGAGAGTCATCTGGGTGAGAAAGATCTCTTGCTCAAGAAGAGAGACGAAGAGGAAAGAGAGAGGGAAATGTTTTTCCAGCAGGAGATAGCTGAGAAGCAGAGAGAGCTGGAGGCCACTGTACAGAAGGAAACAGAACTCTGCCTGAAATTAAAAGAATCCGAAAATATGAATCAGTTGCTTGATTTGGAAAACGAAGAGTTCTGTAAAATGAATGAAGACCTTAGGAACGATTTACTTGATAAAGAGAAGGAAGTCGACCTTCTGAAAGAATCCCTCAACCTTAAAACTAAGGAATTGGAGGAAGGTCAAGACATACGGGAAATAATGAAGAGACGATTGGAGGAAAATGAAGAGGATAACTCTTCTCTCCAAGAAAAACTGAGGCTCGCTGAAAAAGAGAACGTAAGTATCCAGCAGGATGTCCTAATTATGCAGGACGAAAATCAAAAGCTCCAGTCACTTCTCAGCCAAGCAGAATCTGTGGCCATCTTGACAAAGGAAATCTTAAACGCTGAGAAAACAAGTCCATGAGTTACTAAGGATACGCGCTTCAAGTCATGAAGAACTGGGTGGCTGAACTAGGCGGAGAAAACGCCAAGATGAAAGGAGAATTAAAAGAAAAATCACTGGACGTAATGTTACTAGAGAAATCATTAGAAACTGAGAGACAAAATAACAGTACTCTGCAGGATGCTCTCCATCGTCTGAAAGAAATAGAGAACTTGCTGGAAGAAGCGAAGAAAAGAGAGAACGAGAAAGACGAGGAGGTCGAGAGGCTGCAGAAAGATAATGAAGTCTATAGAGAACAAATTGAAAATATAGAGATGAAGCTGGAAAATAACTGCGAGGAGGCAGAAAGGCTATTCAGAGCACTCAAGGAGCAGGTACATAAAAATAGCCTGTTAGTTAAGGAGAAGGAAGACGCAGAGATTGAAATGAAAAGGCAACATCAGGAGAACCTGAGGCAAAAGAACAGAGAAGCAGAGGAACAGCATAAACGGGAGAAGCAAATCCAGGATAACATGGAAAGCATCCTCCGTCAAAAGCAGAGCCTGGAATGCTTGCTGGATTGTAAAGAAAAAGATATCATCTCTTTGAAGAAGAAGGAGAGTGAAGCCCAGCTGGAAGTGCAGCGACTTCTCAAGGACTGCGATATGCTGAAAGAAAAGATTCAGCTACAGGAGCAGAATAGAATGAGAGAAGAAAAGCGTCTCAGGGAACAGCTAAGAACACAGGAGGAGGCTTTGAGGGAACATGACAAGTACATGTTGATGACGTTTCTACATGGGACTGCTCAGAGGAATTTCCAGCTAGAACACATTGCGCTGGAACATGGAGATGATATGATTGAAGAAGGGAAGCGAGAGAAGTGCACAGGGGGAACAATAGGAAGGAAAGGCACAGGGAGTGAGGAAGACCCCTGTGAGAAGGCCCGTGAGACAGAAGAGAAACAACGCAAGAAGTACTGGAATGCCCAGCGGGAGAAGAACGAGGATTACGAGAAACAATGGGAGAGCCTCAAGCACATTGTGGAAGATGTTCTTCACGGAGATGAATAAAGATCTTCAGGATATTCATCTTTCACTAAGAAGGAAGGCAGTGGCTGCTGAGTTCCCCCAACTCGTCAGCCAAGGCACTGTCTCAAGGAACGAACAAACTCGCCTGGTGAGAGTCAAAGGAAACATTTTCTGGAGGTAGGAGGACAAGCTCTCAGTATGAGAGCGAAAAGCTATTTGGAGGTAGGAGGACAAGCTCTCAGCTTGAGAGTCAACAGCTGTTCGGAGGTAGAAGGACGAGCTCTCAGCTTGAGAGTCAACAGCAGTTTGGAGGCTGGAGGGAGAGCTCTCAGCTTGAGAGCCAACAGCTGTTCGGAGGCTGGAGGATGAAACTCTCAGTTTGAGAGCCAAAAGCTGTTCAGAGAACCAGAAGGCCACCAGAAGGCGTAAGTTCATATACAAAATATTAGTTATGCAATGCATAATGAGTTGAATACTTGCATATACTCCTGTGGCAACCTCTGGCGCGGCGTAAAAAAACCCGTAGTTTTTCAAATGCCTTTCATATATGCAAAACATGGCTTTAATGGCAATGCATAATGGGTTGAATACTTGCATATACTCTTGTGGCAACCTCTGGCGCCGGCATAAAAAAACCCCGTAAGTTTTAAGTGCCTTTCATATATGCAAAACCTGGGTTATGCAATGCATAATGGGTTGAATACTTGCATATACTCCTGTGGCAACCTCTGGCGAGGCGTAAAAACCCGTAAGTTCAATGCCTTTCATATATGCAAAACATAGGTTATGCAATGCATAATAGGTTGAATACTTGCATATACTCCTGTGGCAACCTCTGGCGCGGCATAAAAACCCGTAAGTTCAATGCCTTTCATATATGCAAAGCATGGGTTATGCAATGCATAATAGGTTGAATACTTGCATATACTCCTGTGGCAACCTCTGGCGCGGCGTAAAAACCCGTAAGTTCAATGCCTTTCATATATGCAAAACCTAGGTTATGCAATGCATAATGGGTTGAATACTGCATATACTCCCTGTGGAACCTCTGGGCGCGGCGTAAAAAACCCGTAAGTTCAATGCCTTTCATATATGCAAAACATGGGCTTTATGCAATGCATAATGGTTGAATACTTGCATATACTCCTGTGGCAACCTCTGGGCGCGGCGTAAAAACCCGTAAGTTCAATGCCTTTCATATATGCAAAACCTAGGTTATGCATGCATATGGTTGAATACTTATGTACATATACTCCTGGGCAAACCTCTGGCGCGGCGTAAAAACTCCGTAAGTTCAATGCCTTTCATATATGCAAAAACAGATGCTTATGCAATGCATAATGGGTTGATACTTGCCTATACTCCCTGTGGCAACCTCTGGCATGGCGTAAAAAGCCCGTAAGTTCAATGCCTTTCATATATGCAAAACCTGGTTATGCAATGCATAACAGGTTGGAATACTTGCATATACTTCCTGTGGCAACCTCTGGCGCGGTGTAAAAACCCGTAAGTTCATGCTTTCATATATGCAAAACCAGGTTTATGCAATGCATAACAGGTTGAATACTTGCATATACTCCCTGTGGCACCTCTGGCGCGGCGTAAAAACCCTAAGTTTCAATGCCTTTCATATATGCAAAACCTAGTTTTTATGCAATGCATAATGGGTTGAATACTTTATGTACATATACTTTTTTCCTGTGGCAACCTCTGGCGCGGCGTAAAACCCGTAAGTTCAATGCCTTTCATATATGCAAAAACATGGCTTATGCAATGCATAATGGGTTGAATACTTGCATATACTCCTGTGGCAACCTCTGGCGCGGCGTAAAAACCCGTAAGTTCAATGCCTTTCATATATGCAAAACCTAGGTTATGCAATGCATAACAGGTTGAATACTTGCATATACTCCTGTGGCAACCTCTGGCGCGGTGTAAAAACCCGTAAGTTCAATGCCATTCATATATGCAAAACCTAGGTTATGCAATGCATAATGGGTTGAATACTTGCATATACTCCTGTGGCAACCTCTGGCACAGCGTAAAAACCTGTAAGTTCAATGCCTTTCATATATGCAAAACCTAGGTTATGCAATGCATAATGGGTTGAATACTTGCATATACTCCTGTGGCAACCTCTGGCGCGGCGTAAAAACCTGTAAGTTCAATGCCTTTCATATATGCAAAACCTAGGTTATGCAATGCATAATGGGTTGAATACTTGCATATACTCCTGTGGCAACCTCTGGTGCGGCGTAAAAACCCGTAAGTTCAATGCCATTCCTATATGCAAAACCTAGGTTATGCAATGCATAATGGGTTGAATACTTGCATATACTCCTGTGGCAACCTCTGGCGCGGAGTAAAAACCCGGAAGTTTAATGCCTTTCATATGTGCAAAACATGGGTTATGCAATGCATAATGGGTTGAATACTTGCATATACTCCTGTGGCAACCTCTGGCGTGGCGTAAAAACCCATAAGTTCAATGCCTTTCATATATGCAAAACATGGGTTATGCAATGCATAATGGGTTGAATACTTGCATTTACTCCTGTGGCAACCTCTGGCGCGGCGTAAAAACCCGTAAGTTCAATGCCTTTCATATATGAAAAACATGGCTTATGCAATGCATAATGGGTTGAATACTTGCATATACTCCTGTGGCAACCTCTGGCGCGGCGTAAAAACCCGTAAGTTCAATGCCTTTCATATATGAAAAACATGGCTTATGCAATGCATAATGGGTTGAATACTTGCATATACTCCTGTGGCAACCTCTGGCGCGGCGTAAAAACCCGTAAGTTCAATGCCTTTCATATATGCAAAACCTAGGTTATGCAATGCATAATGGGTTGAATACTTATGTACATATACTCCTGTGGCAACCTCTGGAGCGGCATAAAAACCCGTAAGTTCAATGCCTTTCATATATGCAAAACCTAGGTTATGCAATGCCTAATGGGTTGAATATTTGCATATACTCCTGTGGCAACCTCTGGCGCGGCGTAAAAACAAGTAACTTCAATGCCTTTCATATATGCAAAACATGGGTTATGCAATGCATAATGGGTTGAATACTTGCATATACTCCTGTGGCAACCTCTGGCACGGCGTAAAAACCCGTAAGTTCAATGCCATTCATATATGCAAAACCTAGGTTATGTAATGCATAATGGGTTGAATACTTGCATATACTCCTGTGGCAACCTCTGGCGCGGCGTAAAAACCCGTAAGTTCAGTGCCTTTCATATATGCAAAACATGGCTTATGCAATGCATAATGAGTTGAATACTTGCATATACTCCTGTGGCAACCTCTGGCGCGGCGTAAAAACCCGTAAGTTCAATGCCATTCATATATGCAAAACCTAGGTTATGCAATGCATAATGGGTTGAATACTTGCATATACTCCTGTGGCAACCTCTGGTGCGACGTAAAAACCCATAAGTTCAATGCCCTTCATATATGCAAAACATGGGTTATGCAATGCATAATGGGTTGAATACTTGCATATACTCCTGTGGCAACCTCTGGCGCGGCGTAAAAACCCATAAGTTCAATGCCTTTCATATATGCAAAACATGGGTTATGCAATGCATAATGGGTTGAATACTTGCATATACTCCTGTGGCAACCTCTGGCGCGGCATAAAAACCCGTAAGTTCAATGCCTTTCATATATGCAAAACCTAGGTTATGCAATGTCTAATGGGTTGAATACTTGCATATACTCCTGTGGCAACCTCTGGCGTGGCGTAAAAACCCGTAAGTTCAATGCCTTTCATATATGCAAAACATGGGTTATGCAATGCATAATGGGTTGAATACTTGCATATACTCCTGTGGCAACCTCTGGCGCGGCGTAAAAACCCGTAAGTTCAATGCCTTTCATATATGCAGAACATGGGTTATGCAATGCATAATGGGTTGAATACTTGCATATACTCCTGTGGCAACCTCTGGCGCGGCGTAAAAACCCGTAAGTTCAATGCCTCTCATATAAGCAAAACATGGATTATGCAATGCATAATGGGTTGAATACTTGCATATACTACTGTGGCAACCTCTGGCACGGCGTAAAAACCCATAAGTTCAGTGCCTTTCATATATGCAAAACATGGGTTATGCAATGCATAATGGGTTGAATACTTGCATATGAGGGCCTCAGAACCACAGCGTTGTAAACGCCACCCCCACCAGTATTGAGTTAGGCATTCCACTAGATTTGGCAATGTTTCCTCTGTCTATTTGTTGCATTTCTATGCTATTCAGGAGTTTAAAAAAGGTCGAAATCCCTACTTGAGCAGTAGGAATTATCGATTTTGTCTACATGAATGAACGTGGTGTCGCGCGGAGGTTACAGCCTCATAAGATCTCAGTTAGAACCACAAGGAAGTACGTTCGCAGCTCAAGAGCGGGTAGTCAGTTCTAAGCCAATCATTATTTATCCCCATAATACGCCTGCAAGTGTCGGCCAATCACCGCACAGTTTGCAATCTCTGCTATTGTTTACATTCCAGTCTAGTGATTTTCGCGGTGGAATTAGAATTCCACGATGTTGTGGTTTGGTTTTTTTGGATTATTATCCCTTATTTAGTGCCCTTATGCCTTCCTATGATGGTGAAAGTGATCACAATGATGTCGTGCAACAGCCAAGAGGAAGAAAAAGGACAAGGAATGAAGCGTCATGGAAGAAAAACAGTGTTAAGTTATTGCATGACGCCGGCCAAGAATATGTTTCTCGGCGTACAGCCTCTTGCACCACTGAACCCTAGGCCTAGAAAATTAAGCAGTATGGAGGTTCCTTTGTCCTGGCTTCGAGTGTAAGTGTAATTCCACGATCCTCTTTTATATTACAACATGTTTTTACTGTTTGGGAGCGCTAGTAATAATATACTTAATTTTACTTACAATATTCGTAACAAAACATGTCCCTCTTTTACATTTTAAATCCAGAGTTATTTTAGCCAAAATTTGATGAGTACTGGTGGCTCTTATGGAACAAGGTATGGTTTACCCAAGGTGCATAAGGACGGTGTCCCATTAGACCAATTCTTGCTTCCTACGAAACCCCTAATTATAAGATGGCTAAGTTTTTAGTGCCCTTATTAAATGAATCTTCTATAAATAATTATTCAGTCAAAAATTCCAAACAATTTAGGGACAACGTTCTTATGCAAGATTCTGATTTATTTATGGTAAGCTTGGACGTAGTCTTTTTTTACCAACGTCCCCGTGGAAAAGACAATACAAATAATCTTAGACAAAATTTATACCCAACGAGATATTTTATTTCACGGTTTTAATTATGATGATTTTAAGAAAATTTTGCAGCCGGCAGTGCAGGACACTGCCTTCATTTTTAATAACACAGCTTACTCTCAGCTTCTTAATATATAAAGGTTCAGTTATTGCTAATTGATGAGGTGAGGTGGCTCTGGAGAGAATTTTAAAATCTTATATTCAATATGTTGTTTACATTTTTCGGCATGATCACGTACATGAGAAAATTCAGGATTAGTTAATTTATTGCCTGATCTGTAACTAACTCCCCGATGACAATCAATTCTGACTTTTAGTAGGCGACGAGAAGCCCCCACACATTTCCCCACCTTACATTTGGGGCAAGCATATAAATAAACGACATTGGAAGTCATCAAGGAGCTTAGTTTGTCTTTATGTTTAAAAAGAGAAGCAATGGTTAACGGGTTCTTGAGTATAACTGTACTGTTAACTGCCGGAAGGTGTCGGTGAATATATATATATATATATATATATATATATATATAATATATATATATATATATATATATATATATATATATATTATTATGAGATGAGGCCTCTAGACCCAAATGTTGCTCGAGGGTGTTAAAAAGAAGTAATTCCGAAGGAAGGAAAGGTTAAATGAAAGAAGGGGAACAAAGGCTGGCAAAACCATTCCCTTCAACAAAACCATCAGTGAGAAAAAAAAAAAAAAAAAGACACCTCCCTATGACGCAATCAATTACCTCTCACAAGGAGAAAAAAAAACCTTATGGGTGGGTTTTATTAATAAAAAAAATTAAGAAAAATCAGAGAATGAATGAATTCGTCAGATGCCTACGGACCGGATTCTGTTTCCACGACAAAACCTGATCAATTACGTGGTCTGTCAGAGGAGGGAAAAGGCAAATGATTAATAGATGAACTTTTCCAGATGGGACCAAGGGCCAAGAAGAGGACCGAGCCCAATTTAGGCAACAGAGGCCGGCTGTGTTCTTACACCATTCGAAATGTATTTTAAGATACACTTCAAGGGCGTCAGTGATTAAGCCAGCATCATATTTCCTTGAAATGATGCAGTTCATCAAGACAAAATTATTTATTTCTGTACAGAAAAATATATCTATTAAGGTGTCACATGTTCTATGTTTTGTGGGAAAAAATTAATTTTATTATGTACAATGACTATCCCAGATACTAAACACGTGCAACTTGCAATAGCCCACAAGAGTCTAGTCAGCGGCAGTGGGTCCCAGTGAGGGAAATATATATATATATATATATATATATATATATATATATCTATATATAATATAATATTCTTTAATATTATACATATATATAATTAATTAATTATATAAGAAATTGCACTTTTCGATTGAACGAAACTTCAAGGATACCATTTATATTTTCATGTAAGATTGCTATTACAAACGCAATATTATGGCTCAAAGGAAAAAATAAATAAATAAATAAAAGAAGGTATGCAACAGAACCGAATATATACAGCATGAAATTCAAAACAGAGAGAAAAGGAAAGAAAGAAAGGTTTACCTCATCATCTCCTCTCGGGGAAGAAAAATATTTTCTGAAAACGAAAAATTAAAAAAGAAAATAGAAAACGAGAGACCGTGGAAGAAAAATGTCCAAAGATTAGAATGAATCTTTCCCAAGAAAGTGAGAGAAAAAGCGGACAGTCGTTCTATATAGGATTTGTGATCCTATGAAGAAAGTAATATATCTCTATAGGCGCATAAGGACAAGAAATACACGATAATAAATATTTCGGAAAATGGATTATCTCTTCAGGTTCCATAAGTCCGCCGAAATTTACTCAGTAGTATTTAACTTAGTATAAAAATGTTTTTCCTTTCAGTTGCCGTAGCAGAGAGAGAGAGAGAGAGAGAGAGGTAGCTGACTCAGAAAACGCATATTTGAGGGTATTTCTTAAATTGAATTAAAATTAGATTAAATTAAAATTTATACAACTAATGTGTACGATATCGTAGATAAAATTTTTACCAGAGAGAGAGAGAGAGAGAAAGAGAGAAAAATTAAGATCTAAATAGCTAAAGTGTACGATTCGTAGAGAAAATTGTTACCAGAGAGAGAGAGGAAGAGAATGTAGCTGACCCAGAAAACGCATATTTGAAGGTATTTCTTAAATTAAATTAAGATTAGATTAAATTAAGATTTACACAACTAATATGTACGATATAGTAGATATAATTGTTACTAGAGAGAGAGAGAGAGAGAGAGAGAGAGAGCTGACCTAGAAAACGCATGCATATTGGAGTTTCTTATGCAGAATAGTAATTGTTCCTTGGATCCATCGTTTTTGACATGTCCTCCATTGGCACATTGCTTGCCAGTCTGAGCAATATTGAAAAGCAACACTTGGGAAAATCCTGTATAAAATTAATGCAGATGAATCAGTCACTATTTTCAACAAAAGTTGTTTAAAAGAAGGTAAACTTCCCAACTAATCTTGCTATAATGGGCGTTATGTCTGTCCGTCCGTCTGTCATTCAATCACGGCCAAACGGCCGATCCGAAGGGCATGAAACTTGACGGGGTTATAGTGGTGACCCAAGATGG
>NC_061092.1:18976308-18993808 GCF_015104395.2 Macrobrachium nipponense
TTTAAAATTCTCTTCCAGAGCCACCTCACCTCATCAATTAGCAATAACTGAACCTTTATATATTAAGAAGCTGAGAGTAAGATGTGTTATTAAAAATGAAGGCAGTGTCCTGCACTGCCAGCTGCAAAATTTTCTTAAAATCATCATAATTAAAACCGTGAAATAAATCCACGGGGACGTTGGTAAAAAAAGACTACGTCCAAGCTTACCATAAATAAATCAGAATCTTGCATAAGAACGTTGTCCCTAAATTGTTTGGAATTTTTTACTGAATAATTATTTATAGAAGATTCATTTAATAAGGGCACTAAAAACTTAGCCATCTTATAATTAGGGGTTTCGTAGGAAGCAAGAATTGGTCTAATGGGACACCGTCCTTATGCACCTTGGGTAAACCATACCTTGTTCCATAAGAGCCACCAGTACTCATAAAATTTTGGTTAAAATAACTCTGGATTAAAATGTAAAAGAAGGACATGTTTTGTTACGAATATTGTAAGTAAAATTAGGTATATTATTACTAGCGCTCCCAAACAGTAAAAACATGTTGTAATATAAAAGAGGATCGTGGAATTACACTTACACTCGAAGCCAGGACAAAGGAACCTCCATACTGCTTAATTTTCTAGGCCTAGGGTTCAGTGGTGCAAGAGGCTGTACGCCGAGAAACATTATTCTTGGCCGGCGTCATGCAATAACTTAACACTGTTTTTCTTACATGACGCTTCATTCCTTGTCCTTTTTCTTCCTCTTGGCTGTTGCACGACATCATTGTGATCACTTTCACCATCATAGGAAGGCATAATGGCACTAAATAAGGGATAATAATCCAAAAAAACCAAACCACAACACCGTGGAATTCTAATTCCACCGCGAAAATCACTAGACTGGAATGTAAACAATAGCGGAGATTGTAAACTGTGCGGTGATTGGCCGACACTTACAAGCGTATTATGGGGAAAAATAATGATTGGCTTAGAACTGACTACCCGCTCTTGAGCTGCTAACGTACTTCCTTGTGGTTCTAACTGAGATCTTATGAGGCTGTAACCTCCGCGCGACACCACGTTCATTCATGTAGACAAAATCGATAATTCCTACTGCTCAAGTAGGGATTTCGACCTTTTTTAAACTCCTGAATAGCATAGAAATGCAACAAATAGACAGAGGAAACGTTGCCAAAACTAGTGGAATGCCTAACTCAATACTGGTGGGGGTGGCGTTTACAACGCTGTGGTTCTGAGGCCCTCATATGCAAGTATTCAACCCATTATGAATTGCATAACCCAGGTTTTGCATATATGAAAGGCACTGAACTTACAGGTTTTTACGCCGCGCCAGAGGTTGCCACAGTAGTATATGCAAGTATTCAACCCATTATGCATTGCATAATCCATGTTTTGCTTATATGAAAGGCATTGAACTTACGGGTTTTTACGCCGCGCCAGAGGTTGCCACAGGAGTATATGCAAGTATTCAACCCATTATGCATTGCATAACCCAGGTTTTGCATATATGAAAGGCATTGAACTTATGGGTTTTTACGCCTCACCAGAAGTTGCCACAGGAGTATATGCAAGTATTCAACCCATTATGCATTGCATTACCCATGTTTTGCATATATGAAAGGCATTGAACTTACGGGTTTTTACGCCTCGCCAGAGGTTGCCACAGGAGTATATGCAAGTATTCAACTCATTATGCATTGCATAGCCTATGTTTTGCATTTATGAAAGGCATTGAACTTACGGGTTTTTGCGCCTCGCCAGAGGTTGCCACAGTAGTATATGCAAGTATTCAACCCATTATGCATTGCATAACCCATGTTTTGTATATATGAAAGGCATTGAACTTACAGGTTTTTACGCTTCTCCAGAGGTTGCCACAGGAGTATATGCAAGTATTCAACCCATTATGCATTGCATAACCCATGTTTTGCATATATGAAAGGCATTGAACTTACGGGTTTTTACACCGCGCCAGAGGTTGCCACAGGAGTATATGCAAGTATTCAACCCATTATGCATTGCATAACCCATGTTTTGCATATATGAAAGGCATTGAACTTACGGGTTTTTACACCGCGCCAGAGGTTGCCACAGGAGTATATGCAAGTATTCAACTCATTATGCATTGCATAACCTATGTTTTGCATATATGAATGGCATTGAACTTATGGGTTTTTATGCCGCGCCAGAGGTTGCCACGGAAGTATATGCAAGTATTCAACCCATTATGCATTGCATAACCCATGTTTTGCATATATGAAAGGCATTGAACTTATGGGTATTTACGCCACGCCAAAGGTTGCCACAGGAGTATATGCAAGTATTCAACTCATTATGCATTGCATAATCCATGTTTTGCATATATGAAAGGCATTGAACTTACGGGTTTTTACGCCACGCCATAGGTTGCCACGGAGTAATATGCAAGTATTCAACTCATTATGCATTGCAAACCTAGTTTTGCATATATGAATGGCATTGAACTTAAGGGTTTTTATGCGCGCCAGAGGTGCCAGGAGGTATATGCAAGTATTACACCCATTATGCATTGCATAACCTAGGTTTTGCATATGAAAGGCATGAACTTACGGGTTTTTACGCCGCGCCAGAGGTTGCCACAGGAGTATATGCAAGTATTCAACCCATTATGCATTGCATAACCTAGGTTTTGCATATATGAATGGCATTGAACTTACGGGTTTTTACGCTAAGCCAGAGGTTGCCACAGGAGTATATGCAAGTATTCAACCCATTATGCATTGCATAACCTAGGTTTTGCATATATGAAAGGCATTGAACTTACGGGTTTTTACGCCGCGCCAGAGGTTGCCACAGGAGTATATGCAAGTATTTAACCCCATTATGCATTGCAAATAACCTAGGTTTTGCATACATGAATGGCATTTAAACTTACAGGTTTTTTACGCCGCGCCAAAGGTTGCCACAGGAGTATATGCAAGTATTAAAACCCATTATGCATTGCATAACCCACGTTTTGCATATATGAATGGCATTGAACTTACGGGTTTTTACGCCGCGCCAGAGGTTGCCACAGGAGTATATGCAAGTATTCAACCCATTATGCATTGCATAACCCATGTTTTGCATATATGAAAGGCATTGAACTTACGGGTTTTTACACCGCGCCAGAGGTTGCCACAGGAGTATATGCAAGTATTCAACTCATTATGCATTGCATAACCTATGTTTTGCATATATGAATGGCATTGAACTTATGGGTTTTTATGCCGCGCCAGAGGTTGCCACGGAAGTATATGCAAGTATTCAACCCATTATGCATTGCATAACCCATGTTTTGCATATATGAAAGGCATTGAACTTATGGGTTTTTACGCCACGCCAAAGGTTGCCACAGGAGTATATGCAAGTATTCAACTCATTATGCATTGCATAATCCATGTTTTGCATATATGAAAGGCATTGAACTTACGGGTTTTTACGCCACGCCATAGGTTGCCACAGGAGTATATGCAAGTATTCAACTCATTATGCATTGCATAACCTATGTTTTGCATATATGAATGGCATTGAACTTAAGGGTTTTTATGCCGCGCCAGAGGTTGCCACGGAAGTATATGCAAGTATTCAACCCATTATGCATTGCATAACCCATGTTTTGCATATATGAAAGGCATTGAACTTATGGGTTTTTTACGCCACGCCAAGGTGCCACAGGAGATATGCAAGTATTCAACTCATATGCATTGCATAATCCATGTTTTGCATATATGAAAGCATGAACTTACGGTTTTAGCCACGCCATAGGTTGCCACAGGAGTACAGTATATGCAAGTATTCAACTCATTATGCATTGCATAACCTATGTTTTGCATATATGAATGGCATTGAACTTAAGGGTTTTTATGCCGCGCCAGAGGTTGCCACAGGAGTATATGCAAGTATTACACCCATTATGCATTGCATAACCTAGGTTTTGCATATATGAAAGGCATTGAACTTACGGGTTTTTACGCCGCGCCAGAGGTTGCCACAGGAGTAGATGCAAGTATTTAACCCATTATGCATTGAATAACCTAGGTTTTGCATATATGAATGGCATTGAACTACGGGTTTTTACGCTAAGCCAGAGGTTGCCAGGAGTATATGCAAGTATTCAACCCATTATGCATTGCATAACCTAGGTTTTGCATATATGAAAGGCATTGAACTTACGGGTTTTTATGCTGCGCCAGAGGTTGCCACAGGAGTATATGCAAGTATTTAACCCATTATGCATTGCATAACCTAGGTTTTGCATACATGAATGGCATTTAACTTACAGGTTTTTACGCCGCGCCAAAGGTGCCACAGGAGTATATGCAAGTATTCAACCCATTATGCATTGCATAACCCACGTTTTGCATATATGAATGGCATTGAACTTAACAGGTTTTTACGCCGCGCCAGAGGTTCGCCACAGGAGTATAAGCAAGTATTCAACCCATTATGCAGTGCATAACCAATGTTTTGCATATATGAAAGGCATTGAACTTACTGGTTTTTACGCCACGCCAGAGGTTGCCACAGGAGTATATGCAAGTATTTAACCCATTATGCATTGCGTAACCTAGGTTTTGCATATATGAATGGCATTGAACTTACGGATTTTACGCTAAGCCAGAGGTTGCCACAGGAGTATATGCAAGTATTCAACCCATTATGCACTGCATAACCTAGGTTTTGCATATATGAAAGGCATTGAACTTACGGGTTTTTACGCCGCGCCAGAGGTTGCCACAGGAGTATATGCAAGTATTCAACCATTATGCATTGCATAACCTAGGTTTTGCATATATGAATGGCATTGAACTTGCGGGTTTTTACGCCATGCCAGAGGTTGCCACAGGAGTATATGCAATGTAGTTACACCCATTATTGCATTGCATAACCTAGGTTTGTTGGCATATATGAAAGGCATTGAACTTACGGGTTTTTACGCCGCGCCAGAGGTTGCCACAGGAGTATATGCAAGTATTCAACTCATTATGCATTGCATAACCCATGTTTTGCATATATGAAAGGCATTGAACTTACGGGTTTTTACGCCGCGCCAGAGGTTGCCACAGGAGTATATGCAAGTATTCAACCCATTATGCATTGCATAAACCCATGTTTGCATACATGAAAGGCATTGAACTTACGGGTTTTTACGCCTCGCCAGAGGTTTTGCCACAGGAGTATATGCAAGTATTCAACTCATTATGCATTGCATAACCTAGGTTTGCATATATGAACGGCATTGAACTTTCGGGTTTTTACGCCGCGCCAGAGGTTGCCACAGGAGTATATGCAAGTATTCAACTCATTATGCATTGCATAACCTAGGTGCTGTATGAATGGCATTGAAACTTAAACAGGTTTTTACGCCTCGCCAGAGGTTGCACAGGAGTATATGCAAGTATTCAACTCATTATGCATTGCATAACCTAGGTTTTGCATATATGAACGGCATTGAACTTTGGGTTTTTACGGGTTTTTACCGCAAAGCCAAAGAAGGTTGCACAGAGGTATGCCATTGCAGGTATTCAACCCAGTATGGCATGCATTAACCAGGTGCATTGCCCATACCTAGCATTGCATAACCTAGGGTTTTGCATGTATGAATGGCATTGAACTTACAGGTTTTTACGCCATGCAGAGGTTCGCCACAGGAGTATATGCAAGTATTCAACCCATTATGCATTGCATAACCCCATGTTTTTGCATATATGAAAGGCATTGAACTTACGGGTTTTTACACCGCGCCAGAGGTTGCCACAGGAGTATATGCAAGTATTCAACTCATTATGCATTGCATAACCTATGTTTTGCATATATGAATGGCATTGAACTTATGGGTTTTTATGCCGCGCCAGAGGTTGCCACGGAAGTATATGCAAGTATTCAACCCATTATGCATTGCATAACCCATGTTTTGCATATATGAAAGGCATTGAACTTATGGGTTTTTACGCCACGCCAAAGGTTGCCACAGGAGTATATGCAAGTATTCAACTCATTATGCATTGCATAATCCATGTTTTGCATATATGAAAGGCATTGAACTTACGGGTTTTTACGCCACGCCATAGGTTGCCACAGGAGTATATGCAAGTATTCAACTCATTATGCATTGCATAACCTATGTTTTGCATATATGAATGGCATTGAACTTAAGGGTTTTTATGCCGCGCCAGAGGTTGCCACAGGAGTATATGCAAGTATTACCACATTATGCATTGCATAACCTAGGTTTGCATATATGAAAGGCATTGAACTTACGGGTTTTTACGCCGCGCCAGAGGTTGCCACAGGAGTATATGCAAATATTCAACCCATTATGCATTGCATAACCTAGGTTTTGCATATATGAATGGCATTGAACTTACGGGTTTTTACGCTAAGCCAGAGGTTGCCACAGGAGTATATGCAAGTATTCAACCCATTATGCATTGCATAACCTAGGTTTTGCATATATGAAAGGCATTGAACTTACGGGTTTTTATGCCGCGCCAGAGGTTGCCACAGGAGTATATGCAAGTATTTAACCCATTATGCATTGCATAACCTAGGTTTTGCATACATGAATGGCATTTAACTTACAGGTTTTTACGCCGCGCCAAAGGTTGCCACAGGAGTATATGCAAGTATTCAACCCATTATGCATTGCATAACCCACGTTTTGCATATATGAATGGCATTGAACTTACGGGTTTTTACGCCGCGCCAGAGGTTGCCACAGGAGTATATGCAAGTATTCAACCCATTATGCATTGCATAACCCATGTTTTGCATATATGAAAGGCATTGAACTTAGGGTTTTTTACACCGGCGCCAGAGGTGACAGGAGCATGCAAGGTATTCAACTATTATGCAGCATAACCTATGTTTTGCATATATGAATGGCATGAACTTATGGGTTTTTTTATGCCGCGCCAGAGGTTGCCAGGAAGTATATGCAAGTATTCAACCCATTATGCATGCATAACCCAGTTTTGCATATATGAAAGGCATTGAACTTATGGGTTTTTATTGCCGCGCCCCAGAGGTTGCACGAAGTATATGCAAAGGTATTCAACCCATTATGCCATGCACCATGGTTTTGACATATAGAAAGGCATGAACTTAGGGTACCCACGCCAAAGGTTGCCAACAGAGTATAGCAAGTATTCAACTCATTATGCATTGCATAATCCATGTTTTGCATTAATGAAAGGCATTGAACTTACGGGTTTTTACGCCACGCCATAGGTTGCCACAGGAGTATATGCAAGTATTCAACTCATTATGCATTGCATAACCTATGTTTTGCATATATGAATGGCATTGAACTTAAGGGTTTTTATGCCGCGCCCAGAGGTTGCACGGAAGATATAGCAAGTATTCAACCCATTATGCATTGCATAACCCATGTTTTGCATATATGAAAGGCATTGAACTTATGGGTTTTTACGCCACGCCAAAGGTTGCCACAGGAGTATATGCAAGTATTCAACTCATTATGCATTGCATAATCCATGTTTTGCATATATGAAAGGCATTGAACTTACGGGTTTTTACGCCACGCCATAGGTTGCCACAGGAGTACAGTATATGCAAGTATTCAACTCATTATGCATTGCATAACCTATGTTTTGCATATATGAATGGCATTGAACTTAAGGGTTTTTATGCCGCGCCAGAGGTTGCCACAGGAGTATATGCAAGTATTACACCCATTATGCATTGCATAACCTAGGTTTTGCATATATGAAAGGCATTGAACTTACGGGTTTTTACGCCGCGCCAGAGGTTGCCACAGGAGTATATGCAAGTATTCAACCCATTATGCATTGCATAACCTAGGTTTTGCATATATGAATGGCATTGAACTTGCGGGTTTTTACGCCATGCCAGAGGTTGCCACAGGAGTATATGCAAGTATTCAACCCATTATGCATTGCATAACCTAGGTTTTGCATATATGAAAGGCATTGAACTTACGGGTTTTTATGCTGCGCCAGAGGTTGCCACAGGAGTATATGCAAGTATTTAACCCATTATGCATTGCATAACCTAGGTTTTGCATACATGAATGGCATTTAACTTACAGGTTTTTACGCCGCGCCAAAGGTTGCCACAGGAGTATATGCAAGTATTCAACCCATTATGCATTGCATAACCCACGTTTTGCATATATGAATGGCATTGAACTTACAGGTTTTTACGCCGCGCCAGAGGTTGCCACAGGAGTATATGCAAGTATTCAACCCATTATGCATTGCATAACCAATGTTTTGCATATATGAAAGGCATTGAACTTACTGGTTTTTACGCCACGCCAGAGGTTGCCACAGGAGTATATGCAAGTATTTAACCCATTATGCATTGCGTAACCTAGGTTTTGCATATATGAATGGCATTGAACTTACGGATTTTACGCCACGCCAGAGGTTGCCACAGGAGTATATGCAAGTATTCAACCCATTATGCATTGCATAACCTAGGTTTTGCATATATGAAAGGCATTGAACTTACGGGTTTTTACGCCACGCCAGAGGTTGCCACAGGAGTATATGCAAGTATTCAACCCATTATGCATTGCATAACCTAGGTTTTGCATATATGAATGGCATTGAACTTACGGGTTTTTACGCCGTGCCAGAGGTTGCCACAGGAGTATATGCAAGTATTACACCCATTATGCATTGCATAACCTAGGTTTTGCATATATGAAAGGCATTGAACTTACGGGTTTTTACGCCGCGCCAGAGGTTGCCACAGGAGTATATGCAAGTATTCAACCCATTATGCATTGCATAACCCAGGTTTTGCATATATGAAAGGCATTGAACTTACGGGTTTTTGTTTTTTACGCCGCGCCAGAGGTTGCCACAGGAGTATATGCAAGTATTCAACCCATTATGCATTGCATAACCCATGTTTTGCATATATGAAAGGCATTGAACTTACGGGTTTTTACGCCTCGCCAGAGGTTGCCACAGGAGTATATGCAAGTATTCAACTCATTATGCATTGCATAACCTAGGTTTGCATATATGAACGGCATTGAACTTTCGGGTTTTTACGCCGCGCCAGAGGTTGCCACAGGAGTATATGCAAGTATTCAACTCATTATGCATTGCATAACCTAGGTTTTGCATGTATGAATGGCATTGAACTTACAGGTTTTTACGCCTCGCCAGAGGTTGCCACAGGAGTATATGCAAGTATTCAACTCATTATGCATTGCATAACCCAGGTTTTGCATATATGAACGGCATTGAACTTTCGGGTTTTTACGCCGCGCCAGAGGTTGCCACAGGAGTATATGCAAGTATTCAACCCATTATGCATTGCATAACCTAGGTTTTGCATGTATGAATGGCATTGAACTTACAGGTTTTTACGCCACGCCAGAGGTTGCCACAGGAGTATATGCAAGTATTCAACCCATTATGCATTGCATAACCCATGTTTTGCATATATGAAAGGCATTGAACTTACGGGTTTTTACGCCGCGCCAGAGGTTGCCACGGGAGTATATGCAAGTATTCAACCCATTATGCATTGCATAACCCATGTTTTGCATATATGAAAGGCATTAAACTTACGGGTTTTTACGCCGCGCCAGAGGTTGCCACAGGAGTATATGCAAGTATTCAACCCATTATGCATTGCATAACCCATGTTTTGCATATATGAAAGGCATTGAACTTACGGGTTTTTACGCCGCGCCAGAGGTTGCCACGGGAGTATATGCAAGTATTCAACCCATTATGCATTGCATAACCCATGTTTTGCATATATGAAAGGCATTAAACTTACGGGTTTTTACGCCGCGCCAGAGGTTGCCACAGGAGTATATGCAAGTATTCAACCCATTATGCATTGCATAACCCATGTTTTGCATATATGAAAGGCATTGAACTTACGGGATTTTACGCCACGCCAGAGGTTGCCACAGGAGTATATGCAAGTATTCAACCCATTATGCATTGCATAACCCAGGTTTTGCATATATGAAAGGCATTGAACTTACGGGTTTTTACGCCGCGCCAGAGGTTGCCACAGGAGTATATGCAAGTATTCAACCCATTATGCATTGCATAACCAAGGTTTTGCATATATGAAAGGCATTGAACTTACGGGTTTTTTACGCCGCGCCAGAGGTTGCCACAGTAGTATATGCAGTATTCAACCCATTATGCATTGCATAACTAATATTTGCATATGAACTTACGCTTCTGGTGGCCTTCTGGTTCTCTGAAACGCTTTGGCTCTCAAACTGAGAGTTTCATCCTCCATCCTCCGAACAGCTGTGGCTCTTAAGCTGAGAGCTCTCCCTCCAGCTCCAAACTGCTGTTGACTCTCAAGCTGAGAGCTGTCCTTCCTACCCCCAAATAGCTTTTCGCGCTCCTCATACTGAGAGCTTGTCCTCCTACCTCCAGAAAATGTTTCCTTTGACTCTCACCAGGCGAGTTTGTTCGTTCCTTGAGACAGTGCCTTGGCTGACGAGTTGGGGGAACTCAGCAGCCACTGCCTTCCTTCTTAGTGAAAGATGAATATCCTGAAGATCTTTATTCATCTCCGTGAAGAACATCTTCCACAATGTGCTTGAGGCCCTCCCATTGTTTCTCGTAATCCTCGTTCTTCTCCCGCTGGGCGTTCCAGTACTTCTTACGTTGTTTCTCTTCTGTCTCACGGGCCTTCTCACAGGGGTCTTCCTCACTCCCTGTGCCTTTCCTTCCTATTGTTCCCCCTGTGCACTTCTCTCGCTTCCCTTCTTCAATCATATCATCTCCATGTTCCAGCGCAATGTGTTCTAGCTGGAAATTCCTCTGAGCAGTCCCATGTAGAAACATCATCAACATGTACTTGTCATGTTCCCTAAAGCCTCCTCCTGGTCTTAGCTGTTCCCTGAGACGCTTTTCTTCTCTCATTCTATTCTGCTCCTGTAGCTGAATCTTTTCTTTCAGCATATCGCAGTCCTTGAGAAGTCGCTGCACTTCCAGCTGGGCTTCACTCTCCTTCTTCTTCAAAGAGATGATATCTTTTTCTTTACAATCCAGCAAGCATTCAGGCTCTGCTTTTGACGGAGGATGCTTTCCATATGTTATTCCTGGATTGCTTCTCCCGTTTATGCTGTTCCTCTGCTTCTCTGTTCTTTTGCCTCAGGTTCTCCTGATGTTGCCTTTTCATTTCAATCTCTGCGTCTTCCTTCTCCTTAACTAACAGGCTATTATTATGTACCTGCTCCTTGAGTGCTCTGAATAGCCTTTCTGCCTCCTCGCAGTTATTTTCCAGCTTCATCTCTATATTTTCAATTTGTTCTCTATAGACTTCATTATCTTTCTGCAGCCTCTCGACCTCCTCGTCTTTCTCGTTCTCTCTTTTCTTCGCTTCTTCCAGCAAGTTCTCTATTTCTTTCAGACGATGGAGAGCATCCTGCAGAGTACTGTTATTTTGTCTCTCAGTTTCTAATGATTTCTCTAGTAACATTACGTCCAGTGATTTTTCTTTTAATTCTCCTTTCATCTTGGCGTTTTCTCCGCCTAGTTCAGCCACCCAGTTCCTCATGACTTGAAGCTCGTCTCCTAGTAACTCATGACTTATTTTCTCAGCGTTTAAGATTTCCTTTGTCAAGATGGCCACAGATTCTGCTTGGCTGAGAAGTGACTGGAGCTTTTGATTTTCGTCCTGCATAATTAGGACATCCTGCTGGATACTTACGTTCTCTTTTTCAGCGAGCCTCAGTTTCTTGGAGAGAAGAGTTATCCTCTTTATTTTCCTCCAATCGTCTCTTCATTATTTCCCGTATGTCTTGACCTTCCTCCAATTCCTTAGTTTTAAGGATGAGGGATTCTTTCAGAAGGTCGACTTCCTTCTCTTTATCAAGTAAATCGTTCTTAAGGTCTTCATTCATTTTACAGAACTCTTCGTTTTCCAAATCAAGCAACTGATTCATATTTTCGGATTCTTTTAATTTCAGGCAGAGTTCTGTTTCCTTCTGTACAGTGGCCTCCAGCTCTCTCTGCTTCTCAGCTATCTCCTGCTGGAAAAACATTTCCATCTTTCTTTCCTCTTCGTCTCTCTTCTTGAGCAAGAAATCTTTCTCACCCAGATGACTCTCCAATGTCGTTATTGTAGCCGTCTGTTCTTCATTTACCTTTTCCAGCTTCTGCACTTTATTTTGAGCCAATCTTAAACTTCCTCTAATGCAGTTTGTCATCGAGAAGTTTTCAATTGTTGAAGAAGATAACCGTCGAGTTGTTCCATATTTAGACTGTCTTCCAGTCTAGCCACTTCGCCAACGTCGTCACAGTCAGTATCCAAGTCATCAGTCTCATCGATTGTTCCATAGACTGTCTTTCCAGTCAACTACTTCGTCAACTTCCATCACAGTCAGTACCAAGTCGTCATCAGTCTTCAGTTTGTTCCAGTTTAGACTGTCTTCCAGTCTAATACTTCGTCAACTTCATCACAGTCCGTATCCAAGTCGTCATCAGTCTCGTCGAGTTGTTCATGTTTAGACTCTTCCAGCTAGCCACTTCGTCAAAGTCGGTGTCTGAGTCGTCATCAGTCTCGTCCAGTTGTTCCATGTCATCGAGATGTTCAGTTTCCATACTGTCTTCCAGTATGGTTTCTTCACTAATATCCAAGACGTCAAGATCTCGTGTTCCTTTAATCTTGTGAAAACAGTAAACAGCAAACGCCAAGCCTGCCAACAATGCCATCACAGGGATGGCGACGGCAAAGGCTGAGGTAACAAAGCTGTTACGTTGTACAATCACGATTTCCGGATCACGAGAATCCGCCATATTATGAGAGGATATGTCCTGTACGCCAACATGAATCTGTTGAGAACCAAACAAGGTTACACAGTCCTCACAGATAGATACATACAGGTCACAGCACAAGAAATACAGCACTAGTAGCAAAAAGCAATAAGTCGCAATCATGATGAATGAAGCGTTATACCCGGAGACTCTCGCTGTCTCCATGCTTAGTTTTTCAAACGGACGCTGGATTCGGGCTCTGAAGGCATTCGCTCCTGGAGCCAACAACGTCTTCATTCCAGGGAGGACTTCGGAGTGGTTTTCACGGCTCGGCTCGAAGGATTCCTCCAGTTCTTCGTGCTGTTCTGATAGAAAGAGTCTAGGTCCTCGACAAGTTCCTGCGGTTCTTCTGGAGGATCGAGGTCTGTCGAAGGAATCCCTGCTAATCTTCTTCGACTTTTAACCTCCGCCGTGATCACAAGTTCACTTTTGTCCAGTCCAACATCCTCCTGAGTAAATTAATACGAGTCTCTCTCATTTTTGGAAAATTTGACCTAACGTTATCGAAGTGTATCCTTATTAATGATCCTGTTTTGTTCAAGTGTGTCATAATCTTCCGTAAAACTTTTTCTATGCTCTTCATTTTTTTCCTTCTTTAGTGTAGACGCTTCAGTTAGTAACTTTATTATCAGTAGTAGTAATATTACCGTATTGATAATTGATTATTATTTTTAAGATAACTTTGGCGTAGTAGTAATACTAACGATATTATTATTACTATTATTATATAACTTTTGCGATAATAGTAATACCAACGGTGTTTTTATATATATATACAAATATATATATATATATATATATATATATATATATATATATATATATATATATATATATATATATATATATATATACATATATAGTATCTATATATATATCATATATATATATGATATATTATATATACATATATGTATCTATATATATATATATATATATATATATAGTATATATATATATATATATATATATATCTATATATATATATATATATATATATATATATATATATATATAGTGTATATATGTTACAGTCAAAGTGTGAAACTAGTCATTCATGTAATGCCTGGAAATTTCAGTCGTTTCACGAAATGACCATTTCACTCGGTCATTTCGTGAAACGACTAAAATATTCAGCTATTACGTGAAATGGCTGGAAAATTGGTGTCCTCATTACACAACCTGGCTAAAAACTTTTGAGGGAGGGAGAGTATTTATTCATAGCATTATTATTATTTTTATTTTTATTTTTATCTGTGCTTTTAAAAATCACATCTACAAGTGTGTTAAAATAATCATATAACACATAAAAACATTTTGTTGAATTTTTCTTAAAATGATTAAAATTATTAGAATAATTATAAACATTTTTGAGCATTTACTGAACCGAATTTACTTATTTTGTGCAACTTGTTTAAAATAATTCGAATAAATCATTTAAAACTCTTTTGAACATTTCGCTGAGCTACGTTACTTATTTGTTTGTACAGGTAGAAATAAATTCAAGTAGTCAAATCTATAAAACACATTTAACATCTGTTGAACAGCTTTACGTAGTACTTGTTTGCTACACGTTAGACTGTTAGACATCGGACTGTATACTTGGCTTAGCTTTGTAACAACCGTTCATTTTGTAGAACACTTTTTTTTTTGCCCTGTACCACACAGCATTTAAGAACCCTGACACAAGTGCTGTAGATTTCAAAGCGCCCCGAGAACAAGGGAAACTGTAATCTTGTTCGACATCAGACACGTAGTAGTGAGAAAGTTTCTGCGGACAAAGATTTAAATTGGAATGCGGTGAATACTTGGTCTTGATTCGCCACTCTTTCAGGATAAGAACACTGGCAACATTATCTGCGTCTTCCCTGCCTCTCGAGTCTAACCTGCTGTGCTTTACCCATGCGTAAGCTTGCGAGAGGTCTGGTTTTTCTTCTCTTGTTCGACTACTTTCCGGTTATCTCACGCCACGTCGTGGAAGTGGTGACGCCGGACTGAGTGGTGGAGAGATCTTCATGGGTGCGGGGTGGTGGTGATGTGAACTCTGGTGTAGGCTGTTTCTCAAGAAATGGTTGGAAACGATAATAAGAGATAAAAAAAAATGTACTTCTTGAGAATGTAGTATCCATGACGAGACTTCGAAGATGGATCCCTGGGCAGGCTGTCTTCAGGTTCTCAATGTTTCATCGTACTCTTACCTTTAGCACCCATTTTTTTTTACACTGTGATATTTTTGAAAAAAAATAAGCGCTTTTGTAAATTGACTTCAAAAATACACCGAGCCTACACGGTGTGTTGCAGAATGAAATACCCCTTCGGTAGGCAGTTTATAACCTGTATGACACCAGTTGACAATGAATAGCAACTCTAACCTAAAATTCCTTCCCTCCCTCCCTAAACAGTTTTAGCCAGCTTGCGTTATGAGGACACCAATCTTTCCAAGCCATTTCACGTAATAGCTGAATATTTAGTCGTTTACGAAATGACCGAGTGAAATAGTCATTTCGTGAAAACGACTGAATTTCTAGAAATTACATGACAATGGCTAATGTTTCACTCTTTGACTGTAACACACACACACACACACACACAACACACACACACACCACACACCCACAACACATATATATAATATATATAATATATATATATATATATATATAATAATCTAAATATATATATATATATTATTTATATTTAAATATATGATGTGTTATATATTATATGATATATATAAGATATATATATATATATATATATATATATAATATACATATAATATAAACATAATATACATATATATGTATAAAATATATAGTGTATATATATAACAAATATTATATATATGTGTTAATATATATCTATATATATTATATATAATATATATATATGACCCCGACCTGGGTTTTTGCGTGGGGTGGGTCCTTAAGTTACTGTTGGTATGCAGAAATCAAACGCCCTAAGTGATAAACCGTTCTTATATTCTAATGAAAATTCCATTTAGAATATAAGAACGGGCCCCCCGAGTGAAATTGACTTAATAAAACTGCAGTTAGTACAGCGAGATTGAGACTCGAGCAAGGAAACCGGCAGAGGGCAACAGAGGGGGAATGAAGCCCACCCATGCTTGACCGACGCTTGAACTGCCTCCCTCAAGGGGAAACCTTGGCTGCCTCTCGTTACCCCCAAAACCCCCCGATTATTTCCCTCCAGGAGATGTGATTGGCTCATGGCAACCTATTTAGGTCTGTGGACCAATGGGTGGCCAAAATACTTAGGTGACGCTTTTAAAAAACCAAACGGGGGGAACTTTTTGGGGGATGCGCGGGGGAGGAGCCGCTCTTCTCAACCTGAGAGAAAAACTGACCGTTGACATGCCCAGGAGTCCTGGGCATTCAGGGATCATTGGGGAGCTCCTTATAGCCCTCTCCAGTGGGTTATATATACTTATATATATATATATATCTTATATATATATATATATATATATCCAATATAACTATATCATATATTATATATATAGGCAATCCAAGGAAGATACAACTCACAGCAGCATTTCTTCTTTCATTTTTTGCACCATGTAGACAAAAACCTTAACCTACAAGCAGAAAAAGAACAGAAACAAAGGCTAAATCAGACAATATTACCAATAACAAATATATTCGGAAACACAATTAGCAGACAAACAAACTAACATTAGTTACGTACAGTAACAAACAAATTACACGGACAAATAAAACACGATTAGTACGTTTACAGTAACAAACAATTAACAGCATAAATAACATACCCAGCTCTTGTTACAGAGTATGGTCAGCCCATATGGTAAGCCTACGTGTACCAGTAGCTCATAGAGCGAGCCTACTCAAAGTCTGGTAGATTTCAGGACCGTAATCTAATTTACATTTATCTAACAGATAGTAGATTTAACAGTGAATGGTAGTTCCTCCGGAACAGGTCCGTTTGAAGGGCAGTCCGTTCGTGCAGATCTATTTGGCCCGTTTGTCCTCATTTCGTTGTCTCGGTTACGGCCTGTTATTTGTAACAAGTGCTGTGCAAAGATCAAAAGACACTTGCGGAGAAACATACAGTGCTACATATATCTATAATTATATCTATATATTATATATATATATATATATATATATATTCTCTTAATTTTTTTAAAATATATATATCTATATCTATACATATATATATCTTATATCTATATAATCATATAGATATATATCTATATAATATATATATATAGATATATATCTATAATATAATAGGATATTTATATCTTATATAATACGATATATTATATATATATATATTATTATCTATATATATATATACTATATCTCTAATATATATATATATATATATCTATAATAATTATATATATAATCAAAATATATATATAAATATCTATCTATATATTATTATCTATATATATATATATATAGATATACTTAACTATACATCAATCTATATAATATTATATATCTATAATATCATATATCTATTATATATAGATAATCCTATATATATATATAGAATCTATATATATATATATATGATATATATATATAGAATCTATATATATAGCTATATATAGATAGATATATAGATATATAATATTTATATTATATATATCTAATATATTATATTTAGATCTTATATATATCG
>NC_061092.1:19003808-19039189 GCF_015104395.2 Macrobrachium nipponense
TTGTTTAAAAAAAAGCTTGGATGGGTAGCAATTTTCTAAAAAATCAAATTTTGGAGAAAGAAATGATATTTTCTTGGTGGAAACCAGACCAAGTGGAGGAATAAAAAGTATAGGCCCTGTGGAAGAGGAGTACTTAAGAGGGTTTAGTTTGAAATTAAAATGACAACTGCTATAAAAATTTGTACCTAAGCCAGTAAAGGTTTGTTTCTAAAAATAGAAGTACAGAAGCCCTGCTCGTTACGGGACACAAGTATATCCAAAAATGCAAGTTTATTGTTTTCTTCGTAATCGATCGTGAACTTAATGTTGGGATGGGCTACATTGGCGTATTCAAGAAACTGATCGGCTTGCTCTTTAGTTCTAAAAAGT
Source organism: Macrobrachium nipponense (assembly GCF_015104395.2). NCBI lineage: Eukaryota > Metazoa > Arthropoda > Malacostraca > Decapoda > Palaemonidae > Macrobrachium > Macrobrachium nipponense. The sequence continues at coordinate 19,004,178 of NC_061092.1, forward strand.
AAGGTGTCGTCTACGTATCGTTTGTAAAATAACGGCAGAAAAGAGAGGGGACAGTTGTCCAGCAACTGTTCCTCTAGATGGCACATAAAGATGTTAGAAAAAACTGGGCCAAGAGGACTGCCCATGGCCATACGGGTAATTATAGTCCAGTCAATCTAGGGCAAAATTAGATGCAGCCAAGAACACGTTGGTTGAGTAGCCATTTACGGTTTTGTGATCTTTGGCCAAATCCAAACAACATATCAAACGTTTACCATTATTTAAATAGTAGATCCAGATGATATAAGACGGAGGGCAGAACAACAGACGGAGAGAGAGAGAGAGAGAGAGAGAGAGAGAGAGAGAGAGAGAGAGAGAGAGAGAATACAGCTGCAAATAGGATAATGAAAAGGATATTTCCGTCTGAATAATATTAATATGAATAGTCATTTCCAACAATATTTAAGGCTTTTTATATAGAAAATAGGATAACGATTTAAAGCAATACGATGTGATAAGATTTCATAATAATAATTTTCCAAAAAATATAAGATAATATATTCTTAAAACAGGTCTCAAATATACCTATCAGACTAACTAAACAGAAATAAGAGCTCTCTCTCTCTCGCTCGATACACTGTATGCATTTCTTTCGTTACCGTTCCTCGTACTCTACTACATCTCACACCCTCCCCTTCTCATCTCTCTCTCTCTCTCTCTCTTTGTCCATATATATTCCATTCATTAATGCATTCCTTTGGCTGATTACCGTAATTTCGCTCCTCGTTGTTGTTGTTGTTGAAGATTAAGCTGGCCTTATGCCAGCACGGGCTTTTAGCTAAAAGCAGCCCGTAGGTCATTTGAATTTTTTTCAGGTGGTTAAGATGATTTTAGGATATGTGGCGAACCTTTATTCATGATATCAATGGGATATGCAGATGTGATGGTATGATTTGCAGAGGAAAGGAAAAGGTGAACAGGCAAGGTAACAAACCCCTTTAAACCCTAAGGTACCCATTAGTAGAAGATAAAGATCGATAGTAGCGAGTCCTGGCGAGTCAGAGATGGCCAGTAAGGAAATCGAAAAATTTAGTCGTAGAAAAACGGAAAAAAAGGCACATTAATCTACGGAGTTCAAGTACCATATTTCATTATTCGATAATAGAAAAAAAGCGCCGATTTTTAGTAATAGAGAATCGACGAGAGAAATACGAAATATTATCAGTTTTAGAAACAGCAAAACAAAGAGTAAACAACAGCTTAAGCGGTAGTTAGAGTGACAGTTGAAATATTCGGTCGTTAGACGTGAGGCGGCCGAAAAAACGGAGGGGAAAGGAGGATTATTTAGTAGTAGAAAAAGCAGTTATTGCTATAAACAGCAATTTTCGTGAACGGTCGAATTTCTATGTCGGAATTCTGAAACGGTAATCTTTTGCGAGGAGATCGTCTGGAAGGCTGATTTCCAAGTCTAGGGCCTCGTTGAAGATCTCAGAAAACAGTTGACGATTATAATTTTTACCTTTTTTGGAGAGAGCTCTTTGTATAATTGCTTGAAGTTCTTTGTAGGTCAGCAGGATCTTTTTAACATCGTATTTTCCTACGAGGATGAAGGTGCTTCCAACACAGCTGTCTGTCTTATCTGTGATCTCTGTCTGTGTTCCTGCTTCATTTTACGTGACGGGAGCTACAGCCGATATCTCGGTCTGCATTTCTTCAACATCTGTAGCTTCTGTCTGGGTTCCTGCTTCGACCCGAGCAGGAGTCGTCATCGTCGGCGGTGCAAGGGTTGGGGGAATGAACTGAGGGGTTGAAGGAATAACCATAGGGGTTCGGGGGGTTGGGAGGGGTTTGGGAACTGGAGGTTGGAGGGAAGGAAAGGATGAGGGGTTGGGGATGTAATGACGGGTTTTTGGACGTTGTCTGGAAGGTTGAGGTGGAGGAGGTAGATTGGTCCTTGGATCAATCCTTGGCTGGACTGGAGGTCGTCTTGGGGGCGATGGCTGTCTTTCTCGCGGTCTTGCAGGTGGTGGGGAAATACCCTTTATCCTCCAGATCTTCTCTAGTCTGACGGGGCATCCCTTAAACCATGCGTGGTGCGACTGGTGGCAGTTGGGGCATCGGGCAACAGTGTGGCCCTTTGTTTTGAACTTTTGAAGGCATACTTCAGTCTCGTGTTGTTGGCTACATATCCCGCAAACGTGGTGGGAAGTACACTCCCTCTTGTGATGACCGTACCTCTGACACTTGAAGCACCTCAGAGACTCGGGAAAAAGGCTTCCGTTCGATAAGTACCGAGGATTCCAAGGTCTATAAAGGGTGGGATTTTCCCTTTGAAAGTGGCTTCCACCTTCAGGGTTTCCTCAGTCGTCTCCATGTCCTTCTTTACAGTGCATCTTGTTGCACTCAGAACGTTGGGTACTTGCAGGATTCTGTCGATAGTGATGTACTTGGGGACTTTGCAAATCATCCCCTTCATTAATTTTCTCAGCAGGATCCAGCAGAAGGGATCGTTGATGAGGAGGTCAGCTGATCGTTTGTCCTTCGGGGAAATAATAAATTCCCCTCTCAAATTAGGTCTTGCATGAAGTTTGGCTTCAGGGTGCTTCTTCTCCAGGGCTAATACAGCTGCATAAGACGTCAGGCCTTGCGGTGCTATTGCCTTGAACTTGGGTAACGTTTGGATTTCGGTCGAAGTCGGTGCTGAATTCGAGGGGCCAGAGATATCGAAAATGGTCTGCAAAGCTTTCTTTCGCTTTTTCTGAACCATCTGGAAGCCCTGCTCGTCGGGAGAGGGTAGGTCCACCAGCTGGGGGCCAGGAGACGACGGTCGCTTCTCTGCCATCAGTAAAATAGACAAAAATACAGTTAGGTTCTAAAATTAACTTGAATGGCTATGTATCAGTTGTCTAAACATGGGCCACTTTCAGGGCAAGAAGGGCATGATCTCTTCGAGCCAGGCCTGGCGGGGCGACACCGCTTTTGTAACTGGCTGTACACTATTATACACTTTATTTACAGGTTATTTTGCATTTTGTTATTAATTTAGGTATTGAAGGGTCCAAATTGTTGTAGTATTTCATTGTTTATAGGTCAATTTAGCTTTATTATGAAATTTACTGGGGTGTTTTTGGAGGGCTTGGAACGGATTAGCCATTTTACATGTAAAATGTGGTCCAAGATACGAAAACCTCATGATACGAAAGGCGCCAAGGAATGGAATAATTTCGTATCTCGAGGTACTACTGTACATACCTTATGTGATTTCCATCACTTGACAGCTTTGGCCTATGACTCACCCTCGTCTCAAGTGTCAATATTAGGTACCCTCTTTTTACACAGACATTTGCTTCCTCCAAGCTTGGTGAATTACACAAATATCAATTGTTTTCTGCAAATTAAATTCTAAGCATCAAAGAACTTTTTTTAGTTCATCATCCGGGCAGCCAAAAACAATCTGATCCCCGAGAGCCCTATCCTCTCCACTGTCATACTCGCAACCTTTAATAAGAATATTAAGCCTTGTAATGCAAGATTCAACAGACTCGCCAGTATTTTCAGTGCACATCCTAAACTTATATGGTGCTACCAATTCATTCTTTCTTGGAGCAAAATGGGTGTCTTAATTAATCAAGAACTGTAGATACACTTGTGATTAACCAGCATCATCTGGGCTACTTGGCCTAGGAAAATTAAAAGCGTTATAAATTTCCAATAGCTCCTCGCCCCCAGTCGTCAGCAACAATGCAGCTTTCACATCTTCAGCCTTTCTATCCTTTTCTGTAGCTTAAGACACAACTGGAATTTGTTTTAAAAATGTCCATGCCCTCTGAGGCATCAACTACATAGCCTATCCTATTCAGTACCACTTTGGCTTACTTGCAGCATTTTAATATGAAGAGATTTAGTCACGGCAAGAAGCACTGAAGTAGGGAGGGGAAACTGAACATTGGAACTTAAAATTCCGTCCCAGTCAGTAGAAGAGGGGGAGGGGATGGCCGGGCCGACCGATTAATGGAGGCTAAGGACTAGATAAAAGATTGACTGGAAGACAAGGCCTAGAGGGGAACAACCTCAAGGGCGGGCGGCCTAAAGGGAATTCCGAAGAACTGACCTTCAGGAAGGTTCATTATTCCTGGATATAAAGAGGGGGACATAAGTCCCAAGACGGCCGCTAGGGGTGCGGACAGAGAGCAGGGACAGCAGCAACCCAGCTAGGCTACGGCCGACAGGCGGCTGAGCCGAATGGTTGGCCGACCTTGTAGGCCGACAGCCACTAGGCTAGGCTCTATTCTAGTTGGAGGGGAATCCTGGCAGGATGAGGATTCGACACTAGAAAATGGCTGCAGCCGACCTTAAAGGCCGCCAGCCACTAGGCTAGGCTCTATCCTAGTTGGAGGGGGAATCCAGGCAGGATGAGGAACAGACTCTAGAAAACGGCTGAGGCCGACAACGATTGTCCAACCGCTTCTGGGCTAGGCTAAATCCAAGGGTGGAGGAGATCCATAGAAGGATGAGGAACCGTAGCCGGAAGGCAGCTGCGACTTACGGGGCAATAAGGACGACTGCTAAGACACAGGGCAACATGCACTCACGTCCTAGCACGCTTTGGAAGGGGAGGCCAGAAGCATAAACGGAGACTCGGCCGACGTCAGCCAAAGACGGAGCCGTCCACCGCAAGCAGTGGGGAACTGGCGATAGGCAAGTCCGAAGACAGCTGGGACAAGGGACAGGCTACCCATGATAGGTGACAGCAAAGTTCATCCAGCAAAGGCTGGGGAACGGTTCCAACGTCCACCCGAAATTCAGGGGGAACTCCCGCGGGTGGAGTAGGCTAACTAACAAAGCCCAACGAAGGCCAAAGGCCAAGGACTGGACGAAGCTGGCTAAGATAAAGCCCTAAATAAAGAAAAATACTGAATATCCTATCGAAAAATAAATATTAATAAACATTACCTTAATATAATTTATCTAGCCCTAAATCCCCAAAAACCGCACCAAAATTTACCACATTGGCAACCCTGTTACCTCCTATTCTGTCCGCTAGTTGGCAACGCTGCCCTTGACAGTTACAAAACCTTCCCTGAAAATCAGTAATTAACGAGCACCCGTGTTGTTTACATCACGGCCGCTCTTTATAAATTTCCCAAACCTTTTTGTGCCTTTAAAGCTCTCATTAATTGTTAATGCGACTTAATGTTAATTACCACTCACGTATTACATCCACGAAATAGTGAATTGACTTTTATTTCTATTGTGGTATTTATATTATATTACGAATTTTTGCGCGAACCGGAATTACGCGACCTGTCCAACAGTCCAGTGGATTGACAAGATAATCCGATGCTTCTTTCTGCCAGCAACATCAGGAATTGCCCAGCTTGTGGGACAAGGATGAGTAGCAGGGAGTATTAACCCCATGACATTTGTAGCTTTGTCGTGGACAGGTTTGTGATTTGGCTTATCGTTGTGACTCATGTATGCCTTGGTCTGACGAAGACTTGACGACTTAGCCTATATGAAACATTAAAGAATCTTGCAGCGTAACTTTATTAAGGAGAAAAAGAAATCAGTAGCTAGACCTGTATCTAATGATTTCCTTCATTTGTGCGCTCATGGTTCTGGCTCTTCGGTTTCGGTATCGTGTTATTCTGATTCCGAATTAATTGATGCTTTGCCACCTGTACAACCGGTAAATAGTGAAGTCGTTTCTGATGTTGATTCAAAGGTTTTGGCGATGGAAACTAGTTGGAAACAAAAGTTTGAAAAATTACAGCTTAGTTTAGCTAGATAGATACATTTCAGCTAAGTTTAACAAGCTGTCAGAGAATTTTGAAGAAGCTTTTACTAGAATTTCTAACACTTTTTAGATTCATTTTCAGCTCCTCGTCAGGTAACTGTCGACAGCACCATGGGTAACGGTGCGACAGATACCCCGGCTTGTGAACCCCGTCGTGGCGAAGGCCTAGGGGGGATCCGGTCCGGACAGGTGCCTGACGATTCTTTACCCAAGGTGTCCCCTGTTAGTCCCATAACAGCTTCTCCTTTTGGCGATTCCCTATTCTATATATCTGAGTTTTCGAAGGAACATCAAGGTGATGCCTCTTCCCAAGCTCACTGGGCCTTATCAAGGGCTTTTTCCTCTGGTCTTCCTCCCGTTCCTTAAAGGAGTAATCGTAAGTTTAGTGCCAGATTCGTACCTTCTGCTCCAGCCCAACAACCTCCTCCTTCTGGCTTGTTTTTCCAGAGTTCATCATCTCAGGTTTCTGGTGCCTCAGCTTCCTCCTCTGGTGCTCACTCTTTGAAACGCTGTTGAGGTTCTTGGCGTGGCTCTAAGGGCAGGGGAAGAGCTCATCCTCCAGGTGGACCTTCTTCTTCTACTTCTTCTTCTTCTTCCCTGCCTCTGTGTAAGAATTTTCGGAAGTAGGAGTCACTACCTCTCCCGGAAACCTCAGTAGGAGCTTGTGTCTCTTGCCATTGGTCAGCTTGGCTGGAGAGTGCAGTGGATGCTTGGGTGGTGGAGGTCCTGAAGGTGGGTTGCGAGTTCCCTTTTGTTTCGAGACCTCCACTTTCCAATTGTCCTCTCAAGTTCAGCAGTTATTCCTCGCACTCAATCAGGGGTCAAGCCTTGGAGAATGAGCTTTCGGCTCTCTTGGAGAAGGATGCCATAGAGCGAGCTCCTCCTTCTCCCGGGTTTTACTCACGGGTGTTGTATTTCTAAGGCCTCGGGTGCCTGGCGCCCCATCATAGATCTTTTGGTCTTGAACAAGTTCATTCTAAAGTCCAAGTTATGAATGGAGACTGTTCAGACTGTTCTTTCATCAGTCAGGATGGGGGACTGGATGATTTCCATCAATTGGCAGGATGCTTATCTGCAAATCCCCATCCATCCGAAGAGCAGACCTTACCTTTGGTTTTTCACGGACTGGGGAGTTTTCCACTTCAAGACCCTTTGTTTCGGCCTCACCACTGCTCCACAAGTCTTTTCTCGGGTGATGGCTCCTGTTTCGGCTATTTTGCATCAGTTAAATGTAAGGATGCTTCGGTATCTGGACGATTGGTTAGTCCAGGCCGAATCTCTAGAGAAATATCTCCGGTCGAGGGAGATGGTTCTGTCTCTGTGTCGAGTTGGGCATTCATATCAATTTCGACAAGTCCAGTCTAATCCCTCGCCAGATCATGACTTATCTGGGGATTGTTTTGAATTCCCAGATTTTGAGGCCTTCTCCCACTCCGAAATGGATAGACAAGCTTCTAAGTCTGGTCGAAGAATTTTTGTCTCCATAATGCAGCCAGTTTCTCTTTGGAGGACTCCTGGGCCATTTGTCATCCCTCATCCAACTGGCTCCCGGAGGTCGTCTCAGAATGAGGTCCCTTCAGTCGACACTTTGCCAGTCGTGGGATTTCGTGTCCGAGGACACGATAGTCGCCTCCTCTCCACAGTCGGAAGGATCTCTGTTGGTGGATGTAAGTTCACCCCCTCAAGTCAGGGACATTTCTTTCAGTTCCGCGGGACCTAATGTTTTGGTCAGACGCCTCAGATTAAGGTTGGGGCGCGCACCTGGGCTCTGAAGCTACTTCGGGCCTTTGGTCAGAGGAAGAGAGGATCATGTCAATAAATTGGAAGGAACTAAGGGCAGTGTACCCAGGCCTCTTTCATTTCCGGATCAACTGTTGGGAGTCAGTTGTTGCAATCTTCATCGACAACACCGCAGCAGTCTCGTACTTAAGAAACCAAGATGGCACACAGTCGGATCTTCTCACTCAAGAAGCGCAATCAATCCTGTGTTGGGCAGAAGACGGGGATTACGTTGGTCCCTCAGTTTATCCTGGGCCATCACAATGTCTTGGCAGACGCCTTGTCAAGACCGATCAAAGTTCAAGGGTCAGAATGAACACTTGCCAGGAAGTCTTCGACAGCCTCAAGAAGAAGTGGCCTGTCACAGTCGATCTGTTTGCCACCCCACTGAATTTTAGGTGCCACATCTTCTTTGCCTCTTACCAGACTCCTCAAGAGTACCGGGACAGACGCTCTTTTGCAGGACTGGGAGGGCCTTCAAGCCAATGCATTTCCTCTGTTTGCTCAGGTGAGGTCAGTCCTCAACAAAGTGAGAGCAACCAAGCGCCTGGATCTCACCTTGATTGCCCCCTTCTGGCCACAAAAGGAGTGGTTTCCCGACCTACTGGAAGCTCTGGTGGAGCCCCCCATTCGTCTGACAGAGAGACCAGATCTTCTCAAACAGAAGATCTGGTCATCTTCATGACTGGAGACTGTCAGGAGATTCTCCAAGCAAGAAGGGTTGTCCTCCAGAGTGGCGCGACAGTTGGCCGACCCAGTCTGCAGTGTTCTCCTCCGACATGGGACATTAATAAAGTCCTTAAAGTCTTTAGGTTCCCTCCGTTTGAGCCTCTGAATACGGCCGATTTTGGGGACCTCTCTTCTAAGACACCCTTCCTTGTCTCGCTGGCTACAGCCAAGAGGGTGTGTGAACTGCAAGCACACTCTTTTGCTGAAGTCGCTGGTCAACTTTGTCGGTAATTTAAATGAGGAATTAGTTCTTTGCCCTGTTAGGGCGCTCTCATGCTATTTACGCCGGACGAAGGACATTCAGGGTTGTCCCGGTCATCTGTTTGTTTCAGAGATCTTATTATTAAAACTGGTGGTTCGGCTGCCTGTGAGGGCCAGACGCCGAGAGCACACAGTATTAGAGCAGTTGCTACATCAGTAGCTTTTATGAAGAACGTCTCAGTCACCAAGGTGCTTGAGGCGGCGACCTTGGCGTTCTAATTCTGTTTTTTGCCTCCTTTTACTTGAGGGATATTTCTCTAGTTCTAGGCGACCTTTGTTCCTTGGGCCCGTTGGTGATGGCAGGACAGGTCGTCAGACAGGAGAATTAGGTAGTCTTCCTGTTTTATGTTTGGTTGCTACCTGTATATTATTATTATTTTTTTTTGTTATATTATAACTTATGGCAGTTTTAGGTTTAGTTATAATGGAAATTAGGCAGTTTGGTATTTAGGGGTTGTTGATGACAAGGACTAGCTGCTTGACAACTCATGCTGCTTCCATTGTCAGTGTGACATGGGACCAGCCACTGGGTTGTCGGCACTGGCAACTATGCTTCTCCCAAAGTCGATGCCGACCTAGGACTAGCCACTGGTTCGCTTGTCCTGACGACTCACGCTTCTTCCATTGTCCTTCTGGATAGGGAATTAGTCGATGGATCGTCTGCTGTCATCTGGTGACTTGTTCACCATCTACTTTTTGTCTCACCTGTTTTCTCGGAGTCAGACACTCGTGCGAGATCAGGCAACATTTAGTAGCCCTGAGTTTCTTGTTGACGACGTCAGTTGCGTTGATACACCCTCCGATGATCGTTTAACATGAGACCAGGTTGGACTGCCGGCACTCGTCCTTCGGGACTGAGTTGCCTTTTTGCTCCGCGCTCCTTTCTCTTGGCATCAGAAAGCTCGAGTCAGGAGTTGCTCATGAGCCGATATTGCTGCTGGCGAGGTTGGGTTGCGTTGATACACCCCCAATGTTTGCTTAGCTTTGAATCGCCCAGGCAGTCCAGGCACTCATCCTTCAGGGAAAGAGTTGTCAATACCCGATCCTCTCTCTTGGCGCCAGACATTTGTGAGAGAGCAGGTGTCGTTGTAGTGCTTGATAAAGTCATCGGGGTGCAGCCTTGCTGTCCTCATTTTGTCTGACTGGTCACCTGGTCGGGCTCCTGACTTTAGTACAGACTGACTGACTATATACACTTACTCCTTGTCCTTTACTACCGCAGTTCTGCGGCATTATGGTAGGAGACTTTGAGTTCTTAGACCTCGGGTTGAGTTTTTAACTGCCTATGATATATATTTCTTTGATTGTTTCATGTCCTATTCTGTCCGAAGGGGAAATTGTACTCAGATTCCCTCCTCCTTTTCAATGTGGTTAATCGGGCTAGATAAATTATATTAAGGTAATGTTTATTAATATGGAATTTTTATTCTAAAATTAATAATAATACTTACCTGTATAATTTATCTAGTCCCACCCATCCTACCCCACGATCTGCCTATCACAACTGATTTTCAGGGAAGGTTTTGTAACTGTCAACAGCGTTGCCAACTTGTGGACAGAATAGGAGGTAACAGGGTTGCCAATGTGGTAAATTTTGTTGCAGTTTTTGGGGATTTAGGGCTAGATAAATTAAACAGGTAAGTATTATTAATATTAATTTTAGAATAAAAATTCCTTAAATATGTAAAATAAAATATAAAAATAATCATGAGCTTCGTAAGGCTGCAAGACCGGTGTAAGGACAACGGTTTATCCACAATTCCTTGGTACATATTCCTACAATCGCGTTGTTTTTACTTCCCTCCTTGAGAGCGTTCAGTGGGCTTTCTGCCAATGTATATATCATATAAGATCATGTTTTGTATGCTTTTATATTCTAAGTTATATGTCTCACAAGAAACACAAATCGGCGATTGCCGACCCATTTTCTACTCTCTCGCTGGTCAGATACCACGTTTCCGCCCGCACGCTGTATATTTGAATTTCCTTTACCTGTAATAAAAATCAGTACACTTCTACCTGCCTCTTTGTCCACTCCTCACAACTGGTGACCTCCTGGTTTGGACGGTGACCCAAGCGGTTTTGGCTAAGCCATTAAGGGACTAACTACCCCCACTCACCTTCAGAGATCTTTAGCGGACTCACACGGCGCCTCAGTTTAGATCTCTGAAAGCTCCTGCTGCAGAAAAAACCAACGCCTCTAACGGACTAAATACGGCATACCTTCCCCAGGTGTGTTCAGGCATTCATCAAACGGTTTGGCCGGCCATTTACGACTTCTGTTGACCGTTTCTGTGACAATGGAAGCAGACAGTTCCGTGCGAGAAACCCAGGCCTCCTCTGTCTCAATGCCAGCTTCGCGCACAGCTGCCGCTCAGGCTGTCAAGCTACCCCCTTTTGCAACAGAGGACCCAAGCGCCTGGTTCATCCAAGCTGAAGGGCAGTTCCAGCTACGGAACTCTCGGACAAGGTGCTGCAGGCTGACCTCGTCATATCAGTCCTTCCGACAGACGTGTATAATCGAATAACCCCCTGGCTGACCGGACGGGCACAGACCGAACCAGTTGCACTCGACGAACTGAAGAAAAGACTTGTAAGAGCCTACGCCACTCCCATCGCAGAGAGAGCCGCCTGCGCCCTAGTCACACCCCCGATGCAAGGCGCAGACCCAGAGGATGCTTGGGACACGTTGATGGGTCTCATCCGCCTGCCTGACATAGGTCCCGACAGGAAGAAGAAGGAGATCTGCCTGGGTCGCGAAATATTCCTTCGGCAACTCGAGCCAGAGGTCCGAGGACAGCTAACCGACATATATACCCTCCCCGATGATGAACTTGTGGAGAAAGCTAAAAAGCTAACGCTGTCAAACAAGGCTGCGAAGCTCGCCGCTCCCCGATCTTCCATGTGCCTAGCAGCAGAGAAGGAAGAGGAAGAAGACGACTCAACGCCGGAGATCGGCGCCGTGACCCAAAGGAACACCTCCCACCTGCAGCAGGGCGAAAACTCCTGGTGCTACTACCACTGGAGGTTCAGAAGGCACTCCAAGAGATGCGAAAGCCCCTGCACCTTCCAGCAGTCAAAAAACGGTGACGGCAGACAAAACCAAAGTTGCCTAAGGCAGCGGCCTCGTCGGAACCACACTCCGTAGGATTTTATGTCCGCAACGCGATATTTGGCCGGAGGATGCTGGTAGACACCGGGGGGATGCATTCGATATTCCCACCGTCAGGAGAAGGCCCTGTGGAGACTCAACCTCGCAACGATCCCCGATCACTACCCCTTGCCAAACATGCAGGACTTGTCCGGGGCCCTCCATGGAGCAAAAATCTTCACAAAAATGGATCTTTTAAAAATGATATTGTTATGATACAATAAAGTTTGTTCATACTTACCTGGCAGATATATATATATAGCTATATTCTCCAAAGTCCGACAGAATTTCAAAACTTATGACACACGCAGTGGGAGTCAGGTGGTTAGTACCCATTCCCACCGCTGGGAGGCGGGTATCAGGAACCATTCCCATTTTCTATTCAGATTTTCTAGTGCCAGGTAAGTATGAACAAACTATTGTATCATAACAATGTCATTTTGTTCATGAAGCTTACCTGTCAGATATGTATATAGCTGAATCCCACCTTTGGAGGTAGGGAGAGACAGAATAGGATTTTAGGAAACATATACATCAGATAATTGACATCTTGGTTCCTTACCTCTTAGCATAGCTGACTTCGTGATTACTGTCACCCAAGTCTGCTTCTGCTTTACTAGTCTCTAGATGATCTGTCAACGGGGGCGTGACCACAATGTGACTAGACCATTTGACCATACTATGAGGGCAACGAAGCAGAAGCAAAACCACCTCCTGACCTAGCCTGACAAAAGTTAATTCCCACATAACTTAGGCTAAAGGCAGGGAAGTCCACCTCAGGCGGTCGACCCTACAACCATAAATCAATACAAAATTTTAAAAGCTCACCTAACCATTTTCTACAGGATAGGAGGAGTGTTACTTCCTGCCGCCAACATAGTGTCTGTGGCGACGTATGGCCCTAGCGAATAGCAGTTCTCGTATGTTGTCTTCACATCCCGCAGGTAGTGTGAAGCGAACACTGAGTTGCTACGCCAAAAGGTGGCACTCAAAATGTCATTGAGTGCCATGTTCTTTTGGAAGACTACCGAGGTAGATATAGCCCTCACTTTGTGAGCATTCACTTTTAACAGCTTCATGTCACTGTTTTCACAAGATGAATGCACTTACTTAATGGTGTCCCTCAAGAATGCCAGAGCATTCTTAGACATCGGCAAGTCTGGTTTCCTGACTGAACACCACAAGTTGCTGGAAGGACCTCGACATTCCTTCGTTTTCCACAAATAGAATTTGAGAGCCCTGACAGGTCACAGGACTCTCTTTGGCTCCTGTCCAATGATTTTGGCCATACCCTTAATCTCAAAGCTCTTTGGCCAAGGGTTGGACGGATTCTCGTTCTTAGCCAGAAACATTGGGCTCAATGAACAAACGGCATTATGCCCCTTAAAGCCAACGTGCTTGCTAATAGCTTGAATTTTGCTAACTCTCTTCATCATTGCCAGAGCAGTTAGGAAGACAGCCTTTCTGGTAACATCCCTTAGTGACGCAGCATGAAGAGGTTCAAAACGACTGGACATCAGGAACTTAAGGACTACGTCCAGTTCCATGACGGCAACTTAGGTTGAGGGACCTTCGTGGTCTCGAAGGATCTTAAGAGATCGTGAAGATCTTTGTCATTTGCTAACTCCTTGCCTCTATGTCTAAAGACTACAGACAGCACACTTCTGTAGCCTTTGATTGTCAGGACTGCAAGCTTCAAGTCATTCCTCAGGTAAAGTAGGAAGTCAGCAATCTGGTTCACAGAGGTCGTGGTAGAGGAAATGCCCTTCTTTCTGCATCAACTCCTGAAAGTGGCCCACTTCGATTGGTACACTGCAAGAGACGAAGCTCTCCTTGCATTGGCAATAGTTCTTGCCACAGGTCTTGAAAAGCCTCTCGCTCTGGCCAACTTTTGGATAGTCTGAACGCAGTCAAACTCAGAGCGGGGAGGTTTTTGTGGTACCTCTCGAAGTGGGGCTGTCTGAGTAGATCTATCCTTGACGGAAGCGTCCTCGGGAAGTCTACTACGAAGGACATGACCTCTGTGAACCATTCTTTTGCAGGCCAGAACGGGGCGATCAGCGTCATTCTCGTCCCTTCTGACGTTGCAAATTTTCTCATAACTTCTCCCAGGATCTTGAATGGGGGAAAGGCATACAGGTCCATCCCTGTCCAGTCCCAGAGAAGGGCATCTATTGCTACCGCTCCTGGATCGAGCACCGGGGAGCAGTGCAGTCTCCTTGTCCTCGACGTCGCAAAGATGTCTACGAGAGGACGTCCCAATAACCCCCACAGCTCTTGGCACACCTCCTGGTGCAGAATCCATTCGGTTGGGCAGCAGTTGACCTTGCCGACTGAGGAGATCTGCACGGACGTTCTCTACACCTGCGACGAGCCTCGTAAGGATCGTTATGTCCCGTGCTTTTGCCCACGACAAGATCTCTCTTGCTAGATTGAACAGGGACCGAGAGTGTGTTCCTCCCTGTTTCTTGATGTAGGCCAGAGCTGTGGTGTTGTCCGAGTTGATCTGGACTATTTGATGTGAGACCTTGTCTTGGAAGAACTGGAGCGCCAAATAGATGGCCGCCAGATCTTTGAGGTGTATGTGCCAGGACACCTGTTCCCCTCTCCAGGTGCCTGACACTTCTTCCCCCCCTAGTGTTGCTCCCCACCCCGTGGTGGACGCGTCGGAGAACAACACTAGGTCGGGGCTCTGAAGCTTGAGGGAAAATCTTTCCGACAGCTTTACAGGATCGAGAGCCACCACCTTAGGTGATCCTTTACCTCTCTCGAGATCTTCAAAACCGTATCGAGATTTTCTTTGTCCTTCCAGTTCTCCGTCAGGAAAAACTGGAGAGGTCGGAGGTGTAGTCTCCCCAAGGAAACAAACTTCTCCAGTGAGGAAATGGCCCCCAGCAGACTCATCCATTCCCTCACCGAGCATGATTCTTTCCTTAGGAAGGCTGACACTTTGTCTAAGCCTTGCTGCTGATGTACCTGGGACGGAAAAGCTCGAAAAGTCACTGAATCCATCTGAATCCCCAGATACACGATGGACTGTGTTGGGATCAGATGTGACTTTTCGAAATTCACCAGAAGTCCCAGGGACTTCGCCAAAGTTAAAGTTGAGAAGGTCCTTCAGACACCGTGCTTCCGAAGAGGCTCGAATGAGCCAGTTGTCTAGATATAGAGAGATTCTGACATTTGCAAGATGAAGCCACCTCGCCATGTTCTTCATTAAAATCGTGAAGATCATCGGGGCCGTGCTCAATCCGAAGCAAAGAACCCTGAATTGGAAAACTTTCCCTCTCAGGACAAACTGCAGATACTTCATCGACTGGGGATGGATCGGGATGTGAAAATAGGCGTCCTGAAGATCTAATGACACCATCCAATCGCCTGGTTTTAAGGCCCCAAGAACTGACTGAGGCGTCTCCATCTTGAATCTCTGTTTCTCGACGAAAAGATTCAGACTGCTTACATCTAAAACTGGTCGCCAACCTCCCGACTGTTTTGGCACCAGAAACAACCTGTTGTAGAAAGCCCGGGGATTATAGGTCCACGACCTGTTCCACCGCTCTCTTTTCGAGCATTTGCTCGAGCAGATCGTATAGAATCTGCTGCTTCTCCTGATGGTAAGAGGGTGACAGATCCCTGGGTGTCGTGCATAGCGGAGGCGGCTTCAGGAAAGGTATTTTGTATCCTTGCTCGATGACGTTGAGCGACCAGCTGTCTGCATCTCTCTCTCTCCAGGCTTTTGCGAATAAACGAAGCCTGGCTCCTACTGGTGACTGAAGGACTGCAGTCTCATTTTTTTACCCCTGAGCTTAGAAGGGGCTCTGCCTCTGGAAAGACCTCTTCCTCGAGAAGGCAGTCTCGAGGAAGCTCCACCTCGAAAGGGCTTCTGCTTCTTAGAAGCTTGTATTCGCCAAGACGTCGAAGGGACTGCAGGACGTCTTGTGTAGCCAGCCTTCTCTTGCAGGCTGACAGCCAGATCCTTGATTATAGCCTGGGGAAAGAGAAGGCTCGAAAGAGGGGCAAACAGCAACTCTGCCCTCTGCGAGGGAGAAACTGACTTCGCAGTGAAATTGCAGTAGAGCGCTCTCTTTTTTAAGAGCCCTGTACAAAAGTGCGAAGCCAGCTCCTCCGAACCATCCCTGAAGGCCTTGTCCATACACGCCAGAACGCTGGACAGCTCCCCCAGGCTAATCGAATCCGGACTACGAGACTGTGTATCTAGTACCCCCAAGCACCAGTCCAAAAAATTAAATACCTCCATTGTACGGAAGAGGCCCATAAGATGGTGGTCTAGTTCAGAAGGTGTCCAAGCCACTTTCGCCGACGAAAGGAGAGACCTCCTCGGTGCGTCAACCAGGCTGGCAAAGTCACCTTGGGCAAAGGAGGGAGCTCTTAGTCCGACGTCCTCCCGTCTCATACCAAATGCCTGCCTTGCCGTTAAGTCTTGACGGAGGCAGGGCAAAAGAGGTCTTGCCTTGTGCTTTCCTCGACTCCATCCAATCATGGACCTTCTTAAACGCCCTCTTGGTCGAAAGAGAAGTCGTCATCTTCACGAATCCCGGAATCTTGCTGGCTTTTGAAGAAGAAAACTGAGAAGGAGGAGAGCGAGGGGCCGAGGGTTGGAATTTATCTCCAAATAAAGCACTGAGTAAGCGGACCAAGACTTGATAGTCAGAAGACGCTGACGTTGAAGGTTGCTCTTTGTTTGCTTTCTCCAACGAGCTGCTCACTTCTCCCTCTTCCGCAGGAGCGGCAGACGAGACCACCGAAGGAAGAGGTATAAGGCCTTTTGGGCCAATTTTCAATAAGGAGTGTTGCTGAGAAGACGAGGTCAGAGTACAAGGTTGTGCGTCTTCCAAAACAGCATCAGCAGGTTCAGGAACAGATGCAAAAGCTTCATGAAGAGCGTCTCAATGGGAGTCAGGACGAACGTCCTGTAGTCGGCGAGCGTCTTGAGAAGTGTCCAAAAGAGCGTCCGAGCATCAGCGAGGATTCAGCAAAGCGTCACGCTGGGCGTCCTGACGAGCGTCCAGAAAAGCATCCCGCTGAGCGTCCTGACGAGCGTCCAGAAAAGCATCACGCTGGGCATCCTGACGAGCGTCCAGAAAAGCGTCACGCTGAGCGTTCTGACGAGCAGCTCGTGACGAAGCTGCATGCAAAGTGTCCAGCTTAGCTGCCAAATTAGTGTCATGCTTGGCAGCAGACGGAGCGTCCCTCAGGGACGAACCAGGGGCGTCTTGGCGAGCTGCTTGATCAAGCAAAGCAGCTTGCATGGCGTCAAGCTTAGCAGCTTGAACAACATCCTACTTTGCAGCAGAGCGAACGTCACGTTCCGCATACGGGGCGCCACGAAGAGAGGAGAGGGGAGCATCTCGGGGAGCAGGAAAACAATCCTTGCTACGAGAGTAACGACGTTCCTTCCTCTCGACAGAAGAACGTTTGGGAAGATGTTCCTCGTGCCCTCTAGACAACCGCTGGGGAGCCGCACGAAATCCAGAGGGCGACGAAACAGGAGAAAGAGACGAGCGAAGAGAAGGCGAGGGGGACTGTCTGGACCTCTTGATTGGCAGTCTATCATCCTTCCTCCGACGACGCGGCTCTGCCTCTCTTTTGGCAAGCAACGAAGCAAGTTGTTGCTGCATTGAAAGGATGATCTTCTTTGTCGGAGAAGAATCCTTTTCAGGGGAAGGGCTGATCCTGTGAGAAGACGAGGTGTGAGGGGACGCCTTCTTCCTTCTCACATGGACCGCAACAGTTCGATCCCTGGAGCGACTGGGGCTCTGAAAAGTGTCATTGTCGGATGACGTCCTGGTCTTCTTTTGTGGAGTAAAGGCAGCAAAACTCTCCGGGGACGACCGCAAAGCAGCAGAAAAGAAAGGACGTGAAGCGTCCTCCTCCCTGAGACCAAAGACGACGGCCGCCTGTGCGATATCTTGCGTCTTTGTTCTTTTTTGCGGTGGAGAGTAGTCCAAATGTTCAGGCGACGACAACAAAGCAGAAGGAGCAAAAGGACGTGAAGCGTCCTCCTCTGAGAAACCAAAGACGATGGCCGCCTGTGCGACATCTAGCGTCTTTGTTCTCTTCAGAGGGCGCGAGTCCTTCCGGGAGCTCCAACTCCTGTGCGGGGAGGACGCCTCGGATGACGAGAAGCACTCCTGAAAGATACGTGCACGGTGCACGCTCCTTGGCAGCCTAGGAAGCGTCAACAGGTCCTGCCGAAGGGACGCCAGATCGGTGGGGAGCCCCCATAACCCTCCTTCGGCATTCGACTTGGCCACTCCCTGATTCCTGGGAGTCCGGCAGAGGCATTATAGGGCCGATCTGACGGCCCCTCCACAACACTAGGGGCGCTATCACTGCACTATCAACACTTCTACCTTCCAAGGCGAGCACTTTGGATTCTAGATTACGTAGGGACTCTAGAATCACAGATAGGGCATTACCCTCCACAGACACCATTTCAGGGCCCGAAGGCAACATTACAGATTTAGGAGTTGCAAAATCTACTGGAGGGGTAGCAGGAGAAACATTACTGCCCTTACGTCTACTGCCTGACACACTCCTGGAGGAAGACCTCCTGATCCTATCACGCTCTAACTTGGGCACATAGGACTCATACGCCTTCCAACCCGAATCAGACAGACTTTCACACTCCTTACAACAATCATCAATCATACACACATGTCCCCTACAACTCGTGCATACTGTGTGGGGGTCTACCGAAGCCTTCGGTAGCCTCACCTTACATTCTTCCATACAACATACTCTGGCACTAGCCGAACTAGATCCAGACATCTTAGTTAAAGAAAAATCAAGCCAAAATAAAAAAACAGTCCACAAATAGCATATGCCTAGCCACAAATCCAAGTTCAATAACCAAAAGACAATCAGGATACTTAAGTAGCAAAGAAGTTTCAAAATCCTAAGACGGAGGTACTTAAAACAGGTGTTGACAGTACCGGCGACAGAGAAAATCTGAATAGAAAATGGGAATGGTTCCTGATACCCGCCTCCCAGCGGCGGGAATGGGTACTAACCACCTGACTCCCACTGCGTGTGTTGTAAGTTTTGAAATTCTGTCGGACTTCGGAGAATACAGCTATATATATATCTGACAGGTAAGCTTCATGAACAAATCTTACTTTCAGGTTCCGGTACATCCAGAGGACGTTCCCAAGACCGCCATCATCACACCTTTCGGCTCCTACATCTTCCATTACTCCACCTTCGGCCTGAGAAATGCAGGGGCCACCTTCCAGCGCCTGATGGACAGCATCCTGGGGGACCTGCCCTTCTGCGTCTGCTACGTCGACGATATTTTAATTTTTTCCAGGTCCCCAGAGGACCACCTACACCATGTCCGAGCAGTTCTCAAACGCCTGCAGGAAAACGGATTGGTCATCCGATCTGACAAGTGCATCTTCGGTGCTGAGAGGGTGGACTTCATCGGACACGAGATCGCAGCAGACGTGCGCCCCATGGCCTCGAAGGTGGACGCGGTGCAGAAGTTCCCTACCCAAACTACAGTGAAGGCCCTGCAAGAATTCATCGGAATGGTGAATTACTACCGCCGGTTTATCCCCGACGTCTCCCACACCATGTCCCCTCTAACATAGGTCCTGAAGGGCAAACCAAAGCACCTGACGTGGGAGGCAGAGCAGGTGCAGGCCTTCCACAACAAAAAGATGGCCCTCGCAAGGGCCACCACCTAGTCCCACCAGGACCCCACTGCGCCCCTATGCCTCACCACTGACGCCAGTAACGTCACTTGCGGAGCCGTCCTTAAACAGATGGTCCAGGGCGTTCCCCAGCCGCTCGCCTTCTACAGTAGAAAACTGTCACCTGCCGAGACAAGATACAGCACGTTCGACCGCGAGCTCCTAGCTGTGTACCAAGCAGTGCGCCACTTCCACTACCTCCTCGAGGGCGCTCCCTTCACCATCAGGACAGACCACCGCCCCTTGGTGCATGCCTTCACCAAGGCGGGCGACGCCTGGTCAGCAAGACAACAGAGGCACCTGGCAGCCATCGCTGAATTTGGCTGCACCATCCACTACATCCCCGGCGAGAAGAACCCGTGGCTGATGCCCTCTCGAGGATAGAGATCAACGCCGTCCACCTCAGGATCGATTACGAAGACCTCGCCCGGGAACAGGCCACCGGCCCGGGGACTGCCGCATACCGCACAGCCCTCACCTCCCTCAAGTGGGAGGACATGCCCTTCGGACCCGCAGGCACAACGCTCCTCTGCAACACTAACATGGGCCGGCCCCGCCCGCTGATCCCAGCCTCCTGCAGGAGGGCCGTATTCGACGTTATACACAGACTTTTGCACCCCTCGGGCCGGACAATGATGCGCCTCCTGACAGAGAAGTTTGTGTGGTACGGAATTCGGAAGTCTCGAGAGTGGGCCAGGAATTGCGTCCCGTGCCAATCAAGCAAAATAAGCCGGCACACAGAATCAGGCGTGGGGAAGTTCCTACAGCTGAAAAGAAGATTTGGCCACATTCACATAGACAACATGGGTCCCCTGCCCCGTCCGAAGGCGCCAGATACCTCCTGACGATAATCGACCGCTCCACCAGGTGGCCAGAGGCGACGCCAATGTCGGATGCAACCACAAAAGCATGCGCCGAAGCCCTTTTTGCCAGCTTGATCAGCCAATTCTGAGTGCCTGATGATATCACGACGGACCGCAGACCTGTTTTCCTGTCGAAGTTGTGGACCTCCACGACACCACCGCATACAACCTGGTGGCTAACAGCATGGTGGAAAGAGTCCATTGATCGCTCAAGGCATCCCTAATGGCGCTCTGCACCGGTGAAGACTGGAAAAGTCAACTACCGTGGGTCCTCCTTGGCCTCCGGACCACCCCTCAGGCGAACGGCGAGGCATCACCTGCAGAGAAGGTGTACGGGGAACCATTGGCAGTCCCAAGTGAGTTCTTCCGGACCAACGCCAATGGCGCAAACGTTTCCATCGCCAGACTTCGGGAATCCGCCCGAAAATTCACGCCCTGCATCAAGACCTTCTCCGACAGAATCAAACACTTCCTCCCAAAGGGCCTATCATCCTGCAAACAAGTCTTCATCAGGGATGAGGCCCGCCTGACGAGGCCCCTTCCGCGTCCTCCGATGCACCGACAAAGCATACTTCATCTCCATAAATGGTCACGATCGACTGACTGCAACCCGTCTTCCTGATGGACGAAGAGTGCGCCGACGGGGATCCCGTAGGGCGCCTCACGCCGCCTCCTCAGCACAGAGCAACACCGTTAGTCACCGAACTGCCCAGTCGTAGCCACGGCCGCCCTCGGAAGATGGTCGAACCCCCCTAGGATCACCCCAGGGGAGGCATCCCATCTCCGAAAACCCCAGAGGAATCCAAGACCGGGGGTCTACCGAAGCAGCTGGTCTCACGCACCCGAGGCCACCTCCACCAGCCCGCACGCTTCCGCAAGTAGCAGTCAGAAGCTCACTAAATCATCCAACAATTACGCCCTAATTATTGTCTTGGGGGGGGGGGGGGGGAGTATTTGTAAGGACAACGCTTTATCCGCAATTCCTCTGTACATATTCCTACAATCGCCTTGTTCTTACTTCCCTCCTTGAGAGCGTTCAGCGGGCTTTCCGCCAATGTATATATTATATAAGATCATGTTTTGTATGCTTTTATATTCTAATTTATATGTCTCACAAGAAACACAAATCGGCTATCGCCAACTATCATGGTAATCACTTCACAGCGACGAATGATAAGTTAAAGGAAATGAAAATGCATCTTCTTCGAGAAGTTCTGCAGCAAAGAGGCATTCGCGCACATGTTGGAGGTCCCTGTTCTCGTGGTTGTTCTGGAATCGCCAGGAGTGTTGTGGAGCACAACACGCGCCGTCGCATCATCGGAAGATGCCACGAAATATGATGCAATCTTTTGTCAGGATCCTTCTGGAGCGTTCTTGTCATCTCGGGAGCCTGTGACGTTCACTGGTAGGCCCCAACCAGGTTGCTGTGTATATACAACTGACGAAGTAGGAGAGAGCAGAGATCATCAGTGAGAAACCAGTAGAGATCAGAGATGAGATCATCAGTGAGAGACCAGCAGAGATCATCAGAGAGAGATAAGAGAAGAAGGAACAGACGAAGGCTAAGAAGAAGATGGCACACCAGAGTTTGGTCGGATTCGAGTGAAGTTGTCCAGATAGAGGGAACGATAGAGGTATTTCTACGTTGAGCAAGCCTTCAGAGAAGAAAAGTTCTACAAGAGGTTTCGAGGAGTTCCTGCCCTTCGAATATCAAGAATAGACATTGTTTTCTGCAATACGGAGTCAAGAAGTCGGAAGTTTCAGTTCTCTTTTTGTAAAGCCATCGCTTTGAGCATTGATTTCCGACAGCTGCTAAACTGGCCTGCAAGTATTTTCATTACCTCACTGTTTCCCCAGTTCACGTAGTGTAAGATTTTACTTCTGTTATGTAAATAGGAGAAGCCATTCTGCATTTATCTTTGTTAATAAGCTTGTAAATAAACCTTTGTTCTGTTTGTGTATCTTTCTATATTCGTATCTCCAGTTTCAACTGTTGGTGTCAAATCCTTTTTGTTTATTATAATATCATACCTGTATTGAGCCTCTCTCGGGGTTTGTAACATATTTGCAACCTTGCCAGGATATTCAGCACCGTAACATTGAAACAGGGAGAATATAGAAAGAACCAGAATGAGTGAGATGGTGAAAGAGTTTATTGAGTCTGGTAAGCTTCTCGGTCTAGAGGGGAATGATCTCCGTGAGTACGTTGAAAAGAAAGAACGAGAAAAGTATGAGAGAGATGAAAGAGCGGCTGAGAGAGAAATGCAGCAAGAGAGAAGCAATGAAAATGCAGCAAAAGAGAGAAATGTTGGTAATGCAACAGGAAGAAAGAGATAAAGAACGTATGCATGAGTTGGAAATTGCTCAGTTAAGGCAAAGTACTCATAACAGTCGGACAGGTGAGAACGAAAACGAAGCTGATAGGTTGGGTACGAGTTGAGGAAGATGTAACGACATATTTCATGTGTTTTGAGAAGTTAATGGAACGAGTAGGTTCTCCTAAAGAAATGTGGACTTTATATTTACAGTCAGTTTTGAGTGGTAGGGTGCTTACTGTGTATAGTTGTATGTCTAAGGAGGAATGTGATGATTATGATATT
Source organism: Macrobrachium nipponense (assembly GCF_015104395.2). Classification (NCBI taxonomy): domain Eukaryota; kingdom Metazoa; phylum Arthropoda; class Malacostraca; order Decapoda; family Palaemonidae; genus Macrobrachium; species Macrobrachium nipponense. The sequence continues at coordinate 19,027,052 of NC_061092.1, forward strand.
GTGAAAGAAACTGTTCTTAGTGCGTATATGCTAGTACCAGAGGTGTACCTTGAGAAATTTCTAAGTTTGAGAAAGGATGAAAATATTACGTATGTAGAATACGGTAAGAAGTTAGAAAGGCTGTTTTTTGATTGGTTAACTTCTGCCAAAGTTGAGGATTTTGATGGTTTAAAAAACTTACTATTGCTAGAAAACTTTAAAGATAATGTATCCCCTGAGATTAAGTTTTATATAGAAGATAGGCGAGAAGTATCTTTTGCAGGAGCAACTAGGCTAGCAGACGAATATAGTCTGACTCATAATTTAAGTGTCGGTAAGAAGCGAAATGATCCTTCGTCTGATAGAGTACAAAGCAGTAAAGGTTTCAGTTCTAGTAATAGCAATGCAAGTAAAAGTGACTTTTCCTGTTATACATGCGGAAAACCTGGTCATATGTCTAAGGCTTGTAAGAGTAAAGTGGCATTTAGTGGCTCGAAATTAACTTGTTTCCGATGTAATGGGAAAGGGCATTTAGCAAGAAATTGTGCAGTAGAAAATAAGGACGGTAAGAAACTAGTGTCTCTAGTTAACCTTTTGTCAAGTAGGAATGATGTGATGAGAGAAACTAGGAAATTTTTTGGTGAATTTCTGTCAGAAGGTGTAGTTTCCTCTCTTGGAGGAGTAGATTTGAGAGAGGTGGTCTTGCTTCGAGACACAGGAGCTGCTATCTCACTGATTAGGAGAGTGTTTGCCAGACAGGGCGGAAATCAATATGGAAGAAAAAGTCATGTTAAGTGGATTTCCTAACACTTGTGTCCTTTGTCCTTTGTTGAAATTAAACTTAGAAAGTCAGGTAGTGTCAGGAGAAGTGAAACTTGCAGTTGTTGACAGTTTGCCCGTTGATGGCATTGACATTATTGTCGACAATGACTTAGCTTTATCCAAGAATGTGAATCCTGTTGCGAGTGAGATTCCAGTGCCTGAAATGGTAGTAACTAGGCCAGGTTTAGATACACACATAGACTACAGTCATAATTTGTTCATAGATTTGAACGAGCGTGAGTTCATGGATTTGAACGAGTATGATAGAGGTGGCGAGGTTGATCTTGGCATGAGCGTGGCTGAGAAACCTGACTCTATCGATGACAGTGATAGCCAAACAGAAGGTGTAGCTGTCGAGGATAACGTAGTTGATGTAGCCGTATCAAGTACTAGTTACAGTGATGAATTAGGCACTAACCTTTTGAATAAGGATGAGCTCATCAAGTTTCAGAGAGAGGATGAAACACTAACCCGAATTTTTTAATGTGAGCTGGATGATGATCTCGATAATGTGTGTAAGGAAACTTTTTGTTTAAAGGACGAAGTTTTGTGTCGTTATGTTCAGCCGAAATCAGGTAGTAAAGAGGAAATCACCGAACAAGTAGTGGTTCCTAGGAAGCTTTGTGAACTAGTTTTGAAGTTAGCACATGATGAGCAAGAACATTGGGAATAAATAAAACTTTCAGGTGCATCAGTAGGGTGTACTTTTGGCCTAAAATGAAGAGTGACGTAAAGAGGTGTTTTAAGCTGCCATGAATGCCAAACTGCCAGGAAACCGAATCAAGTAATTCCCAGAGCTCCATTGTGTAATATTCCTTCAGTAGGCGAACCTTTTGAGAATGTAGTTATCGATATGGTCGGACCGTTGCCTAGAAGTAAGGGAGGGAATATATATCTGTTGACAATCATTGATAGACTAACTCGCTATCCAGAGGCGATACCTGTAAGAAGCTGTAATATAATAATAATAATAATAATCAATAATAATAATATATGTTTTATTTTTTTTCAGCTCGGGGCCATATACATTGAGTATACAAGATACAGACAGTAACATACACAATCTAGATACATGTGATATGATAAAATAGAAAAAGAAAATGAATAATCGGCACTTATCCATAATATAGCTGAGGTAGCATAAAAGCTAGTAATCATCATACTGGTAATATCAGTAATAATATTGGTGAGAAAAAAAAAATGCATTGCGAGTAATAACAGTTGGTGCACATATTATATAACTCAAATTTCAACTAGAGACCTTAGGTGGTTACAGTAGTCAGGTCCAGAGGGCTTAATACATAAATTAAATGTAAATAAAACTTTAACTTGATAGGAATCACAGTAATAATGAAAAATTAAAATATCAGCAATAAATGTAATAATGACAAAAACTGCAGATGACATCTTGCCAATACAAAGATTAAGTCCTTTAGGGGACAAAGGCCTCATTTTCCCATCTTTCCCACAATTTAGATCTTCTTCTTGCTTCACTCCTTAGGATGCTTTGTATGAGCGAGTTGCTGCTGTTTCTCACTCGGGTTACCAGACTGGACATTGTTCGCCTAACAATGATTTTTAAATTGTCCAGGTGGTTTTCAATGAACATCTGTGTGGCGGAGTGGTAGCGGGGAGTGTTTGTGAGGCGTCTCAGAATGTCATTGTGCACAACAGTGATGCGTCTCATGGTCTCTCGGGTATAGTTCGTCCAGAGGGAACACCCATAGATACTGTAGCAGTACGAGCGGAATAGCAGCTGCACATAGTTTACGACGCCTCTGTTCAATGTCTGCCGTATCTTTTAGGTCGTCGGTGATAATGTGACCCAAATACGGAAATTCGTGCACAAATTCCAGCCGATGGTTTCCGAGGAAAATTTTGATTTTGCGTTCTGCAATATGCTTAAGCGATCTCGGGAGCAGCGACATGCCACTGGGTCTTGGTTTCGTTGTAGATTATCAAATTCCTCTGCATATTGGCGGCAGGTGTCGATGAGTCGTTGGAGACCTTGCACTGATGGGGAAATCAGAACCATATCGTTCGGCGTAACAGAGGTTGTTTATAGTTGTTTCATTGACGGTGCATCCGATTGGGAGCGAGTTCAGTTTGACATTCAAGTCATCTGTGTACGTATTAAACAGGTAAGGAGAAGAGAATGCCCCCTTGCCGGAGCCCGTTTAGGGAGCCGAAGGTGTAAGATAACACGTTACCCCATTTGACACAGAATTGCTGTGTAGAAGCCAGCAATGTAAAATGCCAATTAGGTACAGGGGTGTGCCCCTTTTATGCAGCTTCAGGAAGAGCTTCAGGTAGTTTACTCTGTCAAATGCTTTTCTCACATCTACAAAACAAAGGAAAATAGGAGAGGCTGATGATAGGTAGTAATTAAGCAATTCTTTCAGTATGTAGATGCAGGTGTCGGTTGAGTGGTTTGCTTTAAACCCGAACTGGTTGTCAGTGGTGTGTAGAAAGGGGAGAAGTCTAACTAGAAGAACAGACTCAAGTATCTTCGATGCGATCGTTGTGATTGCAATCGGCCGGTAGTTGCCAGGGTCAGCTGCATCCTTTAGCCTGCCTTTTTTGAATTAATGTTATTCAAGTGAACTAAGAGTAGGGAGTCTGGAAGAAACCGTGAATTATGCACGCATTGAAAAGGGCAGCTAGCAAAATGTAAATTATCGGATGGCAGAGTTTGAAGGCCTCTGCAGGAAGACCATCACAGCCGGGCGATTTATTATTAGGTAGGCTGTTTATGGCATCGCTGATGTTACCTGGCGTAATACGGTCTGCAAAATGAAATTGAATGTTGTCACTAAGAGTTATCTACATCCCTTCGGGAATCTTGATCATTTATGCAATTCAGGATATTGTTGAAGTGATCGCCCCACATACTTGCAATAGCTTCGTCTCCGACTGCTTCCCCTACTCTCTGTGATAGCTTTTTAGTTTTGGGATTTAAAGACTGGATATCTTTCCAAAGACGAGGATAATCACCAGATTCTAAGTTTCTAGACATTGCATGGCTCTTAGTTGTTTTTCATTTAACCTGCAGTGCTTAAGAGCAAGTTTGAACTGCGGCTCTCGCCTGTCTCATTAGCAATGCAGTGTGCCCTTCCCTGGGCTACCATTTTGCCCCGCCTCCACAGTAAAAACATTTCTCGTGAGTATGTATACAGATCTTTAACTAAGTCCCATTGTCCATCCAGGTATATTTACGAGAATTACCTTGACGAAATCTGTAGGCAGTCCTGCCCGAAGCAAGCAAAGCGGAGATTATGTTCGAATAGAATTCATTCAGATCCCTCTTGTGGTGGTCATTTCTACAATTTGTGTTAGTACAAAGTAAGGCGTCTGCCGGTTGAACTATTGACCGCAACCTGGTTTCCGTGGTCGCCCTAAAGTCTCTGGTTTTCTGTTGGTTTTTAAAATCCCAGTTTACCGCTGGTGGTCGATCAGTTAGGGGTTCACGGTAGGGAGGGTTGGGTACTGAATGACACCTGTAATGGGATGTGATCGTAGCCCGTTGCAAGATCATAGCGAATATTGCAGGTCATAATAAATCATGAAGTTGTGGAGATGTGATGCAGTGGTCCAGCCAGGAAGTTGTAATAGCGTCCGCTCTATTATGTACATATGAATAAGAGAGGGAGGAGGAGCATTACATCGCTAATTTGGAGAGCATGATTTTGACAGAAGCGAGTAAGTTCATTATAAAATTGTTTTGTGGGTGAGAATTAAGGTCCCCGATTATACAAATATGATCAGCAGGAGAATCATGAATAATACTGTGTAATTCCCCTAGGATCATGCAGTAGTGATCAAAATTATTGTATTTTTCCCATGGCATATAAACATTAATAATTAGGATAATCGAGTTCCCTACTGTCACTTGAAGCCCCAGCAATCTGTCACTCCTGTAGGTCATCACCTTTATCGTATTGTCTAACGATTTGTGCCACAGGAAAGAAAGGCCTCCTTTCGGCGACCGGCTAGGATTTGATCTGTAACTTGCATCGATGAAGTCGAGAAGGTTCTGTAGTCTTCATGAATTGAATCGCATATGGCAAGGTCATGTGGCCAGAGGAGCGTTTCTTGCAGTGCAATAATGCCTTTGAAGTTTTTGCAGAACATGTTTAGAAGAGGAATGTTCCGCTTGAGGCCAAAGATATTCCAAGAGATTATGTTTAATGTATCCATGACTACTCACGAAGATGGGAGATGAATGCGCTGATCATTTGGAGGTGGATGGGGGGTTGAGCCAGGGGGAGTGGGCAGTCACTCGCCGTGGGGGGTTGGGGTTGGGCTGGCACTTGCGGTGGAAATGACCCTGGTTGGAGTGTCAGTAAGTTCCCCTGGGGTGGTTGATCCCGGATTAGTCGTATCTTGAAACTAATATATTAGGACCGAAATTCTCACCTTTAAGAACGTCGAGGTGTTTGAAATAGGCAGGTAATCCTGTAAGCCACTTTATGTTTAATCCTGCATGGAGTTTCGTGAGAGATGAGTGGGTCAGAGCCAGTGAGAAACTTGACTCTCTCCACTATGGCATCCAGCGTCACCGATGAGCGTAGATTGTGATTACTACGTGGCATCTCTTCTCAGGTGTCGGTCGAGGTGAAACACGAATGTTGGGCTCCGGTCCAGCGGCCAAACGGGAGGTTCTTCTCTTCTTTCTGCTTGTTTGTATCTGCCAGCCGCCAGACCCCTCATGATCAGTTTTCATCTGCATCTACGATGGGAGGTTGGGGGGGAGAGATAGGGTGGGAGGATTACGAGGCTAGTAATCATCCACCGGGGATATATCTTCCACCGGAGGAACTGGGGCGGAGGGAGAAGAGGTTTGGGGTCAACAGTCCCCTCGGAACGGGGCACTTCCGTGTTGCTGGGAGGCGAGGAAAAACTGGATGCCGCATTCGTAGTAGTCTGGTGGCTATCTGTGCGATTGTCTATCGATCCCTGCACACCTTTGATCGCATCCCAGATCCGTGTGAGGTTATTTGATTCCACCTTTTTAAGGCTGATTATGGATTCCTGTAGTCCTTTGATCACGTCCCAGATTCTTGATAAATTATCATTTGTCTCCTCAATTTTTTCAGAGTTTTTTCCAATTATTTCTGAGAGAGATTTTACTGTTTTGAAGGCATTTTCTGCAGTGTGGTACACCGCAGGTAGGCTTTAGGTCATCAGGGGGCCCTTTGGTGGAGGCAGGTTGTAAGGGTCATCGGCGTATATTTCCACCCGAGCAGGTCCTTAGCCACTTAGTGATATACGATATTTTTTTTGTGAGATGACAGGTTCTTCGCGGATCGCTCCTTGAGAATGCTCTCTGGTATCAGATCTTTGCATTTCGTATATGCAACGTTGATTTCCTCATCGGAGAAGGCATCGCTGACAGATTGTATAGCGGACTCGACGTCGGAACGGTTCGATTGGTATTGAATAAAGAAAAGACAATTGTTCGCAAGTACGGAACTTGTGTGTGGGGCACAGGCACCGGTAGGTGCCAGGGTCACTTGCGCAACGGTAGTTAAATGATTGTTAGATTATTTTTCAAGTTTGGTCTGCCTCGTACTATACAGTGATAATGGTAGTAATTTTGTATCTAAGTATTTCAAGGATAGAATGAAAGAGTTAGGCATCAAACTTGTAACTTCCACACCTTATCAGCCCGAATCACAAGGCATTGTGGAGCGGTTTGACCAAACATTAAACAATTGTTTACGAAAACTGTGTAGTAACTTTGAATATGACTGGGAAGAAAAGTTACCATTTATTTTTGGTCATACCGCTAAGGGTCTTTTGTAAATATTAAAATGTAATTTAATGCTTAAAGAAGGTAGTGAAGACTACATAACCAATCTAGAGTATTATAAAATCAATTTAAGAGATGCTTGGCAACTAGCAGATGAGAACGAAAGTGCTTGCCAACTAGCGAAAAAGAATGAGAGTGAAAGTCAAGGAGAGATTAAACGGAAACATGATCTCAAAGCAAAAGGAAGAAGTTTCTGTGTGGGAGATAAAGTTTTAATACTAGTCCAGAAAGAAGGTCCCTCTTTATTGTATAAGTTCAAAGGTCCTTTTTCAATTTTAGAGAAGAAGGAAATTTAAATTATTTGATAGATATGGGTAAGAGTAGAGCAAGGTGGATGCATGTAAACTTGCTTCAGAATTATAAAGAGCTCCCCGTGCCGAGGCCACCGCCAGTGTTCGTAATAACTGTATCACAGAGAGGAGTTGGTTTTGAGAAAAACTCAAGAGGTGCTTAAGAAGTTCCAGGTTTTCAATTAGAGTTCAGAAAACAAAAATTAGGAGGAAAGGATACTGTGATAGCTAATATCCTCTCTAGAGTTTTCAGAATGAGTAGCCTAATGACCGTTCTCTGTTTTGGCACGAGTGGGTGTGTGACTGAAGTGTGTGTTTAGCTGGATTAAAGCTTTATGCAGAATTGTTCCCCTGCTGTTTAATTCTTGTTTCTCTTTAGGAAAAAATAAAATAAGTTTATTTCATTTTTTTCTTTTTAAGGGGACGTGTCATGGTAATCGCTTCATAGCGAGGAATGGTAAGTTAAAGGAAATGAAAATGCATCTTCTTCGAGAAGTTCTGCAGCAAGGTGGCATCTGCACACGTGTTGGAGGCATTCTTGTCATCTCGGGAGCCTGTGACGTTCACTGGTAGCCCCCACCCCCAGATTGCCGTATATATACAAATGACGAAGTAGGAGAGAGCAGAGATCATCAGTGAGAGATCAGAGATGAGATCATCAGTGAGAGACCAGCAGAGATCATCAGAGAGAGATAAGAGAAGAAGGAGCAAACGAAGGATTAGAGTCAAGTCGTCCAGTTAGAGGGAACGACAGAGGTATTTCAATGTTGAGCAAGCCTTCAGAGAAGAAACGTTCTACAAGAGGTTTCGAGGAGTTCCTACCCTTCGAGTATCAAGAATAGACATTGTTTTCTGCAATAAAATATGGAGTCAAGAAGACGTCGGAAGTTACAGTTCTCTTCTTGTGAAGCCATTGCTTCGAGCATTGATTTCAGACAGCTGCTAAACTGGCCTGCAAGTATTTTCATTACCCCACTGTTTCCCCAGTTCACGCAGTGTAAGATTTCACTTATGTTATGTAAATAGAACCATTCTGCATTTATCTTTGTTAGTAAGCTTGTAAATAAACCTTTGTTCTGTTTGTGTATCTTTCTATATTCGTATCCCCAGTTTCAACTGTTGGTGTCGAATCCTCTTTGTTTATTATAATATCTTACCTGTAGCGAGCCTCTCTCGGGGTTTGTAACACCGACCCATTTTTACTCTTTCACTGGTCGGATACCACATTTCCGCCCGCAGGCTGTATATTTGAATTTCCTTTACCTGTAATAAAAAAGCAACGTTTTACGTTACGTCATCCTTGCGCAATACTATTGGCCATTACATAATCTGAGCAGCTCGCTTTGTTGACTCAAGACGATGGCAGAGAAGCGGCCGTCCTCTCCTGGCTCCCAGCAAGGGGAACCGCCCCTCCTCGACGATCAGGGCTTCCAGAAAGTCCAGAAGAAACGGAAAAAAGCCCTAAATAATGTCATCGACCTTCCTAAACCTTTGACGCCTCCAGCACCTACCATGACGACTCAGGCACTCCCTAAATTCAAAGCAACTTCCCAAGAACACCAGACATCGTATGCGGCCGTCCTAGCACTTGAGAAAAAATACCCTAAAGCACAACTCCAAGCCCGACCGAATCTGAAAGGGGAATTCATTATTACCCCGAAGGACCAACAGTCGGCAGACCTCCTGAAGAACGATCCTCTATGCCTCCTTTTGGACCCTGCTGAGAAGTCATCGAAAGCAATGATCTGCAAAGTCCCTAAATATGTCACTATTGAACGGATTCTCGAAGTACCAGGCATATTGACTGCTTCACGTTGCAAAGTGAAAAACAGAGATGGTACTGAAGAAGAAACTCAAAAAGTCGAAGCTACGTTTAGAGGCAAAATTCCAGACTTCATCAGCCTTGGGATCCTCGGAAACTACAAGACCGAAGCCTTTATCCCCGAACCTCTCAGGTGTTTCAAGTGCCAGAGGTTTGGGCATCACAGGAGGGAGTGCACGGTCCAGCATGTCTGTGGAATCTGCAGCCAAAAGCATGAGACCGACGTTTGCCTCAACAAATTTAAAAGCAAAAGGCCACACTGTTGCCCGATTGCCAAAATTGCCATCAGTTCTCATCATGCATGGTTCAAGGGGTGCCCTGTCAGACTGGAAAAAAATCTGGAGGATAAGAAGGCATTTCCCCACCGCAGCAAGACTCGAGAACGACAACCATCGCCCTCAAGACGACCACCATTATAAGAACCTCGTATTGATCCACGAACTAATCGGCCACCTCCACCACAAGCTCTTCAACCTTCCCCTACAGAACACCCCAAACCTCGTCAACTACATCCCAACCCATCATCCTTTCCCTCCCTCCAACCTCCAATTCCCAAACCCCTTCCAACCCCCCGACCCCTAAGGTTATTCCCTCAACCCCTCAGTCAATTCCCCCAACCCCTCAGGATACCCCCCCAGCCTTTCGCATCGCCGACGACGTCGACTCCTGCTCGTGTTGAAGCAGGAACTCAGACAAGAAGAAGAAACTACGATCGAAGAAATGGAAATCCAGACGCCTGCTGTAGCTCCCATTTTGCACAAGGAAATGGGAACACAAACGGAGGAGTTCCCAGTTAAAAAAGACATGGATGTCCAGACCGGCAAAGCAAAACTCAAAATCCGTCGCCTCTGGAAGTGAATTCCGTTCGTAGGGGAACAAGGGATAAACAAGCTCTGATGACCTATGACGAATTCAATGCCTTCATTCATAGAGCTCTATCCGACAAGCATTACCACTTTCAACGACCGACTGTTTACAGAGATCTTCCAGGAAGCCCTCAACTTTGAGATCTCTCTCCCAGATGATTTTCCTCCAATCTGAATTTCGATTCAGAACTCCACAAAGGCAATTACCCATTCTGCAATAGAACGATCATCAACTGGTCTCTGAGCTCGTCCACGTTCTGTTGGACCTAGAGATCAGTTCCAGATGACCTCCTTCGAGAAAAGTGCTGTTTTATCGGGGGGGGGGGCCATTTAACAAAAAAAAAAAAACTTGCTTTTCTTTTACTAAACAACCCTCCTTTCCCCTCCGTTTTTTCGGCCGCCTCACGTCTAACGCCACCGAATATTTCAACTGTCACTCTAACTACCGCTTAAGCTGTGTTTACTTTTGTTTTGCTTTCTCTAAAACTCATATATTTCGTTTTTTCTCTCGCCGAATCTCTATTACTAACGATCGGCGCGTGTTATTCTATTGTCGTTAAGTGAACTATGGTACTTGAACTCCAATAGATTAATGTGCTTTTTTTTTTTTCCGTTTTTTCTACGACTATAAATTTTTCGTTTTCCTTACTGGCTATCTTCTGACTCGCCTATGGACTCGACTATCGACTTTATCTCCTACTAATGGGTACCTTAGGGTTTTAAAGGGGTTTGTAACCTTGCCTGTTCACCTTTCCTTTCCTTTTCAAATCATACCATTTCACGTGCATAACCCATAGAATCATAAATAAAGGCTCACCTCATATCCTTAAAAATCACCTTTCCACATCCAAAAAATTCAAATGACCTACGGGCTGCTCTATGAGCAAGAGCTCGTGCTGGCATAAAGCCAGCTTAATCTTCAACAACAACAAGTAATAAAAATCAGTACACTTCTACCTGCCTCTTTGTCCACTCCTCACACCAGAGTCTGTTGCCAGGCTGAAACTGGTCCCGAAAAAACTCTGGCTAAATAGGGTAAAACACCACATGGACTGGCCAACTCACCGACGATCATGGCTGGACACCCTCTAAAAAAGTACTTATTACACGTCCTGACACTGTAGATGGTCATCAGTCACGAGTTGTTGTTGGTGAGAGACAGAGCTAAAAACCTCTAAGCTCCTTCCGAAGTAAGTATTTTCTCCAAATTTAGAAATTAAGGCCATATTCTAAGCTTTAAACAGACGCTAATGAAAAGGGTGGCCAACGCAGTGCAAACTTCACCAAAACTCTTTCGAAATTTTTACTTACGATTAAATAACTTAGAAGATTGATGCCATCTCGATGTTTGCGGAGTCGCTTGTCAACAAACTCCCTTTTTTCTGTGATAAATGAGGTGTCCAGTGCTAAAACCCACACTCGCCAAAAATTTGAGAAATGCATTTTATCGTACATCTGGAATCCCCTTCATTTTCTCTTTCGAATGGTGTGAGTGTATATTTTGATGATGAGAATATGGTTCAACTTAGCATTATATAATCTGTACTTTTGTAAACTTCAGCATTAATTTTGCTCATCAATTTTACAATCAATCAGTCAATAAAGTAGTGCACAGTCTAATTTTTTTTCATATATAACATCATATTTTTGGGGTCCTAAACATTCCAAAATATCTTTAAAAATAAAGGAGTTATGGCCTTTTTAAATTTACAAATTTAAAGGCTTTTATTCTCTATTTTTAAAAAATGTGGCGAGTATGGGTTTTATTTAGCGCTGGACGCCTCAAATTCCGCCACCGCCGATTGTAACCCATAGACGCTGGAGGGTACCGCCCTTTCATCACAACAATCAGGAAAACGGTTCCCCTTACCCACGACGTTTTTTAAGGAAACTACGGTTTTTTGGTAGAGACCTAAGACAAAAGCGGTGCATTTATGAATAATTAGTTTATATAAATAGTGGAAACATCAATATTTTAATATTTATTTTTGATGATTAAATTTGTTTAAAATATTCGGTTATTGAAAGGAGTAACTAGATTTCCTGACTCAAATTTAAGAGTAATTATTTTTTCGGAATTAGAAACGTTTTTTTTTAACAGTCCCTGTATTATGATGTCCACGACATCTTGACTTTGTTCGTAACCAATTGTAAAGATGAATTGCTTGTACTCAACTTTTCTTGCAAAGAACAGGTTACCAGTTTATTATTCATTGCAGATTTGGTTATCAGCTATTCATGTAATTGTTTATAATCGTAATGCGCATTTATATCTTTGTTTACTTTTTGGATACATGAAGACTTATGTTTTACTTGCCGGAATTTACCGCCACGGTAGTTGTTGACTCAACTCTCGTTTCGGCTTCCCTCGGGGCCTCTAGGTCTTTTGTTTTCGCACCATAAGAAATTAATGGGGCCGAATTTGCAACGACCAGAAAGTTCTTTAAAAGCGGAAAGCTTAGTATTGTATTGGAAAAGTATATGTTTTGGAGTTGAGAAAATACAAATTTATTACCAAAAAGGTAGCTTGTAAAAAATACTTGTTAC
>NC_061092.1:19339689-19427189 GCF_015104395.2 Macrobrachium nipponense
ATAAGGGATGAACAAAAATGTATTTTATTTTTACTTATGGAAGCCACCATTAAGAATCGGCAGGGTTTAACAACCTGACAATTTTAACGGAGCTCTTAGAAAACACTTGATAGTTACGTAAATGATGTTAGTAATCAGCTGTTTCTCAATTCGGTTGTTTATATCATATGTTTACAATAATCCCTTTGTCCAGAATTCTAAAAACCAGAATTTTTTACTAGAGGAGTATCTTTACTACTACAGTCCGATGAAATGGAGAGAGAGAGAGAGAGAGGAGCAGGGAGAGAAGAGAGAGATGAGAGGAGAGAGAGACGGAATGTAGAGAGAGAGAGAGAGAGAGAGAGAGAGAGAGAGAGAGAGAGAGAGAGAGAGAGAGAGCGCATTACCTTGGTTAGGTTGTAACATTGATATATATCCACTTGCAAAAGTCGATAAAAGTTGTATTGAGAATAATGATAATTTTAATAAAACTTGTTTTACTGTAATCATATTGCATGTATTATCATATTACAATGTATATGAACAGAGCGATCTGTCTTTAGTTGCTGAATGGAACTTAATTAAGAGATACATTCCTTTGGTAAATTATCAAAGGTGGGTTTAACAAAGCAGATTCTAAATCATGTTTTTCATACAGACATTGCCTAAAAGGGAAACCATTGTTTTGTTTCATCGTCATTCTCAAACAACAGCCAATAAAAATACGTACAATAATGAATGATAATTATCAACACAATTATTGTTCATAAAAGTGAATTGTTCTAAACAGTTACAAACAGCTTTGCATGCTGCCTCATGTGATGTTCGCTGCACTTTTGTTATAAAAACATGGGGAATGTGAAAACTGAGTCTCATAAAATCATTTAAAAAATGCCATGGTTGGTACTGAAGATGATGTGTATGATATCGACGACGAAGCCGAAGTCGACTTGCCAGAACCAGACTGGAATCCTTATGATGGTGGCAAATATGATCAATCTTGTGAGATGTATGAGAAACTTTTAATGAAAAAGTAATAGTTATCCTAAATGTTGTTATTACCGTAATTATACAACCACAGCAGTTAGAGCAATCGTAACTCGATGTTTACATTTTCTCAGCTGGGATCGCAAAGATACAAGTTTGTTTCAATGATGTAGAATTATTCCTTAACTAGGCTATTTGTTATGAAGATATGCCGATAATATAGAAGGTAAAAATGGTTTTATTAGCTTTACTATCAGTTTATTTCATTATGTGAAGCTTCAGGTTAGGTTATCCCACCGAGGCCAAGGCTAGCCTACTGATACACATCTTAGAATTCAAGGTATGATTTATAGAATCGTAAAATAAGATGACCCCTAATTTTTAGGGATGAATTTTAGGATTTAAAGGTCATCTTATACACATAAATATACAGTAACTCAGATTAAAGACAAAATCTTCCAAAGTCCAAGCAGTCAAATACTTCTGCATCTGGAACAGAAGCAGTTAAGCAATTGTAAGGTGCCCAAAAACCTGCTATGAGGCCCTTCGTGGCCACATATAAGAAGTAGCACAAATACTAGGATTCTAAAACAATGCCTTTGTGCCAGAATGGCAGAAAACTCCTCAAATCTTCCTCTAACCAAAAGGGGAAACAGCCTAAATTACAAATTTATTGGGGCCAGCATAACCAAGGAAGTAAAAGATCTAGTCTTTAGCGATTCTAACTCCTCAGCCAAATGATAATAAGGAAAACATAACTATCAATGTGCTGCATAAACATAGAAGACAACTCCTTTGTGTCAAATTTGTCTGCCAAGCAGAAGTTGGGGCAACAAAAGTCTAAGCCTTAAACAAAATCTTTGATAACAAGCGGTGGAAGATGCCATAAAATGCAGTCGTGTAGTGCCACACCAGAAACCACACCATCTTGTGGCATCATGCCAGAAAGTGCTGTGAGATGGCTGAGAAATAATGAAGTAACCACCTCATAAGTGGAAGATGAACATTCTCCTGGCACACCTCACCTGAGTCACCCAGAGATGGTTGAAAAGACTATGACGTAACACCAATAAATGTAGAAAGAGCACTCTCCCTAGTTGCATGCCACTTTAAATTGTCAATAGGCACAAGAGACAATGATGTAATACCTCTTTTAGTGCATGACTGGAAAGGCGGTTAGGTGGAATGGGAAAGAGAAGAACCAGTAAAACCTGACACAACCTCCAAAGTATTAGCCCATACAGTACATATATGGCTTCCTATATACTCTGCAATCTTCACATAGTCTTTGATAGAAGAAAAGCTCTGCTATTTCAAAGAGGTGGGATTTTACAACCAAGTAGTCTCATTGCCATAAGTTTCATATCTTATATATTCTCTTCATTCTCTTTTATCTATTTCAAATTCTACCTGAATTCCCATCAGTGTGTCATCATCTCTAACTTTTTCATAAACTGACCTTTTCTACTGATTGGTGTCAAACCACTTCCACATAATACAACTCCAAACAGTTGCACCTCTCCTCATTTCATTACATATCCATACCATTTCAATCTTTAAGATTTTTACTTTCCTGCCTCTGAATATCATACCATTCTGCTACTTCATCATCTGTGATGTGAACTTTCTAGTGAACTCCAGCACAAATCTCAGTTTTGTTTTCATTTGTCTGGTCATAATGTGTTCACATTTATTCATGTTATCACTTTTCTCTTTTGTTTTTCCTTATTACTACTATTTCAATTCTGGCCATGCAAAATAACAGAAATGTTCCAACTCACAGCATCAGTTCTACCGCAAAAATATCAGTTTTATTTACCTTTTCAAAATATACAGTCAACCCCTGGTATTCACGGGGATAGGGACCAAAAACACCTGCGAATAGCTAAAATTCGTGAATAATTGACATCCCCCTCTAAAAATAATTATAACTGGCTATTTAAATATTTAAAAAAAGAAAAAAAAGGCCCCTCTAAAAAGTTTATAACTATTTATGTCCATAGTTCAAGCACCAAATGTAAAACTTAAACTACCATCCTATTGTATTATTTAAACTGTCATCTTAACCACTTTAATATAATTTCAAAGTCACCTTAAAACATTACCCTTAAAAATATATGGCTAACAACTATGTGTGAGAACTATTCAAGTTATCCCTTTTTTCAAGTACAGGCAGTCCCCGGGTTATGACGTTGTCGGCTTACCCCGTTCCGAGGTTACGACGCTTGTCAATAGACGTTATTTCCAGGGTTACGACGCATGTTCCAGGGTTATGACGCATGTTCCAGGGTTACGACGCCTACAACGCTCATCTGGGAGATGAAATATGACACCAAAAATGCAAAATAATCAATATTTGAAGGTTTTTTTGATGAAAAATGCCATAAGAATGCAGTTTACATAGTTTTCAATGCACCCAAAGCATTAAAAGTAAGGTTTTCTTAGGATTTTTGACGATGTTCCGGCTTACGACGATTTTCGGCTTAAGACGCATCTCAAGAACGGAACCCCCGTCGTAACCCTGGGACCGCCTGTACATCCATTTTCTCTCATACATGTTGAAGCAGTCCCATTTTCTATGTATAATAATTGGAGAAACACTGTGAAAGTTAAATACTGTATAGAGCACAATATTTAATACTCACTGAAAAATAAATACATTTTATGATATGCTGTGTTCAATATTAATATCTGAAAAAGGGATTTTGACGAAGGAAAAATCTATTTCTGGGCAAGGGTCTGTGTCGCCCAGGGAAATGTCCCTTTAGCACACATTTCTAAGGTAAATTAATGCTAACATACCAGAGAAAAAGCTAAAATGGAAATGCCAGAATATTCTGGCTCGCTCACCTTATATATAAAGGTGTCGGTATGGTTTCTGGGGCGAGTGAAACCACTACCAGGGGTCTCTTATCATTTAGATTCATCCTTCTTCAAAATCCCTCTACCAGAGAGGAGCCGATCCAAGGCCCACTCCCCGCTACCGCTACTACTAGCGCCTTTGACGGTACTACTAGCGCCTCTAACGGCATCCTTGGAGTTAGCACCCAAGCTTGGGCCCAAGAGGGGGGGGGGAAATTTCACTGGGCAACACAGGCCCTTGCCCAGAAATTGATTTTTCCTTCGTCAAAATCCCTTTTCTAGGCTCAGCCGTGGCCACCGAGAGATTTAAGGCCTGATGATTCACCCAGCCATCCTAATCCACGTCAACACATAGAGGCCATCAGTCAAAGCCTCAAAGGCAGGTAACGGCCTTGAGGTCAGTTTAGGTCGTACCTTGGTGAGGGAAAGAGCTACACTTCTCCGACGAATTAAAGCATTATTTTTGTAACAATCGTGAAGAAAAAACATGGTAAATAAGTGTAGTGTGACAAGGTGTCGTGGGAATTATAAAAATTCCGAAAAAAAACATTCTTTTACATTTCCAAGTGATGAAGAACTTCGGCGGAAATGGCTCCTTGCTATCAAAAGAGAAGGATTCACACCAACCACGCACAGCAGGGTAAGTCATTTCCGATTGCTGTTTATAGTGTGTGTGTGTGTGTGTGTGTGTGTGTTTGTGTGTGTGTGTGTGTGTGTGTGTGTGTGTGTGTGGCTGAATATTGATATATGTGCGTGTGCTAGCATCTATTGGTTAAATCAATATAATGGAACCTACATTGTAACAAACCTGTCGTCAGAAATATTTAAATTTGGTACAGTGGGTTCCTAGTAACATTAGTTTTCAATGTCGACATATTAAAAAAAAAAAGAAAAGAAACTTACAGAATAACCGATTAGATTACATAACGAAAACAATGTTAACGTATTGCTTGTGATCTGTTTAATTTAATCTTGTTTAACGGATAATTCTAATCTTTCTAGAACAATGATAATGCTACGTCATATCGTTGAAGAAAACACATATTGTTGCAATAAAAATAAGCGGGAACCATATCAAATACTAATGCTTGTTTGCTACTGAACGTTCAAGGTGTGTACGATGTGTATGTATGTATTTACGTGTATATGTTTCAAAATTTTTTGCAATGTTTATGCTTTTACGGTTTATGAAATACACACATGAACAATTCTTGTCATTGAACATGAATGATGTAAGCAGACAATTGTTGAAATGCAGTATATTTCTTTGTAGGTGTACGAGATGCATTTCCAGTCCGGGGACATCATTTGGGAAACTTCGCATTTTGATGAAAAGCCGGGGAAGAATGTCACTGCAAGATTTTCAAAGCCTCGATTACGTTCTGGTGCCGTACCATCGCTCTTGCCGAATTGCCCTTCATATCTATCCTCTGCTTCCCATGTCAGAGAAACTCCAGAATCGAAGAGAGCGAGGCTTGACGAAAGACATTTACAAACTGCAATGGCGGACAGTATAGCAACCCATAAGCTATACAAGGAAGAGAAATCTTTCAAAAACATAGATCTCGTATCAAATAAATTAGACTTTCTAGACACTTCATACTGGACAGTAGTAAAACGAGAAGGTTATGTAAACATCTGTAGGATTTTGGATCCCCCTGAACATCATATACTCTTGTCATTGATTATAAATGCTGATTGTTCAGTCAGAGCATTTGCTAGAGGTGTCGAAGTTAAAAAGCTAGGAGATTATAAAGTTCCCTCTCAGGTTAATGACATTGCTCAATTAGAACTGGTATTGAATAAACTTAAGGCTGTTGATATAGAGCAAAATTCAAAAGATTCTCTTAACGTAATCCTTGTATTGTAGTTGGTTATTTCATTATTGAGAAACATTCGTAACGAGGACTCGAAATTTTTCTCAGCAATCACATTCATATGTGAGCAGTTGCATTTGATGACCCTTAAAAGGCTAGAATATTCTTCTGAATTTGTAATATTTATTCGCTGCTGTATAACTGTTCGCCTCAAGGGTATAGAGACTATAGACTGTTGAGAGACAGTAGTTATGTAATCCTCCCTAGTTTTTCGACAATCAAAAGGGTTTTAGTTTCAAAAAACTTCAGTCCATCCATTGAACAACATGACGAAAATTTTCTTGCCTACATTAAGCAAAAATTCAAATCCCTTTCACCTAACGATAAAACTGTAAATCTATTGTTGGACGAAATTCATTTAAAGGCATACGTATTTAGATTATAAAGGGGGTAGCATTGTGGGCTCGGCTTTTGACAGCTGTGCAGCAGCAACCAGCGCAATGGTTTTCATGTTGAGCAGCATCACGTCAACGTTCAAGGATGTACATATCATACCCACAAAATGCATCAAAGCTGAAACATTGCATGCTATAATAAGGAAGGTTATAGTAGGTTTAGAAAACATCGATTTCACTGTACTTGTAGTCATAACGGACAATAATTCTATCAATAGTAAAGCGATGTCATTTTTTGCTAATCCACCTAAATTATCCATAGTATACCCACACCCTCTCCACATAAGTCGACCACTTTCTTTATGTTTGATTCGGTCCATATTTTTAAATGCCTCAGAAATAATTGGTTTTGGACAAAAAGATAGTTATGAGAAAACAATGAGATTTCCAAAATTTTCCTTTACAGGTCGTTATTATGAAAATAATATTGAAATATATTATGCCCCATTAATTACCTTGCAAAAGCTGTACTCTTTAGAGGCAAAATCCCTTTTGAAACATTCATATGGTTTAACACAGAAAGCTTTGTGGCCGTCAAATCTTGAAAAGCAAAACGTTAATCTGGTTCTAAAAATTTTCAATGATTATATTATTGAAGCACTTTTGTCATTTGGAAAGGAAAACTTCTTGCCATTTTCCGCTGAGGTAGCCCATTATATTAAAGTAATTCATACTTGGTGGACGATAATGAACGTGAAGTCAAAGTTCAAAGGCAAAAGATTGAATAATCCGTACGCTACACCCTTAACTAATGAAGATGGAGATAAAAAATACTAATTTCTGAAAACTTTGACCTATGGTTACAAGTTTGGGATGATATTAAAACAGGTAAAGGAAACCTAACAAGAGAGACGTTCACTGCCATAAAGCATACAACACAAGCAATGATTGGAATAGCAGAGTACTGTATTTCTGAATTAAAAATGGACTACATCTTACCAGGAAAATTTCAAACAGATAACTTGGAAGCAAGGTTTAGTAAATATCGTCAAATGTCCGGTGGTAATTATAATACTATATCTGTAAGGCAGATTTTTGAGTCAGAGAAAAAACTCAGAATGATTTCCTTGCTTAAAAAAAGAGTTATCTTTGGATGGAAAGCCTGTTAAATTATATCAGTTTGATGAGAGTAAATGGGATGAAAATGAAACCAAATGTGCAGGAAAACTTGGCTATAGACGTAAATGTTGTAAAAAGAGACTTTGATGAGTGTGAAGAAGTTCTTCCAATAATTGTATACTTGGCGGGTTATTGTTGTTACACAGTTGATAAGAGATTAAGGTGTAAATTTTGCAAGGAACTCACTACAGAAACAAGTGATGAAGATTTTCCTCAAAGCCACAATTACATAAACGGTGTCAGCAGAGGTTCCCTCCTACATCCAAGTGCTAGTACTGTAAATATTATCATGTATACATATTTAGTTATCAAAAAGCTAACACAAATGAAAAGTTTTCTAAGCTCTAAAAATCATCGAAATGTGGCTTTGGCAGTAACATTAAAAGCTATAGCTAATGATGATGCTGGATTTGCTATTGATACTTGTGACGCAGGACACATCACAGATAAAATTGAAAATATGCTTGTGTGGTCTGCCACAAATTCTCTTTTGAATAATTTTTGTCGTAGAGAAAATGAATATCTGGCTTTTAACAAAAGTGAATGTAAAAAAAGAAAACTGGAAACATTAACAAATTAATTTACTTACATCTAGTTACTTGTTTTTTTATTTTTTTTTATCATTATCATATTAGTACAATATCATCATCATTATTATTATCATTACTATAATTTTTAGAATAAGTTTTTAACAAAACTGAATGTAAAATAAGAAGACTGGAAACATTAACAAATTAATTTACATAAATTTAGTTATTTGTTGTTTTATTTATCTTTATCATTATCATTATTGATATTAATATCATCATTATTATTATGATCATTACTATAATTTTTAGAATAAGTTTTTAACAAAACTGAATGTAAAATAAGAAAACTGGAAACATTAGCAAATTGATTTACATGAATTTAGTTGTTTGTCTTTTTATATATATTTATCATTATTATTTATAGAGAATACTATAATTTTTTAGAAGAGTTTTAACAAAATTGAATGTAAAAATAAGAAAACTGGAAAACATTAGCAAATGATTTACATTGAATTAGTTTTT
Source organism: Macrobrachium nipponense (assembly GCF_015104395.2). Classification (NCBI taxonomy): domain Eukaryota; kingdom Metazoa; phylum Arthropoda; class Malacostraca; order Decapoda; family Palaemonidae; genus Macrobrachium; species Macrobrachium nipponense. The sequence goes on from NC_061092.1 coordinate 19,347,961, forward strand.
GTGTCTTTTTAATAATTTACAGTACATTAATTAGACTATTAAATCAGATCATTTATTTTTTATGATAATTACTACATTTATAGAATAAGCATTGACATGGAATCTTGCTGTTCCCTTTCATTATCTATTCATAACCTGGGTTTGGTCTCTTTATTGAATAAATAGTTATTTTAATATTATTACAATATGTTTTACTTCCATCTTTTTATTGAAATTTTCATTATAAACTTTGTTATTAATTTTTGCAATAACAACCTGAATGCGCTACTTCACTGTTTTCCGCTTATCTCCGGGAGGAAAAGGGTAAGGAAAGAACCGCGCGACCATGGCCTCTAACCTCTACGGTCACAGACCATTGAACAGGCCTTCAATCTCTCGGTGGCCACGGCTCAGCCCGTGTCGCTACGTGAAATAGTACCGGAGAAATGGCCAAAAGCTTGGAACAAAGGAGTACAATAGAATATTTTAAGGAAAAATGAAAAAACAATTAAGGTTAATTAGTATAATCTAATATCAACTTATGAATTAGAAACAATTGTGCTGAAAACTTAAGAGTAAATACAGTAACTTAAGATTAACCTTAAAATTAGATACAATATAACAGACAGTGTGATTAATCCTAAAATAAAAAACTAGGAAACATCACAACTATGTACAACATGTGGCATCCAAGGCACAACAAAGGCTACATGGTGGCAGAGCCACGGCAAGAATGTCAGTTAGGCAGGTAAAAAGGAGAGATCTAGATGTAAGCTACTTACTACTACTTAAGCAGTGTCAGGGGAAACTGTGTTTCCTGCTGCCACTGCTGGAAATTAAAGTGCTTCTAAGGACTTGAGGTAATGGCGTTTGAACACTGTCGGAGATTTCCAGCCTGTATACTTTTTCAGATCATCAAAATTCATATGCTGAAAGTAATTAACTGAGGTAGCTACTGCCCTAATGTCATGTACACGGGGGAAAGATTCTGGGTTGGCTTGTTTAATGAAATATAATATTTGTTGCTTATTCATTTTAAGGATCAGTGTCTGAGGCCAGTTTGAGAACATCATTTAAGAACCATGACACAGACTTAGGCCTCTCTGATGGCCTGAGCCTAGCAAAGGCTCTAGGGATAGACGAAAAATAAGAGCCTGTTAGATCTATTTTGAAACCAAACTGGAAGATTTTCTTGAGTGCAGATTTAGCAGTAGTGATAGTACTAGCTGCTAAACCTTTTTCAAACAGCGATCTAAAAAAGGGATTTTGACGTAAGGAAAAATCTATTTCTGGGCGATTGGCTCGTGTCGCCAGCGAAATATCCTTTAATCTATTATTTCTAGGGTAAATGTACTAACACATACCAGAGAATAAATAAAATAAAGAAAAAGGTCAGTATAACTGACTCGCTCACCCTCCAAGAGGGTGTCGGTATGAACACTAGGCGAGTGAGACCACTACCACGAGCCAAATGCCAATAGAAATCTCCCACTACAAAAACCCTCCAAGAGGAGAGCCGACCCACAGAGTGAGCAGCTCGTACTACTACTACTCCATCCCATGCTGCCGACTGCTGCGCCTCTGGTGGCCATCCTGAAGTTAGCAGACACTCTTGGGCGAAGGGATGGGTAGGGTGGGATTTCGCTGGCGACACGAGCCAATCGCCCAGAAAATAGATTTTTCCTTACGTCCAAAATCCCCCTTTTGTTCTGGGCTCAGCTCGTGTCGCTGCGCGAAATCGTACCAGAGAAATAGCACAAGATTGTAAACAAAAGTAATAAAATAAATCAGAATAGGTCTCAAATAAAAGAGAAAATAAATATAAAAAGAATATAATTGCTAAAAAGATACAAATACACAGTGATACAAAATTGAGAAATATGCTTAAATTACACTTTATTCTAATCATGTTTCTTATTCAGTAAGGTAATTTTACATATGTAACCAGAGGTAAAATGGGTTTTCATGTAACAAAATGGTATCTGTGTAAAGGCATGTATCAAAAATATAATAGCAATTAAAATAATCAAATGAACAAATTAATCAACAATGATAATATATAAGGAATGTATATGACTTAATATACAAACCCGTAACCATTATAAATAAGATGTATCCCCTAGCATAAAAAAATAAGGGGGTAACATCCATGAGATCAATATCTATAATCATCTGTGAGTATCCCTAGCAAAAAAATAAGGGGCACCCACTACATCATCATAAAAGCAGCTAAGACACAAGGTGAATGTAAATGAAAACACGGCAGGAATAGACGAACTGTTGGGTGAGGCAGGTAGAAAGGAGGACTGAATCTTCTACTACAAATTAACTAGAGTCAGGGGAAACTATGTTACCCGCTGCTACTGCTGAAAATTTCAGAGCTTCCAAGGACTTAAGGTAATGACGTTTGAACACTGTCGGCAATTTCCATCCGGTATACTTTTTCAACTCATCGAAGTTCATGTGTTGGAAATAATTAATTGAGGTGGCTACTGCCCTGACATCATGTGCTTTCGGGAAAGAGTCAGAATTGGCTTGCTTAATAAAGTACAGGATTTGTTGTCTGATGCCCTTTAATGGATAAAGTTCCACCTTTTTCCCTCTTAAAGAGGGGACCCGATGAGGATGAGGAGGTCCTGGACAGAAAGGCTCGTAAGGTTGTAACTGGGCAAAGAGATACATCTTGTGGAAGGGGTAGTACCTTCCAAGGTTCCCACCTCATCAAAGGATCTTCATTCTTTGCTAAAAAGCTACGTTCCGGAGAAAGTAGGACTTCCCCTGTGGGAAGGAATTGAATATGATCCGGATCTCTGGATAAAGCCGACAGTTCTGAAATTCTTGCTCCTGAAGCTAAGCTTAATAAAAACAGGGTTTTCTTAAGAGCATTATAAACGAGCATGTGTCATTATCGGTTTCTGAAGCCAGTTTTTAGAACATCGTTTAAGAACCATGAAACTGACGTAGGCCTTACAGAAGGTCTAAGTCTAGCACATGCCTTAGGAATAGACGAGAAGTAGGAATCCGTCAAGTCTATGTTGAACCCAAATTGAAATATCTTTTTCAAGGCTGACTTGTTTGTCGTAATCGTGCTAGCTGCTAAACCTTTTTCAAATAAGGATCTGAAAAAGGATATAGCTGAATTAACTGTCATGATTCTAATATCTGATTCTCTCAGGAAGATTGCTAACTTTTTGACAGCAGCATCATACTGTCTCAAAGTTGAATCCCTTTTATCGGATTCCAAGAAGAGAATATTCTGAGGGTCAATATTCGCATCTCTTTTTTGCCGCAAACTTCATGAAGTCCATAAAGTTAGGGTTTTGAGAATCCCTGAGGAAGCGAACACAGTCTTCGTTTGTACTGACTGGGAGAGCCTGGGATTGGGGATCCGAAGAGGACCGAAGGCCCAGCTCCAGAATTAGGGGATACCAATTGCTCTTCGGCCAGTCTGGGGCTACTAGAGCCACTTGACCCTTGAATGTCCTGAGTTTGTTTAAAACTTTCATGAGAAGATTCACTGGAGGAAAGACATAAATCTTCTTCCAGTTGTTCCAGTCTAGAGCCAGGGCGTCCGTGGCATAGGCCAGAGGGTCCAGGTTGGGGGCTACATAACACGGCAGTTTGTGATTCGCTTGAGATGCGAAGAGATCCACTTGTAGCCCTGGAACTCTTTGAAGGATCCATTGGAACGAACTGTTGTCCAGTGACCATTGTTTTCCGACTCTAGGGGCACTGATCGGGTGATAACGCGTCTGCTATGACGTTTCTCATCAGCCTATGTGAGTGGAGGAGAGATGCCAACTGAACTTGTCTGCCAGGGAGAAGTATGGCTACCATGACATGATTTAGATGACGTGACTTGGAGCCTCCCCTGTTTATACAATGTAACTACCACTGCGCTGTCCAGAACTAGCTTTATGTGGGAGTACTTTGGTGGGCGCAACCTTTTTAGAGTCAAGAACACTGCCATTGCCTCCAGTACGTTTATATGGAACTGACTGAACTGAGGTGACCAAGTTCCTTGAACCTTTTTGACCTGGGAATACCCTCCCCAACCGCTTAAGGACGCGTCTGTGTGGATGGTGATCCCTGGTGGAGGGAACTGAAGGGGTACTGACACTGACAAATTCTTGACTTTCGCCCACGGCCGAAGTCGTTCTTTAGAATCAGAGGGACTGAGGATAGTTTGTCCCTGGACCTGACATTTGCTCGTGAGCGCCAGATTCTGGTTAGGTCTTTCAGTTTGGCTTTCATTAAGACGTTCGTCACTGATGCAAACTGGAGAGAACCCAGGATCCTCTCCTGAGCCCTCCTTGACGCCAGTTTGTGACTTAGAAATTGCTTGACTGACTTCGCTATTTCTTTCCTTTTGGTTGATGGAATCGACAGAGTATGGGAGGATAGATTCCATTGAATGCCCAGCCACTGAAAGTTTGACTCTGGAGTGAGTCTTGACTTGGTCCTGTTTATCTTGAAGCCTAGATATTCCAGGAACTGAATCACTTTCAGTGTAGCTCTGTTGCATTCCTCGATTGTTGAAGCCCAGATCAACCAATCGTCGAGATACGCTACTACCATAATCCCTTGTGACCTGAGTTGTTGCACTACCACTTCCGCTAGTTTCGTGAACACCCTGGGTGCCACGTTGAGTCCGAAGGGAACTACCTTGAAGGAGAATGCCTGGTCTCCTATCTTGAAACCCAGATATGGACGGAAGTGTCTTGCAATAGGGATATGATAGTAGGCGTCTGTAAGATCGATAGAGGTGGTGACGCCCCCTCCCCGGGGACGGGGAAGTAAGGTCCGCACCTGCGAGATCGTGAGCATCTTGAACTTGTTGCAGCGGATGGCTAAGTTTAAGCGGGACAAGTCTAAGATTACCCTTCTTTTTTGTGAGCCTTTCTTTGGCACGCTGAACAAGCGACCTTGAAATTTTAATCTCTTGACTCTCGCTATAGCTCCTTTCTGAAGGAGGTCCTCTGCGTACTCTGTCAATTCCTTGGAAGGAAGTTGACGGAAAGGTCTGGATGGAGGTGGTTCGTCAACCAGCTCCAACCCAGGCCATTTTGACACTATGCTCTGAGCCCATTCGCTGAGTTCCACCGGTGGCGAAAGTGAAACAGCCTCCCCCCTACCTGAAGTTCTTCATTGGTTCTGGTAACCGCCTCGACCTCCTCTGAAGTGCTTTCCCCTATTAAAGGGGCCTCCCGACCCTCTCCCACGAAAGGAACGCTTACCTCTGCCTCCCTTACCCGAGCGGTCATACTTCTGTGAAGCTTGACTCTCGAAGGCTTGATTGTAAGCTGGAGAGATGGCGTAAGAGGTGGAGGGCTGAGGCTGAGGGGATATCACATAAATTGGTTGTGATTGAGCCTTAGAAGTGGAAGGTTGGGCTGTTGCACTAAGGGCACCGCTGGAACTTGCTGAGGAAAGCGTGGCTGCTTTTTCTGGTAAGGATGGAAACGCCTAGGTTTCCTCTGTCCCTTACCTTTAGGTGTTAGGTCTTGCCTCCTCTTAGCGTAAGGCCCCAACGGTCCTTAAGGCTCTGGTTCAGCCTCGTAGCCTCTGACTGGACTTCCTTCACCATAGCTTCTGGGAAGAGATCTGCTCCCCAGATGTTAGACGAGAGTAACCTATTCGGCTCATGTCGAATGGTTGCCTCTTGTAGGACATGCTTCCTACAATTCGTTCTAGCAGTGGCAAACTCAAACATATCCGACTGTACCGTTTGAGTCAGGGCTTTGGTCATGAGTTTAAAAAGCGGGTCTGAGCCATAGGCTATGGTTGCTACCTCGGACATAGCCATAGAGTTAATTGACCTGGCTAATCGCGATTTCGCGTCAAATTCAGCCTGAATAAGGCTATCTGGGAGCCTGGGTAGCTTTTCACCAAACTGCTCCATAGCACAGTCCGGTTTGAGTTTTGCCAGCTGAGAAGGTGTTCGGCAAGTCTTCCCACAATTCTCCGGCTGAGGGGAGCAACGGAGATGTGGGATCTGCTTCCTTCTAATTGAGGCATGGGTTCCCCCTTCTGGGCCGCTGGGATGGTAGACCTCGCGATCTTTGTCAGGAACGGGAGCGGGGTACTCTCATCCATTGTGAAAATGGTAAAGGGACTCTTAAAAGGTTGTATCTTGGTATTAGAACAATCCATGTCCTCTAAAAACCTGAGCCATTCTCTCTGAGCCTGGTCTCGTGAATAGAGGACTGTCTCCTTTGGTACCTATCATCCCGAACCATGGCTGAAGCTGTGAGCCTTGCGTAGCCTGATGAACGGAGCTGGAGGTCTTCCGGGTAGAACTCGAAGTCCTCTATCCTTCGAGTTCCAAATTCCGGTATAGAAATGAGACCGTCTTGGAAGGGGGCGTATGACGCTACTCTCCATGGGTTGTTCATCGAGAACGGAGGTAGCGAGTCATACGGAGGAAGCTGAGTTCCACTTGTATTGGAAAGTGGAGGAGAGGCTAGAGGGGCTTCTCTCAGTCCGGCTATAATGGAGTCTTGGGAAGTAATCCTATCCGACAATCGAGAGATCATTAGTTCCATGCTACTCTTTAGGGACCCAACCAGGTCGCCTACCTGTTGCAACAGGCCAGCATTGGAGTCCAAAGCCGGGAGGCCTGCTGCGGAGGTGAGGGGTGGCTCTGAATCGGAACCAGGGGTAGCGGAACTGGTGACTCTGCCGGAGTACGAGATCTCTCTCTGGAGGATTTACTCCTTGAGGACTTAGAGCCGGAGCTAGAAGCTTTAGACCTGTCTGCTCCGGGATTCCCAGCCGGAGACTTACGCGAGGAGGCTGAAGCCGAAGTCGTCTTCTTAGACGACGACGACGTCTTAGTCAAGGATTTCACTGCTTGACCCTTGACCTTAGGTCTAACCGAACAGCGTCAGGAGGAGTATACAAATCATCACCTGTAAAGCCTTGGAAGGATGGAGAGGTTGCAGGAGTAGAAGAAACAGTTACGCCCAAGGGTGACCCTTGGGTGTCCACCTTACCTACTCGACCAACAGATCGTCTACACCTACCATAGGTTCCACATTAATATCTAAAGTCGCGAACGTCCGTGGAGATATCCTGGTCTTGGTCAGTTAATGAGGGCAGCCAGCTGTTGTTGGATGAAGGCGATAGTCGGGGCCGCCTCTACTGGGTCGACGTATCCTGTCGCCTTGCCTCCGGGGAAGATTAATACCGCCAACCGTTTCTCTAGAATGTAGGGCATACCCTTGGCGGCGTTCTTCCCAAAACCGCCGACCCAGGCCCGCAGGGTTCCAGTGCGGTTATCCCTCACTGCCGGCGCCTGGAGGAGAGGGCGTAGATTAGATTTAAGAATCACTTAAAACTAAAACTTAAAGTATAACTTAAACTAGATGCCTTAAGTTAAAGTGAATGATGAAAACTTAAGCACTAAAACAGAAGCGGAGCAGCTACCGAGATGGAATACTTACCCCCCGTCTAAAAGCTGCTCACCAGATCGTAACATATGGTACACGTCTCATGGTACCAGACCTGGATGTCCCCGTGCGGAGTCGCGCATGGAGCATGGGACCGGCAAACTTGGCGTGTTCCACATGGGTCCTGAAGTGTGGCGGCGCATCCCGGATGCTCACAGTTGGTGGCCTGTAAGTGGGAAGACACATGAGTATCTTAAAGAACACTTACAGGCTAAAGGACAGAAGAACTCCGTTGCATGCCGGAGCTCGGAAAAAATTTGGGCATAACCCCTCCCTGCTTCGCTGAATAGGCTATAATCCCGGAGAGATCCGGTAAGACATGTAAGGAGGGGGGGATGGTTTAAGGTACTTAAGATAAAACTTATAGTTAATCTAATAACACTTAAACCTAAACTCAAACGAACCGGACCAAGTCCAGTGCGTAGCGGAGTGTAGTAACTCAGCAATACGGTAAGGTTACAGGGACCCACTGTATGTTCCGGTCCACTCTACTGGGTGGATCTGAACAACCTTTCCGCTGCGATGCCAAGGACTCCGGTCCAGGAAAGGAGCCCTAGTAAGGTGGGAAAGAGCGAGAAGACATACAGGCTCGAGCTAGCACGGAGCGACAAGGTAGCAACGGATGGGGGGAAAGGCCAGTACCCCCAACACGTTACCACCCGGTCCGGACCGAGAAGCCGGAGAGGTCGAGACCAGTCTGGGTCTGTCCGTCTCCCTAGCCCCTCCGCCTGGGGGGAGAGAGGGAGGCAGGCTCGGGTAAGTGAGCGAGCATGGGCAGACCGACCCACCCTCCCAACGACTCTATGGAAGAGCGGGAGGGGGGGGAAGGTGACTGGGCAGGCGTCTGGCTGTCTCGTGATCACGTAGTGACCACGAGGCGGTAAGACCAAAACAAGACAACTAAGCCTAGGGCAAATCAGCTGATCAGAGAGATGCTATCGGGAAGCAACTGAACTGAAAAGCAGTAGCATATAGGCCCATGGGACCAAAACCAACTGATCAGAGAGATGCTATAGGGAAGCAACCGAACTGATGAGCGGTAGTATAGGCTCAATGAGCCAGGACCTAGGCTAAGCCAGACGCCTAACAACCTAACCATAACAAAATACATAGTATAATTAAATAAAAAATAAAAGAAAGAAAGCAATATAGTAGGAGAAAAAATCCAGGAGTGTACGACTAACCCGAAGGCAAGTCTACCACTCAAAGCTAGTCAGAGGCCGATACTAAGAGCCGGGACTAGGGTCTGGGATAGAAGAAGCCTACATAAGGTAAAAGACATGCATGCATGACAAACCTGAGTAGACAGCACCCTAGTAAAACGGATAACTAATATAGAGCGTACATAGATAAGGGGATGTTCTAGGTATGGGAGACCCAGAACGAACCCACCACGAGGCAGAACCATGCTGCCATGGCTTCCGACCCCGAGTAGTACGTATTTATACCTAAAAAAACGGCAAATACTGTCTCAGGGCCGGAAAAAACCAACTAACCATAAATACTGAGTACTTAACTTAGCTGCTGCGATAGCTGCACGCTCCATTATAGATAAATCCAACGAAAGGGCACAAAAAACACAGAGAGAAAAATAGCACGTGTGACTCGTGTGCGCTAACTGAAAAGGATGGCCACCAGAGGCGCAGCAGTCGGCAGCATGGGATGGAGTAGTAGTAGTACGAGCTGCTCACTCTGTGGGTCGGCTCTCCTCTTGGAGGGTTTTTGTAGTGGGAGATTTCTATTGGCATTTGGCTCGTGGTAGTGGTCTCACTCGCCTAGTGTTCATACCGACACCCTCTTGGAGGGTGAGCGAGTCAGTTATACTGACCTTTTTCTTTATTTTATTTATTCTCTGGTATGTGTTAGTACATTTTACCCTAGAAAAAATAATAGATTAAAGGATATTTCGCGCAGCGACACGAGCTGAGCCCAGAAAAGGAAATGGCCAGATTGGTTGTCATGGTTTGAGATTCAGAATTCCTCAGAAAAATAGCTAGTTTTTTAACTGCTGAGTCATACTGACGTAGGGTTGACTCCCGTTCATCCGATTCTAAGAATAGGATGTTTTGAGGGTCAATGTTGGTATCCCTTTTTGCCACAAACTTCATGAAGTCCATAAAGTTAGGGTTTTCTGAATTCCTGAGGAAGCGTACACAGTCTTCGTTTGTACTAGTTGAGATAGTCTGGGACTGGGAATCCGTTGAGGTTGGAGTCCCAATTCCAATAGTAGTGGGAACCAATTGCTCTTGGGCCAATTGGGAGCTATTAGAGCATGCGGCCCTTGAACGTTCCGAGTTTGTTCAGAACCTTCAAAAGAAGATTCACTGGGGGAAAGATGTAAATCTTCTTCCATTGATTCCAGTCTATAGCCATGGCGTCCGTGGCATAAGCCAGAGGGTCCAGGTTGGGAGCCACGTAGCAAGGGAGTTTGTGATTCGACTCCGTGGCGAAGAGATCCACCTGAAGCCCCGGGACCTGCTGACAGATCCAATTGAATGACTGCTTGTCCAGGGACCACTCCCATTCTAGTGGGACTGAGCGAGATAGCGCATCTGCTATCACGTTCCTTACTCCCGCTAGGTGTGTGGCGGACAGGTGCCATCTGTTCTTGGCGTTGCCATGTGGAAAATAATGGCTATCATGACATGGTTCACATGGCTTGACTTGGAGCCTCCCCTGTTGATGCAGTGTACTACTACTGCACTGTCCAGCACCAGCTTGATGTGAGATTTCTTGGCTGGGTGAAGTTTTTTCAGGGTGAGGAACACTGCCATAGCTTCCAGTACGTTGATATGGAGCTGGCGGAATGGAAGGGACCAGGTTCCTTGTACCTTCTTGTACTGAGAGTACCCTCCCCAGCCGCTTAGTGATGCACCTGTGTGGATAACTAATGCCGGCGGAGGGAACTGAAGAGGAATTGACTTCGACAAATTCTTGACCTCCGTCCAGGGGCGGAGGCGTTTGCGTAAGATCGCCGGGATAGTGGATAGTTTGTCCCGGGATCTGTTGTTTGCCCTTGAGCGCCAGATGCGGTTTATGTCTTTGAGCTTTGCTTTTAGCAGAACATCTGTTACCGAAGCAAATTGGAGAGAGCCTAGGATCCTTTCCTGGCTCCTCCGAGACGTTTGCTTGCACTTGAGAAATTGTCTGGTTGCTTTGGCTATTTCTCTCCTCTTCAACGACGGAATTGATAGTGTGAGAGAGTTCAAATCCCACTGAATGCCCAACCACTGAAAGCGAGACTCCGGTGTCAACCGGGACTTGGTCTTGTTTATCTGGAATCCTAAGTGTTCCAGAAACTTGATTACTTTGACCGTTGCTTTGTGGCAATCCTCGATGCTTGTGGCCCAAACGAGCCAATCGTCCAGATACGCAACTAGCATTATTCCCTGAGACTTGAGTTCTTGAACCACTGTCTCCGCCAATTTTGTGAAAATTCTGGGGGCCACATTGAGCCCGAAAGGCATTACCTTGAAGGAGAATGCCTGGTTCCCTAGCCTGAAACCTAGGGATGGGCGGAAGTGTCTTGCTACTGGAACATGATAGTATGCATCTGTAAGATCGATAGAGGTGGTGACGGCCCCACGGGGTAGTAAGGTCCGCACCTGCGAGATGGTCAGCATTCTGAACTTGTCGCAACGAATGAATAAGTTTAGACGGGACAAGTCTAGAATTATTCTTCGTTTGTTTGAGCCTTTCTTTGGCACGCTGAACGAGCGACCTTGAAACTTTACGGGGGCCGGCCGGCTAATGCCCTTTTTTAAGGACAGGACTTTGATATTCATACCACTTAATAAGGTGACTTGGGACATCTCCAAACAGCATATGATTTTCGCCTCTGACCTTCGGTTTTGTGACGCCAGGGCGATTTATCCCGAAAATAACCATTTTTCAAATTCTATCTCCTCCCTTGATATTTAATATTAAGACCTGGGATTACTACCATATATAGACCTGATGTAGACCTCCAATCGAATGGAGAGTTTTTTTTCTAAAAGTCATTTTTTTGCAAGATATGAATTTTTCAATATGGTAAAAAATAAACCCTATAAATCAGGAGAAAAAAATTTATAAAAAAAATACGAAACAAAAATGGGAAAAAAGGGCTCTATTTGATTGTTCTATAATGTCATTCTGAGTTATATACCAAATTTCAATGTTATAGCTTTAAAACTAAGTGAGAAGATAGATTTTGAAGGTCAATAAGTATAGTTTTGAGATACGGGCGTTCAAAGTTTTCCTTCGTATTTCTATAAAGACAATGTTAATAAATAATGATTATTATGAAAGTATATTTCTTTTTTGTGTATTAATAAACCAAAACTATTTTATTTATCATAATTTAATCATAAATGATGATCCCTTTGCTCATATATCGCAGCCTGGGGGCACTGCTTGAGGCAAGATGGGGCACTCCTTCCTACGCAATTCTCTCTCTACCCCTTCTCTAACCTCGTGGCTTATTACAGCGAATTTTCTTCTTCTGTATGTTAGCGAGATGTTTTTTCCTTGTATTTTCCTCATTGGCATGATGAAATTCTTGCCCGAAACAAAGATAAACAAACGTAAATGCAAAGAGAATGTCAAGAGGTGAAACTCGAAGGCGTACTCTTTTTTACAAAGACAATTTAATAAATCATGATTATTATGAATTTCATATTCCTTTTTGGGTTTTGGGATTTAAAAAAACCAAAACTTTGTTATTTATCATAAATGAAGATCTCTTTGTTCAAAGATCGTCGTAGCCTTGGGCACAGTGTGACGTGTGCTGTCAAGCAAGACGGGGACGTTACTAAGCAACCCTCCCCTCTCTCTTCACTAACTACGCATATATAGTGATATTCTGTAATAATACTTGAGCGATTTTTCTTCGTCTGTATGTTAGCGAGATGTTTTCCTTGTCTTTTCCTCACTGGCATGATGAAATTCTTGCCGAAACATACATAAACATACGTAAAAGCAGGCGTATGTCAGAGGTGAAATGGAACGTGTAGACTACTCGAACTCTGTGATCGCACTAAATCATTATCAGGACTGGACTTGGCCTGAAGTCTCCTTCTCGACTCGGGGAATGTCTACAGATGCCATTTCTCCCAATTTCTTTGACAATAATTATCAAAATTTACGATAATAGAGGAAATATTGCATTTTCTTGTACGGATCAATGTTTTAGGCTTATTGAGTTACGTTAACTAATTACCCTGTAACTACGAAAGTAAGAGGAATTTTGACGAAATATTTCGTATACGTATTCTCAATTGCCATATGAAGCTCCATGAATTTTTTCATGACTTTGCATTTTTTGCCCTATACCTCCATATATAGGCGTTCCGGCCGGCCCCCTTGACACTACTCCTTTCTGAAGGAGTTCTTGGGTGTACTCTATCAATTGCGCTGTTGGTTGTTGATGGAAGGTTTTGGATGGAGGGGGACCTTTGATCCAGCTCCATCCTAGACCTTTGGACACAATGCTCTGTGCCCAGTTGCTGAACCTCCATCTGTGTCGAAAGAGGAACAGTCTCCCTCCTACCTGAGGGTTGTCACTGGTTAAGGGAAAGGGCGTGTCCCACGCCCTCCTCGTAAGTGTTTACCTCGGCTGGATGCTCTTGCGCCGCCTCTCTGACGGAAGGCACCTCTAGCTCTGCTACCCCTGCCGAACCTGTTAAAAGGTTGAAAGGACTGGCTTTCAAATACTGGGTTGAAAGCCGGGGAGACAGAGTAGGAGGTCGAAGCTTGGGTTTGTGGTTGCGCCACCAGCAGAAACTGTTGTTGAGGCTGTGACTTGGAGGTAGATGGTTGCAGTTCTTGTGATACCAGAACCGCCTGCATCACTGTCTGTTGCTGAGGAGCCTGGAAAGGCTGGAATTTCCTAGGCTTCTTAGATTTCTTGGTTGAAGAGGCCGACTCAGACTTCCTCTCACTGGTTAAACCCCAGCGAACTTTCAGACTCTGGTTGAGTCTGGTTGCCTCACAGTGAACCGAGTTCACCACCGACTCTGGGAACAGATCGGCACCCCAGATCGAAGCCGCCAATAACTTATGGGCTCATGTCGGATGGTGGCCTCCGCCAGGACATGCTTCCGACAATTTCGTCTTGCTACGATAAAATCATATAAATCACACTGCATTGTATGCAATTGTGATTTAGCTATGATTTTAAACAGAGGTTCATCTCCGTATATCAGAGATGATACCTCTGTCATAACAAGTGTATTGAGGGACCTGGACAACCTCATTCGGGCGTCGAATTCAGCCTGGATGAGGCTGTCTGGAAGCCTGGGTAGCCTCTCGCTAAATTGCGTGATGGCGCAGTCTGGTTTGAGTTTCCCAACCGAAAAAGTGGCCGGGAGATCCAACCGTAGATCTTCCATTCCGGGGAGTAGGAGCGATGTAGGCTCCGTTTCCCGGAGCTGCGGCATTGGCTCGACTCTCATCGCGGCCTGCATCGTCAGCTCCGCTACCTTCGTAGTGAATGGGATGGGCGTTTCTGTGTCCACTGTGAAGATTGTGAAAGCGCTTTTAAACGCTTGGACCTGGTGTTGATACATTCCCAATCTTCCAGGCTCCTAAGCCAATCACGTTGGACTTGATCTGGGGAGAGGATAACCGTCTCCTTTGGGATCTTGTCCTCTCTCCTCATGGCCGCTTCTGTAAGGCGGGCATAACCGATGAAGGGGGGTTGCAGATTTGCAGGATGAAACTCGAAGTCCTCAAGCCTTCGAGTTCCACAGCCCTCCAACGTCAGCATCCCGTCCTTGAAGGGAGCGTACGACGAAATCCTCCAGGGATTACTCGCCATGAAAGCAAGGAGAGTATTATAGTCCGGCATGGTTTGGACTGCCATGCCGGGCTGTGCAAGACCTGTTGCGAGGTTCTCACGGAGACCTGCGATGAGGTTCTCCTGAGTGACCAGCCTTTCCGAAATGGCTCGGATTGACTGGCCTGACTCCTCCAAAGAAGATGATATCTGAGTGAACATCTCCTGGAACTTGTTTTGAACCACGTTCCCGACCAGACTACCCATTTGCTGCATAATATTTGCAGTAAATGAGTCTGTGTCGAACGGAGTAGGTTCCACCTTCTCTTTGGGGGTCCTAGGACGGGCTCCTGTCGAGGTCGAAGGCTCAGGGTCGGGGAAGAGCTGAGCCTTGTCCTTAGAAGACTTACTCTTGGAGCCCTTAGAATAAGAAGATGTTCTAGGCTTCTCTCCTCCGGGATGGTGAGCCGAAGTTTTCTGAGAGCCACTAGAACTAGACTTCTTCAACAGCATCTTCTGAAACATCTTGTACTCTCGCTTACCTTTAACCTTAGGGATCACCTGGGTGGACTTCGGTCTGACCGACTGCCCATCCCCGGTGAATCCCTGGAAAGAAGAAGAAGAAGCAGTAGGAGAAGCTCTAGACTGACTCAAGGGGAGACCTTGAGCCCCTACTAAACCTGCCTCACTTACACTCCTACCTGTGGCATCTACCGTCATGGGCTCGAGGTCCAGGTTGAGAGCTGCTACTTCTTCTAACACTTCCTGGTTTCCAGGTTCCTCCGCGGCTAGAGCCACCTGTTCTTGAATGGTGGCAATGTAAGGGGCCGCCGCCTCAGGGTCAACGTAGGAGGTCGGTTTTCCGCCGGGGAAGATGAGGGCGGCTATCTTCTTGTCTAAAATGTATGGCTGCCCCTTCATAACGTTCCGACCAAACCCGCCAACCCAGGCCTTCAGAGTGGTTTGGGCGGTGTCCCTGACCGCCTGAGCACCCTGAAAGAGAGGGTCAGAATTAATACTTAAGGCTACTTAAGATTAACTTAAATTACGTACAGTAAATGATATATCACAAATTATATAGGCCAATAAATTACATGTGCCAAGGTTTAGTATCCGGAGGTGTACTTACTCCAGAGGAGACCTGATCCACCAGCTCGTAACAGATGGTGCAGCTCTCGTGGTGCTAAACTGCCAGATCACCGAACCGGATCGCACAGGTAGCGTGGGTCCGGCAGACCTCGTGCCCACAGGGGTCCTGGAGAATGGCGTTGCAGCCCAACTCCTGACAGTGGGTAGCCTGTAAGTGAAATGATACATGAGTATCAACACTAACTTGCTGGACTAAGTCCATGAAGTGATATATCATAACACCGGAGTGCACCGGAGTTCATAGACAATTTTAAGGCTTGGTCTCTACCTGCTCTTCTGCCGTGTAACGTGGTGAGTGTCCGATAAGAGTTGGTAAAACTTGAATCACCGCAGTAGTACCTAACCAGAGAGGATAACTCTGCTGTAAAAACTTAACATTAGAATAAGTAGGTGGTGAACCCAGGTGGTGAGCGGGGTCTCCGCCAACTTAGGCTAACATAATGGATGTAAAGAATAAACGTAAACATGCAATAGTATAAAAAGATGCCGGAGCTTCCCTACAGTCACTAACCTTGGGGCCTAGCAGTGCCGGAGCCCCTATCCGCCGGAGCAGGAAGGGTGGTGACTTGGGGTGAGAGAGCTCGACCCGAGAACCGAGGAGATCCGAGCGCAACCGAGCCAGGTGGCCAACCGAGGCTCGGCCAAGCAGGGAAACCCCCCCCAAGTACTCTATGATGAGAGCGGTGAGAGCCGAGCCAGCGTCGTGTGTCCCCTGACTAACTCCCGTATCCCCCAAGTGGAGGGGGGGGAAGAAGGGAGGGAGCTCGGATCGGTTACCAGGGACAACGTGAACGAGCGTATCTCCCCCCTGGAGGGGGGAGGAAGCGTGAGGGACTGACGCTGGGTGGCTCGTGGTGATCGCCTGGCCTCTTCGCGGTCGTGGAGTGAGCCACGCGGTGAGAAAATACCAAGCGATCTGAGGTGGCCTAGGCCAGCTCAAACCATCTCGAAAGGCATGAATACAATAACATCCTAGCAAAAACACGGGGGGAAGGAAGAAAATCGAGGATAAGAGAAAAAATAGTCCTGGAGAAGCTGGGTCGGACCAACCAAGGAGGGAGGGTGACTAGCAACTCAAAACAGCTGGCCTATGCTGATACGTAGGAACATAGGGCGGTGGCCAGGGTAGCTCAGGACCAAAAGAAAGGACGTACGTCCTAATGGAGCTTATCATAGACCTAATTACAAAAGAACATGCATGCATGAACTCTGAGCTGATAGGAGCGATGTAGGCTACGAGCTCATGAGAACTCAAGGAACCCCCATGTTAAGATAAATGGATAAATAATCATAATAACACGTCAATAATGCATAACCATAGAAATAAACATGTACTACTAAATCATTCGAGCACAAGCGGTATAGGAGACCGAAAGTAGCACGAAACAATGAAACACGTGGGAGCGAGCCGCACAGGGTGGCTCGGGAACAAAGCCGACCGGGACGCCGTCTTTCATAACCGAAATAAAATAGTTAAACGGGCCCTTGCCCGGCTAAATTTGACATGAAACACTTTTAGCAGTACTTAACTTGGATGCAGCAATAGCTTGACGTTCCATGATGCAAAAGATAATCCAAAACGAGCAAAAAACACAGAGCAAGAAAAAACATGTGTAGTCTGGATGGTGCTAATGAAAAGGATGCCGTTAGAGGCGCTAGTAGTAGCGGTAGCGGGGAGTGGGCCTTGGATCGGCTCCTCTCTGGTAGAGGGATTT
Organism: Macrobrachium nipponense; assembly: GCF_015104395.2. NCBI lineage: Eukaryota > Metazoa > Arthropoda > Malacostraca > Decapoda > Palaemonidae > Macrobrachium > Macrobrachium nipponense. The sequence continues at coordinate 19,365,012 of NC_061092.1, forward strand.
TGAAGAAGGATGAATCTAAATGGCAAGAGACCCCTTACCAACACCTTTATATATAAGGTGAGTGAGCCAGAATATTCTGGCATTTCCATTTTAGCTTTTTCTCTGGTATGTTAGCATTAATTTACCTTAGAAATGTGTGCTAAAAGGACATTTCCCGTAACGACACGGGCCGAGCCCAGAAATTAGTAAATCATGTTTTTCTTTTTTTAAATTGTATTAGTCATGAATGATTTGGGGATAAGTTCCACAGAAAAATCAGCACATTGGTGAATGCGCAAATTGTGAGACCATGAATAGTGGGGGTTGACTGTACACTTCTTTTTTATGGCTGACGCCAAACTCTTCACTCTCAAGCATCTCCTGTGGTGTCAACTATTATATATAATTCTTGTGGACCCCATAAAATAACTTTTGTACAAACAGCCTAGTTATTTTCAAGGTTTTTTTATTTTCATATGATGGTCTGTTTATAACATTAAAAGTTGAACGTTTAGAAATGCATGACAATTATGCCCTAGTTCATTATTCTAAGACAATGCTGTGATATTTGGCATTCTAGCGACTGTAACATACAATTGTTCTAATAAATCCTTGCTTCCATTCCTCCTACAGAAAATATAAGCAAACATACGTAAACTTACTTGTGTCCAAATTGTGCATGGAGGGCAGCTACATTTAATGCTGCATATCTAAAGCCTCGTCCCTGATCTTCCAATCGGCTGCTATCTCGATTCATTAACTGACTGTCATAAGCATGAAGCAGACTATGTACAGCTCCAGATAATTCTTTTGTGCGTATACAGTTCAAGTAGCTGAGATAATGCTGAAAGCAGATAAATACATCAGTCAATATTATCAAAATTACAGCCACATTTTCTTTACTAATAAAAATTTATTCAGCTAATGTACCATATTGTTGTTTATAATGGTTGGTCTTAACATGAATTCTGACATAAACATTAATGCAAAAGTTCTTGGTTGTCTTTAAAAGAGACGGAAAAGTATTAGTTTGACTAAAGTTAAAACAGTGGATGGACAAATGGAAACGATAGGCATATATATGGGGATATTAACATTATATATAGCAAAATGTGAGAAAGCAAGAAAAGGCAAACACAGAGTAGGAGGGGAAAATGGCAACACAGGCAGTCTCCAGTGGTGGGGGTTCTGTTCTCAGCAGGGCGCTGATAACTGAAAACCGCCATTAACCAAAACTGGCAATTTATGGTGCGTATGGCATCCGAGTTTCAGTTAATGGCACCTCTGTCAGGTACGCTATTGCGCCATAACTCTATTTCTGGGCTCAGCCGTGTCGCTCCGTGAAATAGGTTCCTTTAGCGCTATTTCTAAGGTAAAATATTGCTATAATACCAGAGAACTGCTAAATTGGACATGCCAGAATATTCTGGCTCGCTCACCTTTATTAAAAGGCATCGGTATGGTTCTGGGGCGAGTGACAACCACTACCACGGGACCCTCTCCAATTAGCCTCTCCTACATCAAAAACCCTCAAGAAAAGGGGAGCCGACCTACGGCTCACTACCTACTACCGTGTAGGTAGCGGCTATGACGTCATTCCTTTAGATAGCCCTACTAGAGACGCACACGTTTTTCTTTGCTCTCTTGTGTTTTTTGCTTTTTTGGCTTAATAATTTGTTATGGATCATCAATCTCCTTCTGCATTTAAGTTAAGTGTACTGGTTTTATGTTTGACACTATCTAGGGAGTGTTTATGGCCTTCGTGACCATTTTATTTAGGTTTTTAGGAGTCGTCGCCACACGCGGTGGAGACTCCGAGTCGCCATTAGAGCGTAACCCTTTGTGTCCCCTTCGGTTTCACGTGGTCTCCCATACCTAGTGAACCGAGTTGTGATGACAGTATGTTTTTATCAATTTCAGTGTTTTGGATGCTGTTTTTGACGATCATGAACATGTTTTTGTATTTATTTTATTTTATGAGCTGGCACGGGGGTTTCCTTCCGAGCACGTGTCTTTGTTTCGTGCCTCATCTGGAAACTACCGTTATATTTCATGCATGTCTTTATTTTGGTTAAGATTCTTGTTTATTTTGTTTCTTTTAGCTAGTCCTAGCCTACCCTGGCCACCTGTCATTTGATTCTTCGTTACGGCACTAGGCCAGCTACTGGGAGTTCCTGATTAGGCCCATCCTTATCGGGTGGTCTTACTTGGTTCTCCTAGGACATCACTGTTCCTCCTCCTTGTTTTTCTTCCTTCCCCCCCCCCCCGTTCAGTACATATTTTATCGTTTTATGTTTGTATATGTTTACTGTATGTGTGTACGGGTCGGCTAGGCTAGGCTAGTCCTTAGGCCTCCCTCTCAGCCTTCCTCATGGTCCAAGCAACCGTGAGGGAGCCAGGCAGTCACGTGATCGTCACCCTCTACCGACCTACCCCCCCCCCCCCCACCCCCCCCAATCCACCCCCAGGAGCTCCCACCAAGGTGGGTGGTTATCTCGCTCACGTTGTCCCTGACGACCAACCCGAGTTCTCGTGGAGGGGTGGAAGGGGCCCCCACAGGCCCTCAGTGTGCGGGTGACGCTTCTCAGCCGACCTCATCCCAGCGTTGGGGAGGAGCTTCGCTTTACCCAGCCTCGGTCTCGACCTGGCTCGGGCGAGCTCGGCCTTCCTCGGCTCTTTGGGATCGTTACACCCTTCTCGCCCTCGCAGGACAGGCTTCCGGCTGTACCCGGAGTCTTTGAGGGGAATGTCCTTATGGTGGCTCAGGCCTCCGTCGGGCGGATATTATTTTATTGTATTATAAATTTATTTGTTTATTTATGTTATTGAGTATACGCTCCGCAGTGAGTTACTACTCTCGTTATTTAAGCTTAGGGAACCTCCGGGTTCCACCGTCCCGGTCTCACCTATCGCTAGTGCCTTATTAGATCCTCCTCTCCGGTTTTATCGAGTAGCGACAGTGCGGTAGTAGTCTGTGCTCCGGTCTATCCAGAATACATCTAACTTCTGGCTACTACGATTCTGGAATGCTTAGTAGGGTACATAGCAAGATTGGCAGAGTCGGACATATTTTGTTAGCCCGGAATACTCCGGCATTAATTAATGTTTACCATGAACTTTTCATACTTGTTTACCAATGGTACTCATGTATCATTATCATTACAGGCCACCCAGTGTTTGGTTGCCGGCTGTAACGCCGTAATTCAAGACCCTTGTGGGCACGACGTTTGCCGGAGCCACGCCTCCTGCACCGTTCAACTCGAAGGTTCAATAGTCTGGCATCATGAGAACTGTTTCGCCTGCTACGACCTAGTCGAACGGGTTACCTCCGATGTAAGTTACCTCTCCTCTCGGGGTTTACATCTGCCTTTAAGGTGGTCATTCATATTTAACATGGTATGATTTTGAAGATACTATAATTTTTAGCATTAATTATAGAATATTACGATAAGTTCTAGGTTAACAATATTCTTATCTTACAGGCCTCGCAGTCTGTTCGAGATGCTGCTCTCTCCACCCTTAAGATATGGTTGGGTGGCTTCGGGCACAATATTGGGAAAGCAAAGCCATATATCATTTTGCAAGAAATGGCTACCTTAATCTTCCCGGCAGGAAAGAGTGCGGGGTACGTGGACCAAAGGTTGCAGCCTCTATCATAGCCTCTATTCAAGAGGCAGTAGCTCAGCAGCCAGAGGAGGCTTCGCCGCAGGAATTGTTGGAGGAAGTGCCTGCTCCGGATATGGAGCAAGAGCCCATGACATTAGCCATGGGCTACGGTAAGAGTGTTAATGAGGCTAGTCTTTTAAGTGCTCCGGGTCTTTCCTTGAGCGCTTCTGATACTTCTTCTCCTTCGTCTTCTAATTCCCTCCTAGGTCGAAATCCCTCTCGGCGATTTCTAAAGTAAAAAGTAAGCTTCACTCTAAACTACTGCAAAATGCAAAATTCATTCCCAAAAGATCATATGATAGCCTCAGTCACAAAGCTCTGGCTCACCATCCCGGAGCAGACAAACCCAGACAGAAGTCCCTATCAAAATCCTTGAAGCCAAAGTCTCAAAAGGGGAAGTTTTACCCTTCCCCTTCAGGTCCCATACCATCAACTTCCAAGGGCCAGTTACCTCATAAGGTACTAAAGGAGAAGGCGGAGTCCTCCTCCTTTGACCCGGATATGTTCGCCATGAATATATTGCAACAGGTCGGGAATTTAGGCAAATTAGTGAACACAGTTACTTCAAGGTTTGAAGATGTTCTAAAGAGGTTAGGTACCCAGGAGTCCCTAATGGTGGGGCTCCAGCAGGGTGTGTCAGGTATGGTGCATCCCAGTCAGTTGGCACCAGGTCAGGTTATGCCAGAAGGTTCCACTCTCCCTCCTTTCCATCCAAGTAATCCTTGGAGGGTGGCGAACTACTCTCCTTTTATAAACGGAATGTTGACGATCGAGGGCTGTGGAACTCGAAGGCTTGAGGACTTTGAGTTCTACCCTCCAGGGTTACAGGCCCCTTTCATCAGCTACGTCCGCCTTACGGAGTCTGCCTTAGTCAGGGAGGACAAGGTCCCGAAGGAAACAGTCATCCTTTCCTGAGACCAAGCCCAACAGGAGTGGGTTCGCGGTCTTGATGAGTGGAACTGTGCAAATACCAAGGTCACGGTCTTCAAGAGTCCGTTCACAATGTTTACCACGGATGAGGAGAACCCGTTACCGTTCACGACTAAAGTGGCGGAACTCACCCTTCAGGCGGTAACGAGAGATGAGCCTATGCCACAACTCAGGGAGACCGACCCTACATCATTATTGCTTTCGGGTGGTGATGACCTGTGGGTAGACCTGCCGGCAACCTTCTCAGTGGGGAAGCTTAAACTGGACTGTGCAATCACTCTATTCAGTGAAAGTCTACCTAGGCTCTCTGATGCTTTCATTCAAACGGAGTTCGACGCTAGGACACGGCTTGCTAGGTCTCTTAACTCCTTGGTGATGACAGAAACAGCGGCTCTTGAGTATGCACAAAAACAGCTGTTTAAGGTTTATTGCGAAGTCGTTACTTCTTAGCATGCAATGCAACCTTTACGACTTTGCTGTGGCTAGGAGAAACTGCAGGAAGCATGTCCTAGCCAAATCAACAATTAGGCATGAGCCAAATAAGCTCCTGGCTTCATCCATTTGGGGTGCAGATCTCTTTCCAGCCTCTGTTGTTAATGAAGTGCAACACGAGGCTGCACGCCTGAACCAGAGCATAAGAGTTCGTTGGGGCATAGTCTATAAGAGGAAGTCGGAGTCTTCCTCCTCGAGTTCCAAGCCCAAGAAGCCTAGGAGATTCCAGCCTTTCCAGGCTCTTCAGCATCAGGCGTTGGTCCAGGCGGTCCCAGTGCCACAACCTTCCACCTCTAAGGCCCAGCCCCAGCAGCAGTTCGTTCTGCTGACGCAACCTCAACAGCAGCAACCTTCGGCCTCTTTCGCTGTCTCCCCTGCTTTTAATCCGACCTATGAAAGCCAGGCATTTCAGGCGTTCAATAGGTTCGGTAGAGGGGGCAGGGCTAGAGGTTCCTTTCGTCAATGAGCCGGAAGCAGAGCAACCGGTTGTGCCAGAGCTGCAAAGGGGAGCCGTGGAACACATCCATCAGCAACCCAATGAGGTTTCGCAGGTAGGAGGGAGGCTGTACCACTTTCGTCATCATTGGGGGTTCAGCAATTGGGCACAAAGCATTGTATCCAGAGGCCTAGGCTGGAGTTGGATCGAAGGTCCACCTCCACCCAACACCTTCTATCAGGAGCCAACACCGGAGTTAGTAGAATACTCTCAGGACCTCCTTCAAAAAGGAGCGGTGTTAAAGACAAAACATTTAAAATTTCAAGGGCACTTGTTCAGCTTGCCAAAGAAAGGCTCGGACAAGCGAAGGGTGATCTTAAGACTTGTCCCGTCTAAACTTATTCATTCGCTGCGAAAAGTTCAAGATGCTGACCATCTCTCAGGTGCGGACCTTACTTCCCCATGGGGTCGTCACCACCTCTATAGATCTTACAGACGCCTACTATCATGTCCTGATAGCACGGCACTTCCGTCCGTTTCTAGGCTTCAAGTTAGGCAAACAAGTCTTCTCTTTCAAAGTAATGCCCTTCGGGCTCAATATAGCCCCCAGGATCTTTACAAAGCTGGTGGAAACGGTAGTGCAGGAACTAAGGTCACAGGGTATCATGGTAGCCTATCTGGACGATTGGCTAGTGTGGGCGGCAAGCATCAAAGACTGCATCAAGGCTACGAACAAGGTGATCTGTTTCCTCGAACATCTAGGATTCAAGATAAACAGAGGAAAGTCCCGCCTGACTCTGGAGTCCCGGTTTCAGTGGCTGGGCATCCAGTGGGACTTGGACTCACATACTCTTTTGATCCCTCCGGCGAAGAGAAAGACAGCCAAGGCAACCAGGCAGTTTCTGAAATGCAAACAGACATCCCGGAGAAACCAAGAAAGGATCTTGGGTTCTCTACAATTTGCTTCAGTGACGGACGTACTCTTGAAAGCAAAACTCAAGGACATCAATCGAGTTTGGCGCTCCAAGGCAAACGCAAGGTTCCGGGACAGGCTTGCCCCAATCCCGGTAATTCTGCGCAAACGTCTCCGCGCCTGGGCGGAGGCGATGAATTTAGAGAAGAAGATCCTGCTACAGTTTCCCCCACCGGTCCTAGTGAACCGGGGACTGCCTGTATGAGCTTTGCAGTTTTTTTAACGTAATACAGATGGTTTAATGTCTACGAAGGCTGATGGAATATTCATGAAATACTGCTCATTCTTATTTACTGAAAGAGAAATGACTAATGAGGTACATAAATAAATGAAAACTTTGTGTGAAGCTACATCACCTTGATATTTATTTATGCTATTTACAAGATTAATAAAAATCTATTGATATTTAGTATTACTATATCTATAAACTGGATCTACACGAATAATAATATTGTTCTTTATTTAGCCTAAGATAAAATACATGATGTACAGTGGGGCCCCCTTATTCGTGCTCTCCCGATTCGCAGGCTCACGGATTCGCAGATTTCTCTCTGGACCATATCTAGCCATTGTTCGCAGGAAATTCGCCTATTCACGGTATTTTCTATAAAATATAAAAAAATTCCTGGTTTTTTAAATCAATTTCATTACAAAATGCACTTTTTGTGATAAAACTGTTAAAACAACCAGGCATAAAAATTTGTAGGTGGTTTATCTTGAGTTTTACCTAAGAAAATAAGCTGTTTTCAGTGTTTTTATGAGGGTTCCAACTATTCGCGGATTCTAAACATTCACAGGGTGTGTGCGTGTGTGTGGGGGGGGGGGGGGGGTACGCATCCCCTGCGAATATGGGGGGAACATTGTAGTAGAAAAAAGTATGTATGAGTGTATCTGGATTATGAAAAATAAAACAGTACAAGAATAAATTTCATTACATAGAGCCAAAATGTAGTTTTATGCTGACAAATTTGGATGAGTACACTTTGCACATTACTACATGTGTAAGTGTTATATTTAAAATATATATTCTATATACATAAATAAGCTGATGACCCAAGGGGTCACTGTTGACATAGCAGGGAGTGTGATAGGGACCAATAAAAGAATGCAAGCTAAGCCTGGTGTGTTGTATCAGCGCCCTGGTTTGCATTTGCCTGTGGTAATCAAATCCATTGTTGTGTAAAACAGGTCACAGTGCTTTCGCCTGAGAACATGTTGACCTATAACCCACAGACAACTATGTGACTTCCTCTCATATGTTCATCTGTCTGTATGTTAGTATGCTGAGCTAAGCTTTGCTCTCCTATGATTGTGTAAATGCATTGTAACTCCGAACTCTACTTCCTCTCCTAGAATCAAGTTCTCTTAACTGCCTTCTTGCCTCTACTCAAGAGATGTGGTTTTGCAAATATATTGTTACATTTATCATCATGAGTTTGAAACATCTTTGCCTTTATACCCAAAGAAGATACTGACTTAGAAATTATGTCACAATCGATGATACTCTGAAGAGGATGGGAAGTATACAAACAGATACTTGCGTATAACATTGCAGGTCTTAATAACTTCACAGGGTGCCTGGTTATACAAGGCCCAGCTGTATATTGGTGGCAGCTCTAACGGTTCAACGTCATCCGAAGACTAACGAATCATATAAAATGTTGTCTCTTATGGCAACGTAAGAGATGTCTTACATTAAGAATCATTCAAGAGGTTGTATCACCGTTTAGTGAGCGTCTTCAACATTACATATCTTCAAGAAACAAACCGGACGTGTCTGCAGCATTGGATCTTCATGGACCAAGCAACGGGAAACGAATCATTCAACAAACAAACAACGCACGATCAGAACGCGAGCTGAGAAATCGGGAAGCCAAGGCCGTGATGTCACCTAAACACCAAGATCTTCCTCTTATATGCTGAGCTAAGTACATCTTATTATTCATTTGGTGTGTGGCTTTGGGTGTTCTCCATACACAGATCGATCGTCCATTATTCCTGGGGGTGAGTTATACGTTATTCTTAATCTTCCTTTCTTGCAGGAATCTATCTTCAACTTCGGATTCTCGCCCTGCAGGCCTTTTTTATAGTTGTTGCTAATTTTTCTTCTTCCAGAAGTTCTCCGGAAATATCTTTATCATATTATCTGTGTTTAATCTTATCATTTTAGGGTACACTGTTATTATCTGTCACACATTTTTTCTTTATTGCATATGCGTTTACGCAGTGGACGAGAGTATTCATATAGATACAGGCAGTCCCCGGGTTACGACGGGGGTTCCGTTCTTAAGAAGTGTCGTAACCCGAAAATCGTCATAAGCCGGAACGACGTTCTTGAAAACATGTCCACAGGGAAAATTTCACTAATTTGCAATTTTTCTCAGGGCTGTATTTCTAAAATTATCACTAATTTCCTTTTTTCATGTGCAGCACTGTGTATTCACAAATTACTGTATATTTTCATTAAAATACGAGAGAGAGAGGAGAGGAAGAGAGAGAGAGAGAGGAGGTTGGAGGAGAGAGACGAGAGAGAGTTGGAGATGAGGAAGAAGAGAGAGGAGAGAGAACATTAAATAAAAACATAAATTTGTTGACCATTGTATGGCATTGTTAAGCTCCGAGTGTCACTGGAGTTATGAGGTAGGGAAATTGATACAGAAAAAGAAAAGGGAAGAATTTTCTTTTGAAATTAGTTATCGTATTATTACTACTTCTATTATTATTATTATTATTATTATTATTATTATTATTTGAAAATATAATAAACACGTGCATCTACCATAAAAATTCTCTCATCTCAGTAAGAAAGAGGAAATTATCCTTACAAGTGAAATGGGAAGGTCATTTTCATCTCTTTAAAATACGACCATTAAGAATTTTGTAATTAAAATTTTATTATCATTATTATTATTTCTGGGCTCAGCTCGTGTCGCTTGCGCGAAATATCCTTTAATCTATTATTTCTAGGGTAAATGTACTAACACATACCAGAGAATAAATAAAATAAAGAAAAAGGTCAGTATAACTGACTCGCTCACCCTCTAGGAGGGTGTCGGTATGAACACTAGGCGAGTGAGACCACTACCACGAGCCAAATGCCAATAGAAATCTCCCACTACAAAACCCTCCAAGAGGGGAGCCGTCCCACAGAGAGAGCAGCTCGTACTACTACTACTCCATCCCATGCTGCCGACTGCTGCGCCTCTGGTGGCCATCCTTTTCAGTTAGCGCACACGAGTCACACGTGTTATTTTTCTCTCTGTGTTTTTTGTGCCCTTTCTTCGGATTTTCGATAATGGAGCGTGCAGCTATTGCAGCAGCTAAGTTAAGTACTCAGTATTTACGGTTAGTTGGTTTTTTCCGTCCCTGAGACAGTATTTGCCGTTTTTTAGGTATAAATACGTTCTCGGGGTCGGAAGCATGGCAGCATGGTCCTGCCGCGTGATGGGTTCGTTCTTGGTCTCCCATACCTAGAACATCCCTTATTTGTTTACGCTCTATTTTGATTATCCGCTTTATTTATTTAGTTTAAGGTCTACTCAGGTTATCATGCATGCATGTATATCACCTTTTGTAGGCTTTTTCTATCCAGATCCTAGTCCAGGTTCTTAGTATCGGCCCCTGACTAGCTTTGAGTGGTAGACTTGCCTTCGGGTTAGTCGTACACTCCTGGATTTTTTCTCCTGCTATTTTACCTTCTTTCTTTCATTTTTATTTTATTTATATATATATATATAGTCATTGTTAGGTTGGTTTGGCGTCTGGCTTAGCCTAGGTCCCGGCTCATAGAGCCTATTCTACCGCTGATCAGTTCGGTTGCTTCCACATAGCTTCTCTCTGATCAGTTGGTTTTAGCCCTGTGGGCCTATATACTACCGCTTTTCAGTTCAGTTGCTTCCCGATAGCTTCTCTCTGATCAGTTGGTTGGCCTAGGCTTGGTTACCGTATCTCAGTTTACCGCCTCGTGGTCACTGCGTGATCACGGGACAGCCAGACGCCTGCCCAGTCCCCCCCCCCCCCCCCCCCCCCCCCTCCCGCTCTTCCATAGAGTCGGGCGGGGGTGGGCCGGTCTGCCATGCTCGCCCCACATACCCGAGCCTGCCTCCCCCTCTCCCCTCCGCCGGAGGGGCTAGGGAGTCGGACAGACCCAGACTGGTCCCGACCTCTCCGCTTCTCGGTCCCGGCCCGGGGGCTGGTGAATACGTTGTGGGGGGCCCTGCCTTCCCCCCTAGTACTGCCGTGTCGCTCCGGGCTAGCTCGAGCCTGTATGTCCTCTCGCCCTTCCCTCCTTACTAGAGCTCCTCCCTGATCGGAGTCCTGGTATCCAGCGGAATGAGCTAGTCCACCCATTAGATGGACGGAGCATACAGTAGGTCTCTACTAACCTTACGTATTGCTGAGTTACTACACTCCGCTTCAACTGGACCTAGTCCGGTTCGCTTGTGTTTAGGTTTAAGTTATCTTTAAGTTTATCTTAAAGTATCTTAAACCATCCCCCCCTCCCTTTCATATTTTACCGGATCTCTCCGGGATTATAGCCTATTCAGGCAATGCAGGGAGGGGTTATGCCCAAATTTTTTCCGTGCTCCGGCATGTAACGGAGTTCTTTTGTCCTTTAGTCTGTAAGTGATACCCCTTTAAGATACTCATGTGTCTTCCCACTTACAGGCCACCAACTGTGAGCATCCGGGATGTTCCGCTACACTTCAGGACCCCTGTGGACACGAAGTTTGCCGGTCCATGCTCCATGCGCGACTCCGCACGGGGACATCCAGGTCTGGTACCATGAGACGTGTACCATATGTTACGATTCTGGTGAGCCAGCTTTTGGAAGGCTTAAGTATTCCATCTCCAATAGCTGCTCCGCTTCTTTTAGTACTTAAGTTTTTCATCATTTACTTTAACTTAAAGGCATCTAGTTTAAGTTATACTCTAAGTTTTAGTTTTAAGTGATTCTTTAAATCTAAAATACGCCCTCTCTTACAGGCTCCGGCAGTAAGGGATACAGCACTGGCTACCCTGCGGGCCTGGGTCGGAGGTTTTGGCAAGAACGCCGCCAAGGGTCAGCCCTACATACTTGAGAAGCGATTAGCACTATTAATCTTTCCTTTCCCGGGAGGCAAGGCGACAGGGTACGTCGACCCAGTAGAGGCGGACCCGACTATTGCCTTCATCCAACAACAGCTGGCGGCCTCCTTAACTGAACCAGACCAGGATATCTCCACGGATGTCGCAACCCTGGATATTAATGTTGAACCAAGATGGTAGGTATAGACGACCTGTTGGTCGAGGTAAGTAATGCAGGTACCCAAGGGTCACCCTTGGGTGTGACTGTCTCTTCTACCCCTGCAACCTCTCCATCCCTTCCAAGGCTTTACGGGGGTGTGAATTATTTATACTCCTCCTGAGGCTTCGGTAGACTAAGATCAAGTCTAAAGTGATGACCTTGACTAAGACGTCATCGTCTTCGAAGAAGACGTCCTCGTCTTCTTCCTCGCGTAAGTCTCCGGCTCGTAATCCCGGCCCAGACAGGTCTAAAGGGTCTAGCTCCGGCTCTAAGTCCTCGAAAAGTAAACCCAAGGAGAGATCTCGCACCCCGGCAGTTTCACCAGTTCCACTACCTTTGGTTCCTATTCAGAGCCTCCCCTCCACCTCCGCAGCAGCTCCGGCTTTGGACTCCAATGCTGGCCTGTTGCAACAGGTGGGCGACCTAGTGGGGTCCCTTAAGAGTAGTATGGAACAAATGATATCTCGCCTGTCAGACAGGATCACTTCTCAGGATTCTATTATAGCCGGGCTAAGAGAAGCCCCTCTAGCCTCTCCCTCACTCTCCAACACTAGTGGATCTCAGCTTCCTCCGTATGACTCGCTTCCCGCTTTCTCCATGAACAACCCTTGGAGAGTAGCGTCATACGCCCCCTTCCAGGATGGTCTCATCTCCATACCGGAGTTTGGAACTCGAAGAATAGAGGACTTCGAGTTCTACCCGGAAGGCCTACAGCCTCCTTTTCATAGGCTACGCAAGGCTCACGCCTTCGGCTATGGTTCGGGACGATAGGGTACCAAAGGAGACAGTCCTCTATTCTCGAGACCAGGCTCAGAGAGAATGGCTCAGATGTTTAGAGGATGGATGTCGAACACAAGACAACCATTTAAAGGAGTCGAACACCAAGATACAACCGTTTTAAAAGTCCCTTTACCATTTTCACAATGGATGAGAGTACCCCGCTCCCGTTACCTAACCAAGATAGCAAGGTCGACCATCTTAGCAGCCCAGAAGAAGGGGGAACCCATGCCTCAGTTGAAAGAAGCAGATCCCACATCTCCGTTGCTCCCTTCAATCGGAGAATTGTGGGAAGACTTGCCGAATACATTCTCAGGCTGGCAACCACTTCAAACCGGACTGTGCTATGGAGCAGTTTGGTGAAAAGCTACCCAGGCTCCCAGATAGTCTTATTCAGGCTGAATTTGACTCAAAATCACGACTAGCCAGATCAATCAACTCGATGGCTATGTCTGAGGTAGCAACCATGGCTTATGGTTCAGAACCAATTTTTAAGCTTATGACCAAAGCCCTGACTCAAACGGTGCAGTCAGATATGTTCGAGTTTGCCACTGCTAGAACGAATTGTAGAAAGCATGTCCTGCTAGAGGCAACCATTCGACATGAACCGAATAGGTTACTCTCTTCTAACATCTGGGGCGCAGATCTCTTCCCAGAGGCTATGGTTAAGGAAGTACAGGCAGAGGCTACGAGGTTGAACCAGAGCCTTAAAGACCGTTGGGGTCTTACGGCTAGGAGGAGGCAAGACCTGAACTAAAGGTAAGGGACAGAGGAAACCCAGACGTTTCCAACCTTACCAAAAGAAGCAACCACGCTTTCCTCAACAAGTTCCAGCAATGCCGTTAGTGCAGACAGCCCAACCCTCCACGTCTAAAGGTCAATCCAGCCAATTTATGTGATATCCCCTCAGCCTCAACCCTCCACCTCATACGCCATCTCTCCAGCTTACAATCAAGCCTTCGAGAGTCAAGCTTCTCAGAAGTATGACCGCTCGGGCAAGGGAGGCAGAGGTAAGCGGTCCTTTCGTGGGAGAGGATCGGGAGGCCCCTTCAATAGGGGAAAGCACTTCAGAGGAGGCCGAGGTGGTTACCAGAAACCAATGAAGAACTTTCAGGTAGGAGGGAGGCTGTTTCACTTTCGCCACCGGTGGAACTTCAGCCAGTGGGCTCAGAGCATAGTGTCAAAAGGGCTGGGTTGGAGCTGGTTGACGAACCCACCTCCAGCCAGACCTTTCCGTCAACTTCCTTCCAAAGAATTGACAGAGTACGCAGAGGACCTCCTTCAGAAAGGAGCTATAGCCAAAGTCAAGAGGTTAAAGTTTCAAGGTCGCTTGTTCAGCGTGCCAAAAGAAAGGCTCACACAAAAGAAGGGTAATCTTAGACTTGTCCCGCTTAAACTTAGCCATCCGCTGCGACAAGTTCAAGATGCTCACGATCTCACAGGTGCGGACCTTACTTCCCCGTGGGGCCGTCACCACCTCTATCGATCTTACAGACGCCTACTATCATATCCCTATTGCAAGACACTTCCGTCCGTATCTGGGATTCAAGATAGGAGACCAGACATTCTCCTTCAAGGTAGTTCCATTCGGGCTCAACGTGGCACCCAGGGTGTTCACGAAGCTAGCGGAGTAGTAGTGCAACAGCTCAGAGCAGCAAGGGATTATGGTACAGTGGCGTATCTCGACGATTGGTTGATCTGGGCCCCAACCCCATCAGTCGAAGAATGCAACAAGGCCACACTGAAAGTGATCCAGTCCTAGAATATCTAGGATTCAAGATAAACAAGTCCAAGTCGAGGCTCACTCCAGAGTCAAACTTTCAGTGGCTAGGCATTCAATGGAATCTATCTCACACACTCTGTCGATTCCATCTACCAAAAGGAAAGAAATAGCGAAGTCAGTCAAGCAATTTCTAAGTCACAAACTAGCATCCAGGAGAGCTCAGGAAAGGATCCTCGGCTCTCTCCAGTTTGCATCAGTAACGAACATCTTGATGAAAGCCAAACTGAAAGACCTAACCAGGATCTTGGCGCTCACGAGCAAATGTTCAGGTCCAGGGACCAAAAAGCCTATCTCAGTGCCTCTGATTCTAAAGAATCGGCTTCGGCGTGGGCAAAAGTCAAGAATCTATCAGTGTCAGTACCCCTTCAGTTCCCTCCACCAGGGATCACCATCCACACAGACGCGTCCTTAAGCGGCTGGGGAGGGTACTCCCAAGTCAAAAAGGTTCAAGGGATTTGGTCACCCCAGTTCCGTCAGTTCCATATAAACGTACTGGAGGCAATGGCAGTGTTCTTGACTCTGAAAAAGATTACTCCCACCAAAGTACTCCCACATAAAGCTAGTCCTGGACAGCGCAGTGGTAGTACATTGCATAAACAGAGGAGGCTCCAAATCTCCCGTCATCTAAATCACGTCATGATAGCCATCTTCTCCCTGGCAGACAAATTCAGTTGGCATCTTTCCTCCACCCACATAGCTGGAGTGAGAAACGTCATAGCAGACGCCCTATCCCGATCAGTACCCCTAGAATCGGAATGGTCACTAGACGAAAGTTCGTTTCAATGGATCCTTCAAAGAGTCCCAGGGCTACAGGTGGATCTTCGCATCCCAAGCAAACCACAAAACTACCGTGTTATGTAGCCCCCAACCTGGACCCTCTGGCTTACGCCACGGACGCCCTAGCTCTAGACTGGAACAACTGGGGGAAGATTTACGTCTTCCCTCCAGTGAATCTCCTTATGAAAGTATTGAACAAACTCAGGACATTCAAGGGTCGAGTGGCTCTAGTAGCCCCAGACTGGCCGAAGAGCAATTGGTACCCCCTGATTCTGGAACTGGGCCTTCGTCCCCTTCGGATCCCCAGTCCCAAGCTCTCCCAGTCAGTACAAACGAAGACTGTGTTCGCTTCCTCAGGGATTCTCAAAACCCTAACTTTATGGATTTCATGAAGTTTGCGGCAAAAAGAGATGCGAATATTGACCCTCAGAATATTCTCTTCCTGGAATCCGATAAAAGGGATTCAACTTTGAGGCAGTATGATGCTGCTGTCAAAAAGTTAGCAACCTTCCTGAGAGAGTCAGATATCAGAATCATGACAGTTAATTCTGCTATATCCTTTTTCAGATCCTTATTTGAAAAAGGTTTAGCAGCTAGCACGATTACGACTACAAGTCAGCATTGAAAAAGATATTTCAATTTGGATTTAACATAGACTTGACGGATACCTACTTCTCGTCTATTCCTAAGGCATGTGCTAGACTTAGGCCTTCTGTGAGGCCTACGTCAGTTTCATGGTTCTTAAACGATGTTCTAAAACGGCTTTCCGAAACCGATAATGACACATGCTCGTTTATGATGCTCCTAAGAAAAACCTTATTTTTATTAAGCCTAGCTTCAGGAGCAAGAATTTCAGAACTGTCGGCTTTATCCAGAGATCCGGATCATATTCAATTCCTTCCCACAGGGGAAGTTCTACTTTCTCCGGAACGTAGCTTTTTAGCAAAGAATGAAGATCCTTTGATGAGGTGGGAACCTTGGAAGGTACTACCCCTTCCACAAGATGTATCCCTTTGTCCAGTTTCAACCTTACGAGCCTTTCTATCCAGGACCTCCTCATCCTCATCGGGGCCCCTCTTTAAGAGGGAAAAAGGTGGTACTTTATCCATTAAAGGCATCAGGCAACAAATCCTGTACTTTATTAAACAAGCCAATCCTGACTCTTTCCCAAAAGCACATGATGTCAGGGCAGTAGCCACCTCAATTAATTACTTCCAACATATGAACTTTGATGATTTAAAAAAGTATACCGGATGGAAATCGCCGACAGTGTTCAAACGTCACTACCTGAAGTCCTTGGAAGCTCTGAAATTCCCAGCAGTAGCAGCGGGTAACATAGTTTCCCCTGACTCTAGCTAAATTGTAGTAGAAGATTCAGTCCTCCTTTCTACCTGCCTCACCCAACAGTTCGTCTATTCCTACCTTGTTCATTAGCATTCACCTTGTGTCTTAGCTGCTTTATGATTGTATAGTGCCCCTTTTGTCGGGTTAGGGACACTCACAGATGATTACAATATTGATCTCATAGATGTTAACCCCTTTTTTATTATTTTTATGCTAGGGGATACATCATATTACAATGGTTACGGGTTTTTGTATATTAAGTCATATACATTCCTGATAGATATTTTTTGTGATTGCTCAACGTATTTATGTATTTTTATATTAATTGCTATTACTCTTTTGATACATTTTGTTACACAGATTTCATTGATGATATGCAATCATTGTACCTATATATATGTAAATTACCTTATGTTATTAACATAATTAGTTTTAAGGGTAATTTAAGCATAGTTTTAATTTTAATTTACTGTGTATATGTATCTTTTTAGCAATTATTATTCATTATTTATATTTTATCTTTTATTTGAGACCTATTTTATTTTATTTTTATTACTTGTTCACTTTATATAAAATCTTGTGCTGTTTCTCTGGTACGATTTCGCGCAAGTGACACGAGCTGAGCCCAGAAAAAGGATTTTGACGTAAGGAAAAATCTATTTCTGGGCGATTGGCTCGTGTCGCCAGCGAAAAAATCCCACCCTACCCATCCCTTCGCTCAAGATTGTCTGCTAACTTCAGGATGGCCACCAGAGGCGCAGCAGTCGGCAGCATGGGATGGAGTAGTAGTAGTACGAGCTGCTCTCTCTGTGGGACGGCTCCCCTCTTGGAGGGTTTTGTAGTGGGAGATTTCTATTGGCATTTGGCTCGTGGTAGTGGTCTCACTCGCCTAGTGTTCATACCGACACCCTCCTAGAGGGTGAGCGAGTCAGTTATACTGACCTTTTTCTTTATTTTATTTATTCTCTGGTATGTGTTAGTACATTTACCCTAGAAATAATAGATTAAAGGATATTTCGCTGGCGACACGAGCCAATCGCAGAAATAGATTTTTCCTTACGTCAAAATCCTTTTATTATTATTATTAAATAACTGAAATTATCAATAAACATTTTACATACTAGTACCATAAAAATTCTTTCATCTCGGTAAAAGAGAGAGAGAGAGAGAGAGAGAGAGAGAGAGAGAGAGAGAGTGTTTATCTCTCTCTGTTCTCTCAAAAAACATAGTTATAATGCTTCCAGCGAAAGAGTGGGAGGGAGTTACCACTATGACACATTATTATCTTGTGTGGCAAAAGAGAGAGAGAGAGAGAGAGAGAGAGAGAGAGAGAGAGAGAGAGAGAGAGAGAGAGTTAACCTTAATTAAAAGTGACATGGAGAGATTAGTACGTATTGTATTTCTTTAAAATACTATCACATATGAATTTTGTAATTACAGTTATTATTATTATTATTATTATTATTTGAAAGTATTAAAAACAAATAGTACAAGTACATAAAAAAACTCGAGTCTCAGTAAATGAGAGAGAGAGAGAGAGAGAGAGAGAGAGAGAGAGAGAGAGAGAGAGAGAGAGAGAGAGAGAGAGAGAGAGAGAGAGAGGAGAGGGGGGGGGGGGGGATTTCATGAGCACTTCCCCCTCCTGGCTGTCACAGAACTTGATATATCTGACAGTTTTAGTACCTGGATCTCGAGAAAAGGTTACTGGAAGAAGACTGGGATTTCCTTCATTCTTCCATAATTTTTTAAATATAAGCTAAAATCTTACTAATTCACTATGGTATTTTCTTTAATGAATTGATATTATTGCTGTATAAATTAATATTAATATTTGAAAATAGTAAATCATTTATTTATCATACAAAAAACATACATCTTGTAGTAGAGAGAGAGAGAGAGAGAGAGAGAGAGAGAGAGAGAGAGAGAGAGAGAGAGAGAGAGAGAGAGAGAGAGAGAGAGAGAATTATTATTTTTATTATGATATCATTTCAACTTATTAAACTTACTAATACAGTATTAATCAAAATTAATATTTGAAAATTAGTAAATCATTTTTGTATTATAAAAATGTATTTAGTCATGAAAATAAACATCAAAATACACTAATTAGTGATTATTTTCGTCGGAAAATACAAAGAGAGAGACAGAGAGAGAGAGAGAGAGAGAAACTATGGTTTTTATATCCAAGTCTAAGTAGAGTATAAATGGATTCTTTAAGTGAAATAATGTTTCAATGATATTTGCTGTTTTTGTATTAAAGGATGTATACTGTTTGAGAATGCGTTCCTTATCCTTGACTATGGTTACCATACAGTTTAATAGCGTAAATTAATTTATGCGCCCTCCGCTCAGGAACTAGTTCTGCGTATGAGCTATCGTTAAAAAGCATAAAAAACCATCGTAACCTTGGAATTTGCGTTGTAATCTAACCAGAAACTTAGTTTTGTTAATTATGTATACTGGAAACAAGCAATGATTTTTTCATTATTTGCGCTTTTGGACTGTTATAAACTGTGCATCCCAAGCTAGTGTATTCATTCGCTTGGAAACTAGTTCCGCATATGAGGCATCACTAAAAAAAATAAAAAAAATATGACATAAAAAGTGTCGAAAATCATCATAACCTCAAAATTTTTGTTGTAATCTAACCAAAAACTTATTTTTATTAATATACTGTGCTAAACTATAAAGGATTCTTATCATAGTATGCGTTTTTTAAAAGCGTCGTTAACTTGGAGCGTCGGAAGCGTCAGCGTCGTAACCTCAGAACAAGCGTCGTAACCCAGGGCGGATTTTTCAATGAATATTTAATAAAAATCGTCGTAACCTCGGAACGTCGTAAGCCGGACCCGTCGTAACCCGGGGACCGCCTGTATTTCGATAGGATTGCTAGGAACCGTAGTTATAGGAAAAAACCAAAAGTCATGATGGCCACCTCTGCACCCATTAACCCTGCACCCAACAACCCAGTAGCAACCTTAGTCAGCGCAAGGTCTGCATTGCTCCTTTTCAAGGACTGGTTAACGGGTTCTTGCCTCAAGACATCGAGTCTTGGATCTCGTCAGTGGATGCTCATTTAAAAGCAAAATGCATCACTGACCCATCCTTACAATTACAGGAGGCTAAAAGTTTCATTGACTTTGCTAAAGGAAATGCAGGTTCGTACCTGAGGGGAGTCTCTTTCCAAGAGGCGGATACATGGGATGAATTTAAAATTAGATTATAGGCCATATATGGCAGTGAAGAAGCCTTGGATGCAGTTTTAGCTTTGAGGAACATCATTAATCTGGTCTCTTTGACTCAACTTAACCTTGTAGAGAGGGCGGCACTAATTGCTGACTGGCTGAATGAATATTGGGATAGTTTGCTTACTTCCTCTTGGGTTACGGGAAGGAACCTGGCTGTGAAAGATTTTATCAGGCTCACATATTTAACCTGCTTGACAGTTATGTTGCCGAAAGCCTTGGTACACTGTTTTGACAAGAAGCTATCGCCCGACAGTATGGAGCTAGACATATATAAACAAATTAAGAAACATATGTCTAAGTGCTCAGATCTGGACCCCTTGCTTACTCAAGTTTTTGCAAAGAATGAAAGTAAACCACAGCAAGTAAATATAGTCAATAATGACGCAGCAGGGCAACTTGTTTTTAATTGTATTTAATGACCTTGGTTCCTCTGTGTTTCTACGAAGGGTCGACTTCCTAGCTATTGCATAGGAGTCTGCTTCGTTTCAAGAGCCTTAGCAAGATAGTGATCTGTGGCCAAGAGTTCTTGTGGGTCTACCGATGGGGTCTTATCCACTTACTCGGTCGAGCCTAATTGGCATTTGTCAATGGGTGCTAATCTGCTTATATGACAATATGCCTATGCCTATTGGCATAACTAAGGAGCGCAACACCGATCCCGATCACCTGTTCCTAACATGCAGGGTTTCGCGCTAGAATTGAAAAAGAGTTATCCCCCAAGCTCCTTTCAAACCTCAATAAAATTCACTAAGTTAAAATAAATTCAACTCATTATTAAAGGATCAGTGTCGGCTCCTTATCCCAGCAACGTATCCGCTGACACGTATAAACCAAGAGAGAAGGATCTCTCGTAGGTTAACTTGACGTCCTTCGTGTAATGAGCAGTCAACACATAGTTGCAACTCTCATATGTTAAAGCTAATATGTCTTCCTGACATATTGTTACGAAAAGAACAAGAATTTGCAAAAGCTCGCACTTCATGAGCTTTTAAATTCTCAGCTGTTTGAAGGTATCATCAAGTCACTTATGAAGTGCTTTAGAGATCACCATTGTTTCAAAGAAGACTAGGACTTTCTTTGAACTGGATCTCATCTGGATGAAGCCTAGAGCCTGGCTTGCGCCTGGCTGGCGCCTCGCCCTGGCTGGCGCCTTGCGCCTGCCTGTCTCCTTGCGCCTGGCTGGCGCATCCTGTTTGCCTGGCGCCTCGCGCCTGGCTGGTGCCTCGCACCTTGCCAGTGCCTTGCGCCTGTTTGGAGCCTCGCGCCTGGCGCGTGGCTGACTTCTCCCCACTTGCTGGCGGCTTTGAGCTTGTTTTAAGAGTCTCGAGGAAAATGGCGATTGTCCACATCGGACACTTTTTCCCAATTTGTTCGCCTCTAGCGCACTGCGCCAGGTTGGAGGCCCGCTCCTTCTCCTCATCAGACAACAACAGTGTTCATATTGACTGTCTTTCTCTGGCGTCTTCACGCCTGTTTTGGCATTTGGCGCCTGACTGGCGCTACATTGTCCGAAAGTCCTGAAGATCCACCATCGTTTATCAGGAGACTGGAGAAGGGTGGAAGAAATTCTTTCACTTTGAGCTTTTGGTCTTTCCGGCAAGGGGAAGTGATTTAGTCAGCTACATCCAGTAGACGATAGGAAATCTAAAAGTCCGAGAGGACAAGTCTTCCTCCGAGGAGGATCCTTATTGAATACTTCCGTTGCTAACGAGTTCTCCTCCTGCATGTTGATGAGTTTTCTCGTTGCAGAAGCTTCCCTATCCTTGCCCGAAGGAAGGGAAGGAGCCTGGAAGTTTAAAGAGATTCTGAGCTGAAATTGGTAGGACTCCTGATTTCTAGCTCTTTAATGTATCTCTCTAAACCTTTTGGGAAGTAGCTTGAGCCCTCATCGCGTTCCCAAGACTCTGTCAGTAAACCTTTAAACCTTGTCTTCTTCTGTAGATGACAACGTCAATACATTACCCGGACAACGAAAACCTCTATCTGAAAGTGTTGTCCAGGAATAAAAGGCTTTAGTTCTTTTGCCAAACATACTATGCTGGCCAGAACCCATTGCCGAGTCTTCATAGAATTTGATTCCAGATTCTAAAGCCCAAAATTTCACTTGTCCTTTTGATCGTTTAGGACCAAGAGAAACATTTGATGAGGAGCAGTTCCATCTTGACGGAACACGGAATCTGAGGCCCAAATTAGGATCCCCTTCTAAGTATAAGATCTCCAACTCTTATCGTATAGAGGTATTGTATAAGATCCCGAAGATCTTAATTCTCTACTATCTCTAATATTCTTTGTCGAGACAGAGTACGTATATCTTTTTACTGTGTTCATTGATAGCATAAAATACCAAGGTGATTCTTCCCCCTGAAAGGGAAGAAAACCATTATGTGGTTCACAGAGGTATCGGAAGAGGACAGTTTCCCCTTTCCCTCTAGCACGATCTGCAGCAACTCTATGTCTTTAACATATTTGAAGGAATTATCAAGCTTCCCTTGAAAAATCCTCTCATTCATATTTACTTCTGGTCAGTCTGCACGCAGACAGACTCAGAGTGGATAGATTTTTCAGGTCCAATATTTATAATAGATTCCGATAAAATCTCTACTCTCTTAGAAAAACCTTCCGACACATGCTGAGAGAAGAACGTGACCTCTGTGAATCCAACCTTTTTATTGCCAAAATGATGCATTCATCTTCTTCCTTTGACGCCCATTTATCTTAATATCTGTTAAGAATATATATAACTAGGGGAAAAAAAGACTAAAGTTTATTTCCCTATTTAAATTAAAGATGGCGTATCTTGCTACCTCTCTTGTTTCGAGGAAAAGGAAGCAAACTATAAGAAGCTCGTTCGTCTTCTACCTTGCGAAGAGATCTGTGAATACTTTCTGCAGGTTCTCACAACTCTTTCCAATAAATGTTAAAACATACGTTAACAGTTATTATCGTCGATCAAGAAGGTTCTCACGGACGTGCAAAATCCCGCATCGAACCTGGTAAGGATCGTTACGTTCCGTGTCTGTTTCCAAATAAGTTAAATCGTGCTCTGCCGAATTAAAATCCTTTTCAATACAGTCACATTGTGGTAAACAGCATTCATCTAGGAAACTCTTGTAAGGATAGTAGGAATTCTGTAATTAACCACGGTGTGTGCATAAGGCTTAACCGTAACCGTTATCTTAAGGTGAATTTTCTACTACATTCTTTTCTAGCCGAGGCAGAAAGAGATCCTTAGCAAAACGAATACTATGTTATTCATGTTTGCCTAAAAATCCCCTCAATTCGTGGTTAAGTCCCTGATTGTAGGGGGAAAATACGGTGAACCCTTCGATCCCTGAGGAGAGAGAGATGTAACCAAGGGATCACGACCGAGAACAGGATGGTACTGAATTGGCGTTACAATTACAGCCGTCTCGTTCACTGCCTGGCTGCATTCATTCTGAGTTGCCAGTTACTCCCTTCAATGAAGGGATATAATAAAATTATTCTCGAGCCTAAGAAAGCTCTCAATAATGCAAATTTAGCCAAACAACCTTTGTTAAATACGAAGCTGAGTAGGTATTGTCGAAACAAACCTTTTAAGCGAAGTCCTTACTAGGAAAATCCTGTAAGGATATAGATAATTCCGTAGCAAACCAGAAAGGCAACTATGGTATGCGTATATGACTTGTCATTCAGTAGTCGTATACACTAAGTCTTCTACGACATTCTTTCCTCTCCGACATGCAGAGAAAGAATGGAAATCTTACTCTCTTCGTTCTTTTCGTCAATAAACCCGAATGAGTATTAGTCGAAAGAGATCGCAAATGACAACCGAGGATCGAAGAGAATCTCTCAAGCTTTTATTATCTTGGAGATAAGTCCGTATTTTACCCCTTTCTTATCTGGAAGAGCCTCTAATCAATGAATGAGAGCTCGTACGAATCTTGTTCAACTTCCAAACGATTGCCCCTCTTTCTGTAAATGGTTGGTTGCATTATTTTTTAGAAGGAGGATGATTTTAATATCCACTTACTATTGAACTAATTCTCACAATTCTGCTCTATCTTCCATTCCTCAAGTTGGGAGAAGATTGAGCAACCAGAGGAGAGCCGCTTCCTTTGCGAAAGGTGAAGGGTCTTTTAGCAGTACCGACTCTAACCTGACAAGGGCTACGGCAGCCTGTCTTACATTTGTTAGTCCCATGCCATGAAAAGAAGCCGAACTTGCTCTTGCCTTTATTGCATTAAGACTATCCTGACAAGGGCGACGGCCGCCTGTGCGACAACTCCCGTCCCTAACAGGAGAAGCCTCGAATGTCTTTCACCTTTCGCCTGGAGGACTCTTGGCGGTTGTCAGGCTCTTCTTGTAGGAGAAAGAGCCTGGCGCTAAGCAGGAGTATCTTACCTAGAATACTCCTGGCGCCTGGGAGGAGTATCGCGATCAGAATACTCCTCGTGCTCAGAATACTTCTGGTGCCTGGCAGGAGTATCGCGTTCCGAATACTCCTGGCGCCTGGGAGGAGTATCGCGATCGGAATACTCCTCGTGCTCGGAATACTCCTGGCGCCTGGCAGAAGTATCGCTTTCCTAGGAGGAGTATCGTGATCGGAATACTCCTGGCGCCTGGTAGGAGTATCACGTTCCGAATACTCCTGGCGCCTGGGAGGAGTATCGTGCTCGGAATACTCCTGGTGCCTGGCAGGAGTATCGCGTTCCGAATACTCACCTCCTGGCGCCTGGGCGGAGTGTCGTATCGTAACACTCCTGGCATCTGGCAGGAGTATCGCGTTCCGAATACTCCTGGCGCCTAGGAGGAGTATCGTGATCAGAATACTCCTGGATCCTAGCAGACGTATCGCGCTTGGAAAGTTTTTCTTGTGCGGAAGGTTCCACGCGCCTGGAAAGTTCCGCGTTCGGAATGTTCCGCTTATCCAGAAAAGATTCCCGCTTGGAAAGTTCTGAGCGTACTGCAAAGGGCGATCCTTGACTGGAAAGTTCTGTACGTCTGGAAGTTTCCGCTTGTGCGGAAGGTTCCGAGTTATTGTCAAATTCCGCTTATGTGAAATGTTCTGCACATTTGGAAAATATTCCTTCTTGGAAAATTCCAAGAGCCTGGAAGGCGATTCGAATCTGGAATCTTCCGCCTTCTGGAAGGTTCCGCTTGTGCGGAAGGTTCCGTGTGCGGAAGGTTCCGATCTCTTGTACACTTGTTCTTGCTTAGAATTCGACAATACTTTCATTTTCGTCCATAGCCCTCCCTTTCTTCTGAATGAGAAGGACTTCCATTTCCGATGAAGATCCTGGTTCATATTGCTTCAGGCGCTTTGCGCCTCTATTCAGGCTCTTCAGGTGCTTTGCGCCTCGTTTCAGGGGCTTTGCACCTTGTTTCAGACGCTTTAGGCGCATTGAGCCTCGTTACCGGAGCTTCATGCCCGAGGAGCTAGAAGCTTAAAAGTTCTTTATATATGTGTAATTACACTAAAACGAGAATCCAATATAATTCTCATTGCGATCAACAAAATATTCTTTAATATCTAATTCGTTATTCTCAGAATAGATATATTTTTATATACACGTACCGATGAGGAATTTATTGAAATAACTATTTCAAACCCCCATGGGATAGAGCCCCCCCCCCTCCAGCTGTATGGGGGATGAACCCGGATAGGGCAATGCCTCTACCGCAACTGTTATCGAATGATGTCTTCCTTTCTCCGTCTCTTCTGAGGTTCCGTATAGCCAGACGAGATTATCTTGCATCATCATTTAATCTACGCCGTTGAATGTTTCTTCTCCTTATTCGTCAAGACGATAATAATAAGGGGAACACATTGAATTAGGATGCCTTTCCAATGGCTATCCCTGGCAGTCTGGGACGTCCTACAGAACCTGCCGAGGGGACGCCTGATCGGTGGGGATTCTCCATAACCTCCGTAAGGCTTTCGACATTCCTTCTCCTCTGGGCCTGTGAGCTTGGAAGAGGTCTAGACCTGGGAGCGAGACAAGAGCCGATCAGACGCACCCTCTATTGCAATGGGGAACACTATAATCACTTCTTAACCGTTATAATAGCTCGTATCTTGAGCTACATTCCTTTATCTTCAAATTGCAAATGAATTTGTAGTTTCTGTGAAGTAAGAAGGTGATGAGGAAACTACACTACTAGTACTGTTAATATTCTAACTGCTCGTCAGAACGAGAGCTATTAAAGCTTCTAAAGAAAGCATATCTAGTTCTATGTTTTTCTGACTTCCTCAAATAAGAAGTTACCTTATTTTCCTCAATCAAATTCTAACATTTATTACACTTTATCAATGAATAAATATTTATATTTCCCTTTCTTGCAAACTATGTAATTGTCTACCAAAAACTTCGGTAGTTACACATCCTCTATTCTTCGAAAACTTCGAAGTTAATTCATTAAAAGTTATTAAAAAGTTATTAAAAGCGTATGCCGAACCACCGATCCAGTACTTCCCTGTAAAAGTCGGCCCAGAAGATCGATGGCGATGAAACACGAAAATCAAATCAGGAGGGAAAGTAAACATATGTTTACATTCCCAGCAACAGAGAGAATCTGATTAGAAAACGGGAATGGTTCCTAGTCCTGCCACCCAGCGGCAGGCCGGTAGATCACCTGACCTACCTGTAGCGTGTGCCACGAAATTCGAATTTCTGTCGGGGACGACGGAGTCGATAGCTATGTATGTATCTGACAGGTAAGTTGAATGTATGAAAACAGCTTATTTCGTTAGTTAAAACTTAAGAAAAACCACTAAAAATTTTCATACTTGGTTTTTTTAATACTTTTATCACAAAAAGTGCATTTTATGATGAAATTGATCACAAAAACCAGGAATTTGTGGATATTTCTCATAGAAAAATACCGCGAATGCGCGAATTTTCCGCGAATGATGCGGGGAAACGTTCCCGAGAGAAATCCGCGAATGTGTGAGTCCGCGAATCCCGAGAACGCGAATACGGGGGGTCCACTGTATAGTAATATTCAATCATTTATCTTCATTTTGAAACAAATTGGAAGTCTCTAGAACAATATTTAGATTTATGGTGAATTTTTGAAAAAAACATTTTTTTACGTCCGCGCGTTACGAATTCATGCATCATTTTGTGATAATATTTTCTCTGTGTTGCTTTGATCATTTTACAATGGGTTATATACCAAAATGATCGCATTCTAGTGTACAATACAACGAAAAAAAAGTAACTCGTTAGCTTTAACCGTTTTGATCACAGCGCGATTTGAATACTATTATATATGAAATTTTGTTTTCGCGCTATCAAATATCGCATTATTTATATATGATAATGATATTTTTTTCATTTCTGATGGTTGCATACTAAACTTCAGGCAATGACAAAAAAGGAGCCAAAAATGAACTCTTAATCTTGAAAACTAAGCGTGCTGTGATTTTTTTTTTTTTTTTTATTTTTTCCGCTTCAGCGCTCACTCCGAGACCCCCTCGGCATACGGGAGACAATTTTTATTATGCCCCTTACGCGTTTAAGGGTTAAATTAGGCACCAAATATGTACAACCAAAACTGTGAAGGGCTTACTCCTCTATATCTTTTCTCTACGCAATAAAAGAAAAGAGTGGGAATTTCCATTAGAACAAATCCCCAACAAGAAAGAGTTTGAAAGTTCACTAATACACTTTGCCACAACAAGAGCTAAAAGAAAAATGTCTTCAAAGTTCTTAAGGGGTTAAGTCTTTGCCATAAGGCCCTATTATAAAGTAAATGACTGTTTTTACCTTATGATTGAAGAGATTTGCTTCAAATTTCTACTATGTACTTATTCTACAACTAATAATAAAAATTCTCTTGTGGGGAATTTAGACATTTAACCTCGTAAGTTTATTTGTGTTTGCAGTTGGAAAAAAATCATGACATCGTTTCTTATAAAAATGCAAAAAAATTGTACTAAAAACTTATTTTCCTGACAAAATATAAAGTTATACTACACTGTAAATGTTTCACTTAATTTGGTTCAGTTTTCTTGGAAAAATAAGTATTTATTTTTGAATAAAGTATGTTTTGAGAAGAAATAAAAAAAAAAGAACTTTCAAGAGAATCCTTAGTCAATCAGGATATCTTGAGAGTTATCCCTATATAATTATAACCTGTTTTCTCTATGATGCTACTGCTCGACAGAATGGGATACATATTTTAGTGGGTGGCAATTATTTTTTTACCAATTATTTTGCTTTTTTTACATGTATTTTCACAATTTGTCATTCACAGTGCCATACAAGCGATGAACATAATTGTCCGTGAACCAATCTAAAACTTTTTTTGGACAGTAACGCTTCAAGATATGTTTATTTACACATAAAACAGTCTAAAACAGTGTATAGTAAGTCACTTGAACCTATCCAGAATTAGTAATACAAATTTTATTACTTTTTTGGCAATTTGTGGTCCATCAATGAATAAAATTGTCCATGAACCAATCTAAAAAAATTTTTTTGTAAAAATGTTTCAAGATATATTTATTTACATATAAACAGTCAAAACTGGGTATAACTCACTTGATCCTATTAAGAATTTGTCATACATACTTTTTTACAAGTTTTTCTTTTTTCAATTTGTGGTTTAGAGTGCCATACAAGCGAGGAACAAATTTGTCAATATAGCCAATGGCCAGTATTCATGGGGGATAGGGATCACACCACTCGCAAATACCGAAAATCCGGGAATATTGTATCTCTTCCTCTAAAACACCTTAAAACTCCCTATTGTAATAGTTCAAACACAGAAGACCCATCTAAAAATGCTTATAACTGCCTATTTTAATAGTTCAAACAACAAATATACCTTATACTATTATTCTAACACATTTTAATATCATATCAAAGTCCTCTTACAACATTACTCTTAAAAACATATGGCTTACAACTACTTATGAAAACTAAGTTACCCCTAAGCGAGAGAGAGAGAGAGAGAGAGATAGAGACTGTTGTTTGCTCTTCATATTAATATGCCAAAATGATTGACAGTTATGACTACAAGCAGTCCCCAATTATAGACGGACTTGGTTATCAGCGATCCGGTTTTATGGTGCTTGTCTAGTGCAAAATCAGTGATTTATGGCACCATAATGGGCTGAGTTCTGGTTATCGGTGACATAACGAGCCAATAATAGTTATGGCACCATAACATACCTAACAGAGGCACCATAAGGGCGCTTATGGAGCTGATAACCGGTTATCGGCACCATAAGCACCATTATGACGCCATGAATCGGTGAGTTTCGGTTAATGGTGGTTTTCGCTTATCAAACACCCCCCAGGAACGGGACCCCTGCTGATAACAGGGGGACTGTCTGTATCAGGGCTACAACCCTCTCCCACTTATCTACCATCTGGGATGCTCGGTCGAGTACGAGGTGCGTGTCCTGCCACGTCGAGCAGTGCGAGAGGGCCCTCCTGACGAAGGCCCTGACGGTGGTAGTTTTGAACCACGCAGGACACTCGCTAACTCCATTTAGACAAAGTCCAAGGTTCGTAGCCTTGGTGTAGACTGTTGTCGCTAACTTCTGATTCGTCTTCGTGACAAGGACGTCGAGGAAGGGGAGCCGATCATTGCTGCTGTGCTCAATGGTGAAGTTGAGTGCGCTGTGACGCAGGAACTACTGTCAAAGGGCTTCTACCTCATCCTCCCTTCGACAGCAGTTCCTGCGTCACAGTGCACTCAACTTCACCGTTGAGCACAGCAGCAATGATCGGCTCCCCTTCCTCGACGTCCTTGTCACAAAGAAAAATCAGAAGCTAGCGACAACAGTCTACACCAAGGCTACGAACCTTGGACATTGTCTAAATGGAGATAGCGAGTGTCCTGCCCGGTTCAAGACCACCATCGTCAGGGCCTTCGTCAGGAGGGCCCTATTGCACTGTTCGACGTGGTAGGACACGCACCTTGAACTCGACCGAGCATCTCAGATGCTGGTTAATAGTGGGTACTCAAACTCGTAAACCGACAAACACGAGCCGCCCTTGACAAGTGGTACATGACGGAGGAAGATAGAAGGAACATCCCACCCCAGAGGATATAAAACTTTTCTACAAAGCCTTCATGCCCCACCAATACAAGGAGGACGAAGCAGCCATGAAGAAAATAATAGAGGAACACGTCCGCCCTATGTAGGAAGGGAAGAGAGTGTCCTTTATTATTTACTATAAGAATCGGCGTACAAAGGACCTCCTGATGAAGAACAACCCCTCCCCGCCCGTAGGAGACCCCCTAAAGCAGTCCAACGTTGTCTACCGATACGTATGCCCCGGCCAAGGATGCCCTGGGATTTACATTGGCATGACGACGATGCGCCTGCCACGCCCAGGAGGGCGCCATTAGGCAGCACGCCCTTCCAGTACACCAGAAAGACATCACAAGAGACGACATCATCAGGAATGTCAAAATCATCGGGAGAGCCCCTGACCCGCGACGTCTGCACCTCCTAGAAGCTCTGCTTATACTCGAGCAAAAGCCTCCCCTTAATACCACTCAAGAAGCGTTCCTGATACCAACATGTGTGAGGAGGACCACGCCCCTCCCCCGCAACGAAAGTACCAGAGCGCATGAAACAAACACCGGACGTGAAGCACATTATCAGAATAATACCAGGAGTGACGTCACTCAGGTAGAAGCAATCAAGCGGCTCCCAGTGATACAACCCCCCCCCCCCGAGAAGGTCTGCAAGACTCGTAAACGCTCGCCGTATAAGTCACCTTCCCAGGAACCAATGAAAACTTGACCTGCTTGAGAGGTTCTCTGTACCATACTCGAGACCGAAACAGCACAATTTAAGCAGTCATCGCTTGATAATGTCCTACGGATCAGGAGGATACGTCGCGTTGGAGAGAGAGAGAGAGAGAATTGTATAAGCAATAATAAACCAAATGACTCAACCGAATTTTACCATGCCCTTTGGTGCATTGCTCGCCGGTATAAGCAACAACGAGAAAGCCGTCATTAGAAAAATAGAGAAGACTCTCTACAAGATTAATAGTGCTGAAGCAGCATTCATTCTTACCAAAATAAAGTAAATAATAAATAATTAATACTAATCAATAATAATAATAATAATAATAATAATAATATTAATAATAATGTATAGTACTATGAGCTGGACTGAGACCTTTCAATATGGCCACCCAAAGTCACACTGTTGGCAAGGAGATCGCCAATCCAGTGATTGACACTCTATGGCTGCAACCGAACCAGAAAAAATTGTGAGTAAGAGTTGTCAAAGGGCACAGAACCTTGGCCCCAATACATGCCTTGGTTCCCTGTCAGAGGAGACAACCAGCCGACACAAGGCAGTCCAGGGGGCGGGCTACAGACAGAAGCCAAGGCTCCAACAACTTCTCTCTCATGGGGGGATCCAAAAAGGTTGAAAACTGGGTGGGGGGGGGGGGCAATTTTGGCATTAACATTTCGATCAAAACCTAACTAATAAAAGAATATATATCAATTACTATTATTATTCTCCTGAGGAATTAGCCTAGCTATCAAGTATGCTAATGACGGAGGAGAAGCATCACTAGAAGACAAAAAGAAAAAACTGAGTAGGCTGCTGGTGTGCCCTAATTGTCTACATAAATTATTGCCCTCTACCATCTGATACTTCACAAGATTTACATC
This sequence comes from Macrobrachium nipponense, assembly GCF_015104395.2. Classification (NCBI taxonomy): domain Eukaryota; kingdom Metazoa; phylum Arthropoda; class Malacostraca; order Decapoda; family Palaemonidae; genus Macrobrachium; species Macrobrachium nipponense. The sequence goes on from NC_061092.1 coordinate 19,396,344, forward strand.
CTCTCGTCAAAACATTCATAATCTACATATCAAGAAAACCACACTCGAGCCTGCACAGCTAGTCTAACATAGCAGCTAACATAGGCTACATGGTTGTAGCATAGTTGTAGCCTAATGGCAAGAAGAAATATGACAACATAAACATTCCAGCACCATCTGCTGGGATACAGGTGAATACAAAGACCATCCTAGCAAGTTGGACAAGCATATTTTTATATTTTTATATGCTGATCACACCAAATGACATAAAAATAAAGCTAATTTTAACAGTGAGATTCATTCCAAATAATGAAATTTAATAGAACTAATTTTGTCCGACAATTTAAGATGTTAGTCAGCTGTTGAAAGTTTAACAGAAGAAAATATACTCTGAACTTACGGCTTCTGCAAGGTCAGGATTATGTTGCACCAACTGTCGAATCTTTTCCTGAAGTTTTTGTGGGGGAAGAGCAGCAGTCTCATTAATTTGCAATAGTGTTGCTTGCCGACTAATAAACAGCTCTGCTTGTTGTCTTGTACTGTGATTGGAATGCCCCACACTATCAGTATCCCTGGAAGTTGAAAAAGGTGACCAACAGATTTCATGTAATTATATGCCAGACAAAAATTGTTACTAATGTGCAGCAACTGATGAAAATAATTGTAATGTTCTGACTATGACTTTCAAAATTATTTTCTCTATAAAACTTTTACTGAAAAGGGATTTTGACAAAGGAAAAATCTATTTCTGGGGGAAGACCTGTGTCACCCAGTGAAATGTTCCTTATAGCACTCATTTTTAGGTATAAATAAATGCTAAATATACCCGAGAAAAAAGCTATATGGAATGCCAGAGTTACTACCTCCGGCTTGCTCACCCTCATAGGGTGTCGGTATAGCATAAGAGCGAGTGGAAACCACTATCACAGATGCTTTGCCAATTAGATCTCTCCTCTCTCAAAATCCCCCTCTAGAGAGGTGCCGTTACAACGTCTACCTTCCGCTCGCTACTACTACCTCTGCAGAGAGCCCTCATTCCTGAAATACACACCCATGCTTGGACCAGCTAAAGGGTGGGGAAAAGGAAAAGAGAGGGATGGGTTCACTGGGCGACACAGGTCTTCCCCCAGAAATAGAGTTTTCCTTTGTCAAAATCCCTTTTCTGGGCTTGACCTGTGTCGCCCAGTGAAATAGTAACAGAGAATTGGCCATACAAGCTTGGAAATAAAATGTAAACAAAAACTTATATGAAAGGAAAAATAAAAATTCCTTAAAATTATTGTTTTAATAACCAAGGTAAGGATAACAAATTACAAATGGTAAATAGCACCTAAAATGACCAAATCCATACTATCACCAGGAAAATGCAACAGGTAATGAACATAAAAACAAACATATTAATGAACTATGTACATGTACAGGAGTCAGTTGATGAGCAATCCAGTCCGGAACAAAAGGCAGAAAGGCAGGGATTACAAGCGAGGCAGGTAGGTGAGAGAGAGTACCAAAAGATAATTAATAGCAAAATAATAAAATACAGATTTAGAATTACATAACTAGGCCGTATCAGGGGAGACAATGTTCCCTGCAGCCACTGCCGAATATTTAAGGGCCTCTAGAGTTTTCAGATAGTGGCGTTTAAATACTATCGGGGATTTCCAACCCATATATTTTTTAAGATCCTCGAAGTTCATATGATGAAAATAATTAAGTGAGGTAGACACTGCCCAGATATCATGGACATGAAGGACTGAATCCGGATTGGCTTGTTTAATAAAATAAAGAATTTGTTGTCTGATGGCCTTCAAGGAAATGGTTCCACCATTCTCTAATAAAAAGAAGACCTGAAGACTTTTTAGAAGTTCTGCCCAGATAAGATTTTAATGTAATAATAGGACATAATGATGGGTCCTGTGGAAGAGGGACAATCTTCCATGGAGACCACCTGTTTTGTGGGTCTTCATTCTTTGCTAAGAATTTCCAATCTGGAGAGAGCAGAACTTCTCCTGACGGGAGGAAATCAATATGATTTGGTTCTCTAGAGGGAGCCGACAGTTCAGATATTCTGGTGCCTGAGGCCAGACTCATTAAAAATAATGTTTTCCTGAGAAAGGTTATATATGAGGATGATTCGTTATCAGTATCTGAAGCCAACCTGAGTACATTATTTAAAAAACAGGAGACAGTGTGAGAGGGGTCTACCGGTCTCAGACAACCACATGCTCTAGGGATAGACAAGAAGTATGAATCTGTAAAATCAATATTAAAGCCAAACTGAAATATCTTCCTCAAGGCAGATTTAGTCATAGTAATGGTACTAGCAGCTAGGCCTTTTTCGAACAGAGTTCTAAAAAATTATTTTGTCAGATTCATAGTCATCTTTTGGACATCTGATTCTTTTAGACAGATGGCTAGCTTCCTTACTGCCGAATCATACTGCCTGAGTGTTGATTCTCTTTTGTCTGACTCCATGAACAGGATGTTTAGTGGGTCAATACTAGCATCCTTCTGTGCCGCAAACTTCATGAAGTCCATAAAGTTAGGGCATTCAGAATTCTTGAGGAAGCTGACACTGTCCGAGTATGTACTATTTGAGTCAGATTTGGGTTGGGAATCCGTCTGGGACGGAGTTTCAACTCTAGTAGAAGAGGAAACCAATTGCTCTTCGGCCAGTTGGCCGCTACCAATGCTATCTGTCCTCTGAAAGATCTGAGTTTGTGTAGAACTTTCAGCAAGAGGTTTATTGGCGGAAATAGGTAAATCTTCTGCCAATTGTTCATCTATGGACCTCAGCAATCTGTTGGCGTGAGCCAGAGGATCCAGATTGGGAGCCACATTACACGGAAGTTTGTGATTGGACTCCGTGGCGAACAGGTCTACCTGAAGGCCCGGGATTTGTTGGCAAATCCAATTGAATGACTTTGTGTCCAAAGACCACTCCGACTCCAGCGGAGTTGTCCTGGACAGTGAGTCCGCGATGACATTCCGTACTCCTGCCAGGTGAGTGGCTGACAGGTGACTGTGGCGGGATCACAAGCTTAAGAGCAAGCAGCATATCTCCCCCACATAAACTTAATCGGTCTGGCTACCAAACCCACCCTCAATCACATTTTCCTCTTTACACTACAAAATACAACAGGACAACTGACCCATACCTACATACAGAACAAAAAAACACAAACAGGTACTCACCTCTGACTCCAGATAGGATAGGCTGTGCTGTCCGCTGGATAGGCTATAGGCTAGCCGTGACACATCCACAGCTGATAACCAAACACACACCAACCGAGACCAACAAACCTACCACAACTCAACAACCCGACAAACAACTGCAGACGAAGAACACCAACAGCCCGAAAGAACACGACAACCACCCGACTTACAGAAGCACAACAACCCGCCAAAACCAACACTGCCCCAACCACCACTCACAGACACCAAAAATGCACCCCCAACCTCTTAAACTTCACCAAAACCAGACAGACACACGCACAACAACCTTACAACACCAAAATCAATCAAATACCACAAAATCAACTAACAACCAATGGACAAATGCTGCCAAACCAACTCTGTGAATTCACTAACTGCCTTGCTTCTTATGACTCTCGTAACACACTTCCACTCACATACTACAGAGCGCCACGACAGACATGTTTCCGACCGCCATTTAACCACTCCCATTTATTCTTCCACCAATCTCTCTCTCTCTCCCTCACACACAACCTTTTGGAGACGTTGTCAAATATAAACTACTATCACTTCTCCTCCATAGTGCCAATGATGTTTAATTGCCAACGAAAAGATTGCAATCATCACTTTATTTATTTGGTTCGACTTGGAGCCTCCTCTGTTTATGCAATAAACTATCACTGCGCTGTCTGAGACTAGTCTGATATGAATGTTCCTGGCCGGAGCTAGTCGTTTCAGGGTCAGAAAAATGGCCATTGCCTCTAGTACGTTGATGTGGAACTGGTGGAATGTTGTCGACCATGTTCCTTGAACCTTCTTGTACTGAGAGTAGCCCCCCCATCCGCTCAGAGAGGCGTTCGTGTGGACTATCAGAGACGGCAGGGGAAATTGTAGTGGCACTGACTTGGAAAGACTCCGGACTTCCGTCCATGGGCGGAGTCTTTTCCTTAATATTGGTGGAATCAAGGAGATTTTGTCTCTGAACTTGTTGTTGGCTCTTTTCCGCCATACCCGATTGATATCCTTCAGTTTTGTTCTTCAAAAGAAGATCTGTTATTGAAGCAAACTGAAGTGAACTTAAGATTCTCTCTTGGGTACGACGAGAAGCCCATTTGTTCTTGAGGAATTATCTCGTAGCTTTCGCTATCTCTCTGCACTTCTTTGGCGGAAGAGATAGTTTGTGTGTGGTTAGGTCCCATTGAATTCCCAACCATTGAAAGCGAGACGCCGGAATGAGACGGGACTTTTCCTTGTTTATCTGGAATCCCAGGTAGTCTAGGGATTTTATTACTTGCGACATTCCTCGTCGTTGGTTGCCCAAATGAGCCAGTCATCTAGGTAAGCTATTAACATTACCCCCTGAGCTCTTAGTTCCTGCACTACTGTCTCTCCTAGTTGGTGAATATTCTGGGCGCTATGTTGAGCCCGAATAGCATGACTCTGAACGAGTAAGCTTGTTTTCCTAGTTTGAAGCCTAACCCTCCGAAATCGGATCTCAGATCTGGTCAGGTTGGCTAAGATGGCTCCTATAAGGACATCACAAAGAGGACACCTAGAACCTAACTCAACCCTCCAAAATCGAATCTACCAATCTGGTCAGGTAAGATAGGCCTAGCCCCTACATACGTAACAGGAGAGGAACTCTCTAGTCCTGGGCCACCCTCCAAGCAAACATATCTGCCTGGTCGGGTTGGTGGTACTAGGAGCCACTAACCTCTTCATTACCGAAAGTTTGTTTGGAGGTAGGTGGGTACCACCATTCAAGTCTACTACACCGCACCGGGTGCATAAAGGTGGTACGCATAGTACCACCAAAACTCCTCTTTTCAGATAGCGACTTCCAATCATTGTGTAATTTCGGTTTGAAGAGTTTGGAGCAAAATAAACAGTATGACACGATGCCAGACGTTATGATGAACCAAAAAAAAATATATTACTGCTTATAGTAGTGTGTAGGTGACAGATGAACTGCGTCTCAACAAAAAATCACAAAACCAGACAAGCGTAAACATGTAATAACTTCTACCCAAGTATAAAACCAGTTGTATCATCATTTACTGTATTTATTTATTTATTCACTTATTACATTTTACAAATAAAAGATATGAACACCAGATAAATGAAGGTAAAAATAAAGCCTTATGGTAACTTTATATATAAAAAAACAAACCAGAGAAAAAGCGATTTTTTCTGAGGACAAGAAACTTGAAAAATTAGTTTAGATACCCCTGATACCCCTAAAGTTGTTTTCTGTGATGAAACTAATCTTAGAAAACGTAGAAAATGACATCAACCAATTTTTGAAAGATATACTATAAAATTTGCGATTTCCATATTTATTGGCGGGGCTTTGCTTTAGTTTTTATTTTTGCTCTTTTTTTTGTTATTACGTGCTTATTTACTGTTTTATTTTGATAATACTTTATGTGCATGTTCCAGGTGCGATATACCAACATTCTGTAAGACTGAATTTCTATTCAAGACTGTAGTTTTCTCACCGACCACCAGTGTCCCTTGTACAAGGGACACTGAGTTTCACATTTTTTTCATAAAATCATTTATGTTCCCTGTAGGATGATAAAACTAACATAGAATATGCGTTATTATAGTGCTAATAATACCTGATAATTTCATTAGCCTGTCTTGATTAGTGTATTTTTGGCAAATATTTTTACGATCGGCACCCCTCCAAACTGGAGTCACTACCGAGAGATTCAGTTCGGCAGGGAACGCAATGTTTACATTCTGCTCACCCACCCGGTAAAGAAGGGGCTAAGGGTGGTGGGACATACTCAACCCGCCTAGCCTACCCTCCAAAACCTAGCCTAGGTCTGGTTGGATAGGCAAGGGTAGGTTCATCGTGAAGAACTCCCAGAACTCATCAAATATAGCAATACAAGATTATAATCAATAATTAACTAAACTAGAAACATACATGCATGAGCACCGCAAATGAATGAGGAATCTTCACCTCTTAAAACTAAACTGGCGTACCGCTAGGCTAGCCTAGGACGCCTCAACTACAATACTCACACATAACGTAGTATGAAGCATTTCACCGTACGCATGTAAGGGAACCAACTCGTTCCTGAGTGACTGATGATAACGAAAAAGGCCCTATAATAGGCTAATAACGTAAGGATCAAACCGTAATAAACAAGGCTCTCAGTATTTGTCAGGAGCGAGACGGTAAAATTATACGACAACAGTAGCCTATACTGTGAAGTGCTAAACTGTGAACATAAATTACACAGCGTAATAAAATTCTGACATAACAACGCACGCGGCCAACCATGCGTCCAAAATGGCTGACTCGGAAGAGGCGTCATGCCCGGCTCCCATGAACAAGTCTTAAAAAAAGCAAAAGTATTGGACCCTGCATCAATCGCTTCCCCCATCGCCCCCCTAAATACCTAAAAAATAAAAAAATGGAATACTCAACTTAGATGAAGAAGATTCTTGGCGTAGGTAAGACATGATGCTCCGCAAAAACACTTCCTAGAAACAGCGGAAACGGTGCGTGTATACACTACGAGTGCTAGTTCAGGAATGAAGGCTCTTGGCAGAGGTAGTAGTAGCGAGCGGAAGGAAGACGTCGTAACAGCACCTCTCTAGAAGGGGATTTTGAGAGAGGATTGATTGATTGATTGTGGGTTTTCTGGCGTCACAACTACCAGGGTCACCGACGGCGAATACTAAGTGTGATCTTTTAACTTTATTTAAAATCTTGTTTATTATATTATAAATTAATTTTTTTAATAGAGATACATATAAATGTGATTTTAAAAAATAAAATAAATTTCTGATAAAAATAAGAATAAAATTCTGATCAAATAAAATTCTAATAAAAAGAATTTTTAATTAATCTGAATAAATAACAATAAAACATAAAAAAATGGGGAAAAAAGTATATATACTAAGACAGCACAACTGTCAGATATATTTGAGAAGACCAGCTTCTTTGATAAAAGAGATAACGTTATTAACACACATGCTTTCTCCCAACAGTTTTGGCATGCTATAATTACCACCTGCTTCACTACTATAAGCTACAAAACGATTCCTAAGTTCCACTAGACTGGGACACTCAACCAGCAAATGCCTAACAGTCAGCAGAACTAGCAATCGTCACAGAAGGGCTCATTCTCCCCATCCATCAGATAGCTGTGAGTTAAACACATATGGCCAATACGTAATCTACACAATACAACCTCCCACTTCCTTGGTATTAGGTCATATTTCCAAGGGTGTGTCTGTCTAGTAATTTCTTTCATTTTATTGGGGCCTACTCTGTCCCACTGAAGTGCCCATAAATGCTGGACAGATTTCCATATATCAAAGAATGTATCACAAATTGAACAGGGCATTTTCTCGGTACCAAAGTTTGCGCTGCTGATTTGGCTAGCTTGTCTGCCTCTTCGTTTCCCGATATGTTCACATGGGCAGGAACCCAACAAAATGAAACAATGCTGCCTCTATTTTGGTGCAAGAAGATCCACTGCAAGATCTTCAACACCAAGGGATGATCAGTATTAAAGACTTCCAAGGACTGTAAGGCACTTTTGAAGTCACAAAATATTGTGTAGATACACGGTGGGAGTGTTACAATATGTTCCAGTGCTACTAGGATGCCATACAATTCAGCTGTAAAGTTTGAGGCAATAGAAGGAAGTGCACCTCTTCGGTTAAAAGATTCGCTAAAAACTCCATACCCAACGCCGGCATTGGACTTGGAGCCATCAGTAAATATGAAACATGTATCTATATGCTCTGATACATGCTCTAAAAATATTGCTTTTATTTCCTCATCAGATTTATCCCTCTTTGCTCCATTGAAGTACCTGCAGAATTTCACATCAGGTAACCTCCAGACAGGAGTACTGGGATACACAAAGGAGATAATGGGAAATTTTTTAATATTTGTATCCTCTAAAATTTGTTTAATTCTATAGCTAAAAGGAATGGGATACCTTGGATGACTTTCGTAAAAACCGTTAAAAATATTTCTATTTGCCACAGCAAATGCCAGAGATTTGGGGAGTCTTTGCACTCTAAACCAGTACCAAAGTAATGATGGACTGGCGAGTAGTCAAGGGGCATCTCTCCTGCATCAACTAGCAAACTAGATATTGGTGATGAACGGAAAGCTCCTGTGGCTATACAAATACCTGAATGATGAACTGAATCTAAAATTTTTAAGTTAGATGAGGAAGCTGAAGAATATACTTCACAACCGTATGACAGTTTTGATATGATTAAAGATATATGAAGCTTTAGTAAAAAATTTCTATCAGCTCCCCAACTGGTGTGAGAAAGCACCTTCAAGATTTGTAAAGCTTCTAGGCTCTTTGCTTTTATATGTTTGATATAGGGAACCCAAGTCAATCTACTGTCAAAAACTAGGCCTAAGAAGTGTGCTTGTTCTACACATGGGATTCTACGGCCATACAAATACAGGTCTGGATCAGGATGCACTCCCCTGATACGACAGAAGTGGACAGCAGTAGTCTTGCTTAGAGAGATTTTAAAACCCTGTTTCTCAGCCCAACTTACTATTTTATTTATTGTTAATTGTAGCTTTCTTTCGGCTACAGTAATCTGGGTGGCAGCAAACGATATTGACAAGTCATCCACAAACAATGTCTTTAAGACCTCTCTTGGAATAACAGCTGCAACACTGTTTATGGCCAGAACAAAAAGTGTTACACTGAGGACACTGCCCTGGGGAACACCTTCTTCTTGGCACTTTTTCTCTGATAAAGTACTGCCAACTTTAACTTTAAAATACCTACAATGTAAAAATGATTTTACAAATAAAGGTAATTTGCCTCGTAGACCACTATAATGCATAGTCTTCAGAATCCCATGTCTCCAAGCAGTGTCATATGCCTTTTCTATATCAAAAAACACGGTCACATGGTGTTGCTTGGAGGCAAAGGCTTCACAGACAGAGGCTTCAAGTTGCAGTAAGATGTCCAGGGTGGAGTGTATTCTTCGAAAACCACCACTAGAAATGGGCTGTTAGAAATTGTTGTTTGCTGCTTAGATAACCACAACAGTCTTACATTTACCATTTTTTCCATCAATTTACATAAACAGCAAGTTAAAGCAATGGGGCGGTAACTTGCTGCACAGAGAGGATCTTTTCCAGGCTTAAGGAATGGTAACATGGTAGCTAATTCCCATATGCTAGGGTAGCTGCTTTCATCCCATATTCTATTGATAATACTTATTGTAAAAAGTTTTGTGTTCCTTGAAATGTGTTTAAACATTTCATAAGGAATCTCATCTGGACCAGGGGCAGTGTTCTTGCTCCTAGCTAAAGCAGTCAAATTCCCTTTCAGAAAAAGGCATATTACATGATTCAGCTTTGTTTGATGAAAAGTCAAGTACCTGTTGTTCTTCCATCATTCTGAAATGATGTTCTGGGGAACTATCTGATTTTTCAGAGACTTGAGCAAAGTGTTCAGAAAACATATCACTAATTTCTGTGGCATCAGAAGTACTGGAGGAGGATTGGGTGTAAATTTACCTTGAATTTCTCTTATTTTCTTCCAAATGCTACAGAATGGTGTTCTGCTGTTAATAAAGGATACATATCCGGCCCATGCTTGTCTTCTGGCAGCTTTCATGGCTTTGCGAAATCGTGCCCTACACTGTTAGTAAATTATGACATTGTCCAAGGTGCGATGTCTACGGCACCTGGTCAATGATGACCTGGTAGCTCGGTGTAACAACTTAGGTCTTCTGACCACCATGGTACTGGCCGTCTCCTGAACTAGTGTCCACTTTAGAGTTCGAGGAATTGAGTTGTAGACCTGCAGTATGTAATGTTCCATTGAGTAGATCAATGGCATCATCTACACTTGGGAAATCTTTTGCATCCCCCTCCAACTCACTCAAATCTTTGAATTTTCTCCAATTTGCTTTCTCTAAGCACCATCGTGGTGATCTCGGGATAGGTGGACCATCATTGGTGTCGATCACAATTGGAAAATGGTCAATGGTATGCCAGTCATCACTTGTTCTCCAACTGAAATCAACACTGCAGTTAGAGCTACATATTGAAAGGTCGATGCAGGAGACGTTGCCTGTCTGAATGTGGTAATGGGTAGGTTCTCCAGTATTAAGAAGACCTATATCTTCATTTTCTATCAAAGATGCCATCATATTCCCTTTTTGATTTGATGTTACATCTCCTCACAATGGATGTCTACTATTGAAGTCACCTAGTAGAAGAAATGGCTCTGGTAGTTGCTGCATCAAGTATATTAAGTTCTCTTGGGAGACATGGCTATTGGATGGAATGTAAAGGGAACATAAAGTATATTTCCTTCTTAAATAAATTCTTACAGCCACAGCTTGAAGTGGAGTATTTAGTTTCACTTGGTAGTGTGGCACATCTCGACAGATATAGATGAGGGATCCACCATGATTTCCCACCTCTAAATAAAATTTAGTTCTATAGTGAACATATTCCCTAGGACAAGGTGTATATTCACCTAGCATGGTCTCCTGCAAACAACCCTACATGGGAGTACTCGCTCATAGATCAAAAGCTTGACTTCCTCATACTTTGTTCGCAGTCCCTGACAATTCCATTAAATAATGGAAGTGAATTTATTTATGTTTGGGACCAATATTATGGTTCCTTTTTACAAGACTGGGAGAGTTTTTTTCTACTAGGGGGAGGCATTTTAATGGAAAGTTTTGTTGGCTTCTTGGGTAGAGTTATTGCCTTCATAGAGCCAACATCTTTTCCTTCAGTGTCCTTGACACTGAAGGGTTTTTTTAGTTTCTTCACTCTCCATCTCTGTCAAGACGGAGAAAGCAGAGGTGTTCTCTAAAGAGACCACCTCAAGTGTCTTTGTACTGCTGGTGGTTGCCAGCCCTGCCTCTAATGAGGCAGAAGTACCAGCGAGGACTGGCACCAGGGAACCAGCATCTGCTGGTTTGTCCTCCAAAGAGGAGTTGGCACCAACAGAAGCTGGCACCAGACCAGCAACCACTGGCCTTGCCTCCAAAGAGGCAGATGGTGGAGGGTATATCTCAAATGGCACTTAAATTTTTTCCAATTCCATACTAGGGTCTTTCTTGTTGGTTCTAGTGAACCTTGTCTTTACTTTCTCATCATCAATTGACTCTAATGATTCAGTCAGCTGTCTCTTTAATGATTCTTTATTTGATTCTACCTTTGTGCTCCTAACTTGGGTTTTTTTATTTCTCTTTCTTTTGGTTTCTTAATTTTGCTACTACAAAGTAGCGAAAAAAAAACCTTAGACCAGGTCGTACAATCTTTGCTTTGGGCTCTCTCTCGTGCTTCCTTAAATGTTTTTCTTTCTATTACTCGGATTGCTTGGATTTCTTTTTCGAGTAAATATATATCACACTGCTGAGATGATGATGCATGTCCCTCACCACAGTGAACACATTTAGGTTCCCTGGTGCACATACCATGCTCATCCTCTCCACAGTTGACACAGACTGCAGGATTTTCTTGCAATTTGGATCGGCACGATTGTAGGGTGTGTCCAAAATGCTGGCAATGGAAGCACCTTCTGGGTCTCGGGATGTACTGCTTTACCTTTAACCTATACCAGGCTGCAAAGACATATTCTGGAAGTCTTAAGGTGTCAAAAGTTAATATTAACCCTTAAACGCCGAATGGACGTATTAAACCGTCGAGTCAAATCTCCCCCCGATTTCCGAATGGACGTACCATACGTCGGCTCAAAAAGTTTTTTAAAAATTTGCGGAAAAATACTTATAGGCCTACCAGCCGAAAACTTTTGAATCACGTGCCTTGGGGGATGCTGGGAGTTCACGGATCAAGGCGTTGTTTTGTTTACAATCGTTACGCAGGCGCGCAAAAATTATTTCGTCACTTTGACATAATTTTTGCACCGCAGTTTTAAATTATCCATTACATGAAGTATTATATGTGAAAATGTGCGCAATTTCATTTACAATACAACAAAAAAATACTCATGATTGTAACTTTTATCAGTTTTGAAATATTTTCATATAAATAACGATAAGTGCCAAAATTTCAACCTTCTCGGTAACTTTGACTCTACCGAAATGGTCGAAAAACGCAATTGTAAGCTAAAACGCTTGTATTGTAGTAATATTCAACTATTTACTTAATTTTGCAACAAATTGGAAGTATCTAGCACAATATTTCGATTTATGGTGAATTTATGAAAAAACTTTTTCCTTACGTCCGCACGGTAACTCTTCCGAAAAAAATCATACATGCGATTGTGGTAATGTTTACCATTTTAAAATTAGCCGTTACATAAAGTTTTATATATGGAAATGTGCGCAATTTCATGCACAATACAACTAAAAACAACCCATGGTTGTAGCTTTTATCAGTTTTGAAATATTTTCATATAAAAAATGATAAGTGACAAATTTCAACCTTCGGTCAATTTTGACTCTTCCGAAATGGTCGAAAAACGTAATTGTAAGCTAAAACTCTTATATTTTAGTAATATTCAATCATTTACCTTCATTTTGTAACAAATTGGAAGTCTCTAGCACAATATTTCGATTTATGGTGAATTTTATGAAAAAAATAAAATTTTCCTTACGTCCGCACGGTAACTCTTCCGAAAAAATCATACGTGCGATTGTGGTAATGTTTGCACCATTTTAAATTAGCCGTTACATAAAGTTTTTTATATATAAAATAAAAAGTACGCAATTTCATGTAGAATACAACGAAAAATAATTGAAGGTTGTAGCTTTTCTCATTTTCAAAATATTTGCATATAAATCACGATAATAGAAAAAACCACGTTCGGTCACTTTGACTCTACCGAAATGGTCGAAAAACGCTATTGTAAGCTAAAACTCTTATATTTTAGTAATATTCAATCATTTACCTTCATTTTGCAACAAATTGGAAGTCTCTAGCACAATATTTCAATTTATGGCGAATTTATGAAAAAAACTTTCCTTCCCTACGCTCGCGGATTCTCCGCCATAAACTCCGAATTGCGTAACATCGAATTCTCGGAAAATTTGCTCCGTTTCATATTTAGGCATTTCATAGAGTTTTATATATGAAAATGTGCGCAATTTCATGTAAAATAAAAGGAAAATATTTGAAGGTTTGCTTTTTCTCATTTTCGAAATATTTGCATATAAATCGCAATAAATAGAAAAAAAAACCACGTTCGGTCAACTTTGACTCTACCGAAATGGTCGAAAAACACGCAATTGTAAGCTAAAACTCTTACAGTATCGTAATATTCAATCATTTTGTATTCATTTTAAAACAAATTGGAAGTTTCTAGAACAATATTTAGATTTACGGTGAATTTAAAAAAAAATGGAATTTTTATTCTAAAATTAATATTAATAATACTTACCTGTATAAATTTATCTAGCCCTAAATCCCCAAAAACCGCACCAAAATTTACCACATTGGCAACCCTGTTACCTCCTATTCTGTCCGCCAGTTGGCGAACACTTGTCGTTGACAGATACGAAAACCTTCCCTCAAATCAGTTGTGATAGGCAGATCGTGGGGTAGGATGGGTGGGACTAGATAAATTATACAGGTAAGTATTATTAATATTAATTTTAGAATAAAAATTCCTATTAATAAACATTACCTTAATATAATTTATCTAGCCCGATTAACCACATTGAAAAGGAGGAGGGAATCTGAATACAATTTCCCCCTTCGGACAGAATAGGAGAAAACAAACAAAGAATATATATCATAGGCAGTCAAAACTCAACCCAAGGTCAAAGATACTAACAACTCAAAGTCTCCTACCATAATGCCACCAACCGCGGTAGCACAGGACAAGGAGTAAGTGCATAGTCAGTCCGTCTTTACTAAAGTCAGGTGACCGACCAGGTGACCAGTCAGACGAATTGCGGACAGCAAGGCTGCACCTGAAGACTATCAAGCACTATTCTTTCCCTAAAGGATGAGTGTCTGGACTGTCTGGGCGATTCAAAGCTAAGCAAACCTGGGGTGTATCAACGCAACCGAAGTCCGCCAGCAACGAATCGGCTCATGAGCAAACTCCTAACTCGAGCTTTCTGGTGCCAAGAGAAAGGAGCGCGGAGCAAAAAGGCGATTCAGTCCCGAAGGACGAATGCCTGACAGTCCAACCTGGTCTCATGTTACACGATCATCGGGGGTGTTATCAACGCAACCGACTTCGTCAACAAGAAACTCAGGGCTACTAAGTGTCGCCTGATCTCCACCGAGTTTGTCTTGACTCTGAGAAGACAGGTGAGACAAAAAGTAGATGGTGAGCGAGTCACCAGATGACAGCAGACGATCCATCGACTAATTCCCTGTCCAGGACAGTGGAAGAAGCAGGAGTCGTCAGGACAAGCGAACCAGTGGCTAGTCCTAGGTCAGCATCGACCTCTGGGAGAAGCGTAGTCGCCAGTGCCGACAACCCAGTGGCTGGAACCATTTCACACTGAAAATGGAAGCAGCATGAGTTGCCAAGCAGTCAGTCCTTGTCATCAAAAAACACCTAAATACCAAACTGCCTAATTCCCATTATAACTACGTCAAAAACTGCCATGGGTTATAATACAAAAACAAAATATATACAACAAAACAAAAATTAATGAATAATATACAGGTAGCAACCAAACGTAAAACAGGAAGACTACCTAATTCTCCTGTCTGACGACCCTGTCCTGCCATCACCAACGGGCCCAAAGAACGAAGGGTTTCGCTAGAACTAGAGAAATATCCCTCAAGTAAAAAGAGGCAAAAAAACAGAATTAGAACGCCAAGTCGCCGCCTCAAGCACCTTGGCGACTGAGACATTCTTCATAAAAGCTACTGATGTAGCAACTGCTCTAATACTGTGTGCTCTCGCGTCTGGTCTTCCCCAGCAGCCGAACCACCAGGTTTTAAACGATCATATCTCTGAGAAAAAAGGATACACCATTCTTTGAAATAGGTCTCTTGACATTTCGGGGTGGTAACAAACAGATGACGGGGACGACCCTGAATGTCCTTCGTGCGGCGTAATAACATGAGAGCGCCCTAACAGGGCAAAGAACAATTCCTCATTTAAATTACCAACAAAGTCGACCAGCGACTTCAGTACGAACGACCTGGGAATATGGGATTATCAGACGATTCAGTCTTTGCGACAAATTCAGGAAGGTATGACAAAATCATGTCTTGGTCCAGATCTGGCAACCAGAAAAGAGAGTGCTTGCAGTTCACCCACCCTCTTGGCTGTAGCCAGTGAGACAAGGAAGAGTGTCTTAGAAGAGAGGTCCCTAAATTTGGCAGAATTCAGAGGCTCAAACGGAGGGAACCTTAAGGCTTGAAGGACTTTGTTAACGTCCCATGTCGGAGGCGAACACTGCGGCCTGGGTCGAGATAGGGAAAAAGATCGAAGTAAATCTCTAATGACATAAGATGAAGAGATCTCAGGAAGCCTTGCCTTAAAACATAGGAAAGCATAGACCTATAACCCTTAATGCACGAAGGTGACAGGGCCCTGTCATGATGTAAATGAACTAAAAACTCCGCTACTTTCGGTAAGGAAGGTCTAGAAATTGAATGTCCTTGAGACTTACACCAACGTCTGTAAACCGACCATTTAGCCTGATAATTTACTCTGGTTGATTGCCGCCTGGCAAGAGCCAACTGTCGCGCCACTCTGGAGGAGAACCCTTCGTGCTTGGAGAACCTCCTGACAGTCTCCAGGCATGAAGATGAAGCATGTGGAGCCTCTGATGGAACCGATGAAAATGGGGGTGTTTGAGAAGATCTGGTCTCTCTGGCAGGCGAATGGGGGTTCCACCAGTGCTTCCAGAAGGTCGGGAAACCACTCCTTCTGTGGCCAGAAGGGGGCGATCAAGGTGAGATCCAGACGCTTGGTTGCCCTCACTTTGTTGAGGACTGACCTCACCAGAGAGAACGGAGGAAAAGCATAGGTCTTGAAGTCCCTCCCAGTCCTGCAAAAGAGAGTCTGTCCCGGCACTCTGAGGAGTCTGGTAAGGGGCGAAGAATATCTGGCACCGAAAATTCAGTGGGTGGCAAACAGATCGACTGTGACAGGCCATTTCTTCCTGAGGCTGTCGAAGACTTCCTGGCAAAGTGTCCACTCCGACCCTTGAACTTCGTTCGGTCTCGACAAGGCGTCTGCTAAGACGTTGTGATGGCCCAGGATAAACTGAGGGACCACGTAATCCCCCTGTCTTCTGCCCAACACAGGATTGATCGGGCTTCTTGAGTGAGAAGATCCGACTGTGTGCCGCCTTGGTTTCTCAAGTACGAGACTGCTGTGTGTTGTCGACAAAGATCGCGACAACCAACTCCAACGTTGTTCCTGAAATGAAAGAAGGCCTAGGTACACTGCCCTCAGTTCCCTCCAATTTATTGACATGCTCCTCTCCTCCTCTAACCAAAGGCCCGAAGCGGCTTCGGAGCCCAGGTGTGCGCCCCAACCAACTTGATCCGAGGGTTCTTGACCAAAAAACATTAGGTCCGGAGGAACCGAAAGAAGAGATGTCCCTGACTTGAGGCGGTGAACTTGCATCCCCACCAAACGGAGATCCTTCCGACATTGTGGAGAAGAGGCGACTATCGTGTCCTCGGACACGAAATCCCATGACTGGCGAAGTGTCGACTGAAGGGACCTCATTCTGAGGACGACCTCCGGGAACCAGTTGGATGAGGGATGACAAATGGCCCAGGAGAGACCTCCAAAGAGAAACTGGCTGCGTTACGGAGGACAAAAACTCTTCGATCAGACTCAGAAGCTTGTCTATCCGTTTCTGAGCGGGAGAAGCCCTCAAAATCTGGGAATTCAAAACAATCCCAGATAAGTCATGATCTGGCAAGGGATTAGATTGGACTTGTCGAAGTTGACACGAATGCCCAACTCGACACAAAGAGACAGAACTATCTCCCTCGACCGGAGACATTTTCTCTAGAGATGCGGCCTGGACTAGCCAATCGTCCAGATACCGAAGCATCCTTACATTTAACTGACGCAGAATAGCCGAAACAGGAGCCATCACACGAGAAAAGACCTGTGGAGCAGTGGTGAGGCCGAAACAAAGGGTCTTGAACTGGAAAACTCCGAGTCCGTGAAAAACCGAAGGTAAGGTCTGCTTCTTGGATGGATGGGGATTTGCAGATAAGCATCCTGCAGATCGATGGAAATCATCCAGTCCCCCCTCCTGACGGATGAAAGAACAGTCTGGACCGTCTCCATCTTGAACTTGGACTTTAGAATGAACTTGTTCAAAACCGAAAGATCTATGATGGGCGCCAGGCACCCGAGGCCTTTAGAACTACAAAACATCCGAGAGTGAAAACCCGGGAGAAGGAGGAGCTCGCTCTATGGCATCCTTCTCCAAGAGGGCCGAAAGCTCCTTCTCCAAGGCTTGACCCCTGATTGAGTGAGGAGAATAAACTGCTGAACTCGAGAGGACGATTGGAAAGTGGAGGTCTGGAAACAAAAGGGATCTCGTAACCTTCCTTCAGGACCTCCACCACCCAAGCATCCACCGCTCTCCCCTGCCAAGCTGACCAATGGCGGGAGAGACAAGCTCCTACTGCGGTCTCCAGGCGAGGTGATGACTCCTACTTCCGAAAATTCTTACGCAGAGACAAGGAAGAAGAAGAAGAAGAAGGTCCTCCTGGAGGTTGAGCTCTTTCTCTGCCCTTGGAGCCACGCCAAGAACCTCTCCCGCGTTTCAAAGGGTGAGCACCAGAGGATGAAGAAGAGGCACCAGCAACCTGAGATGTACTCTGGAAAAAAGAGCCAGAGGAGGTTGTTGGGCTGGAGCAGAAGGTACAGATCTGGTCCTAAACTTACGCTTACTCCTTGAAGGAATGGGAGGAAGACCAGAGGAAAAAGCTCTTGATAAGGCCCAGTGAGCTTGGGAAGAGGCATCACCTTGATGTTCCTTCAAAACCTCAGAAAGCACAGAAATATCGAAAAGGAAATTGCCAAAGGAGAAGAGGACAACAAGACGGGTCTCTGAATCTCCGATACAGAGGAGGGTAACTGCGACAAATACAGGTTACGCCTTAGAGAAACAAGAAAGGCCTGCATTGAAGCAGCAAGCTCGTTCTGATGTACAGAAGCGATTGAAATGGATGAGCAGAATTTCTCAAAAAGAGGAGCATCAGGAGGAACAAACCCGGAGTCCTTGATATACATTAAAAGCCCTCCGAGGACCCACATATTGAAGGATTGAGCTTCTTGTAAGGAGCTCATAACAGCCTCCATAGCAATAAATCTTCAATTGAGACAGAGACCGAAGCCTTAGAAGGCAAGGGTTGACTTGAAAGTCGGACAAAATCAGGATTTGGCTTGGGGGGTCGAGAGAATGAAGAATCATCCGCCACCTGGTAAACTCCTCTCCGGTGTCGTAGAAGAGAAGAGAGCTTCCTCTTCCCTTCCCCGATCACCTTCGAAAGTTTAGCGGCAACGTCCGTCCTCACTCTCGCGAACCTCTGGGCAAAGGGAAAACGTAAAAATTCCCGTGACCGGGAAGGACCGTCAAGAAAAATCCCTTCTGTAATACAACGAGGCGGAGGCTGCTTCTGCTCTTTAGGCCTCGCCTGAGGAAGAAAACTCAAAATTAAATCAAAAAGTTTCTTGAATTCTACATCATGACATCCATTCGAGGAAACATCAATATCACACGAATCCGCGTCATCACATCATCATCGTCAGATCCTAACTTAGAAACTTCCTCTGAAGTAAAATCCTGACGACTAGCTATCTTAAGGTTCTGACACTAATATCCCTCCCCCCTTCTCCTAAATAAGCGCCCTTTGGCACTGTTACGGGACTAACAGGGGACACGTTGGGTAAAGATTCGTTAGGCACCTGCCCGGACCGGATCCCCCCTAGGCCTTCGCCACGACGGGGTTCACAATCCGGGGTATCTGTCGCACCGTTACCCATGGTGCTGTCGACAGGTACCTGACGAGGAGCTGAAAATGAATCTAAAGTGTGTTAGACATTCTAGTAAAGGCTTCTTGAAAATTCTCTGACAGATTGTTAAACTTAGCAGAAATATCTCTATCTAGACTAAGCTGTAATTTCTTAAAATTCTGTTTCCAGGTAGTTTCCATTGCCAAAATCTTCGAATCTACATCAGAACTAACTTCACTAATTACCGGTTGTACAGGGGGCAAAGCATCAATTAATTCGGTAATCGGAGTCGTACGATACCGAAACCGAAGAGCCAGAATCATGAGCGCCCAAGTCAAAGAATTCGTTAGATACAGTTTTAGCAATCGATTTCTTTTTCTCCTTAACCGATCTTTTACGCTGCAAGATTGTTTGGCGTTTCATATAAGCAGTCATATCCTCGTCAGACCAGGGCTTACATACGTCACAACGAGAGTCAAGTCACAAACCTGTCCACGACAAGAACTACAAATGTCATGGGGTTCATACTCCCTGCTACTCATCCTTGTCCCACAAACCGGGCAGTTCCTGATGTTGCTGGCAGAAGGAAGCATCGTAATTTCTTGGTAATCCATTGTAGAATTGGACAGGTCAGTAGTTCCGGGTCGCGCAAAAGTTCGTAATTTAAGATAAGAACCACAACAGAAATCAAAGTTAATTCACTATTTCGGGATGTAATGCGTGAGTGGTAATTCATATAAAGTTTCATTTAACAAATAATGAAAGCTTTAAAGGCACAAAAATGTTTAAGGATTTATATAAAGAGCGGCCGTGATGTAAACAACACGGGCGCTCGTTAACAACTGATTTGAGGGAAGGTTTTCGTATCTGTCAACGACAGTGTTGCCAACTGGCGGACAGAATAGAGGTAACAGGGTTGCCAATGTGGTAAATTTTGGTGCGGTTTTTGGGGATTTAGGGCTAGATAAATTATATTAAGGGTAATGTTTATTAATACATTTTTTTACGTCTGCGCGTTATGGAATTCGTACATCATTTTGTGATAATATTTTCCGGTGTTGCTTTTATTGTTTTACAATGTATTATATATCAAAATGATTGCAATTTAGTGTAAAATACAACGAAAAAAAAAGAAACTCGCTAGCTTTTACCGTTTTTGCACAGCGTGATTTTAATACAATTATGTATGAATTTTTTTTTTTCGCTTACCATCTATCGCATTATTACCATATGATAATGATATTATTTTTCATTTCTGATGATTGCATACTAAATTTCAGGCAATGACAAAAAAAGGAGCCCAAAATGAACTCTTAATCTTCAAAACTAAGCGCACTGTGATTTTGAAAAAAATTATTTTTTCCGCTTCCGCGCTCGCTCAAAACCGGCTCCGGAATTCGGGGGAGTTTTTTATTTTTACCGCTTCGGCGTTTAAGGGTTAAGGTAGGCTGAGGTATTCTGTTATTAACAACCTTCTTTGACATCCTTTCCACCTTTATTACACTTCTGGTCTTTTTAATTCTGTTAAAGTCTCTCCTCAGAGAAAGCCATCAACTGAGGGGCATAAATCTAGCCCTTGCTGAGTTCAGGCTGGAGTGGGGAGTGCACTCAACCGTAACTCCTGCAAAGGTCCTGACAATCCCTTCAACTTACATGCTCTCCTCTGGGGAGATGCCTTCTACAAGGAGCATATTTCCATTCTGCGGTGTTATTTTTGGCTGTCTGCCACAACATTTCACGATTTCCCTGTGTACTTGAAAAATGTCTATATTGTCACCTTCAAGCTTCAAATTCAGGTATTTATTAAAGGAATTGGGTACAAAGACCCCAGGAGCTATTTCATACTTTTTATTTTTCTTCATGGCAAATGGTTCCAGTGTGACAATACTGGAGCCAGAGGCTTTTTGTTTAGATTTCCTGGCTGTATTATATCTACTCGCATTGCTTTGGGTCGTCAACTGTGTCCGTCTGTCATTCGGCCCAGGGATACTACATTGATCCTGGGGACCGACCATGAAAAATTGATGTTTGGGTTCCGTGGACAAGTCCTTCGATGAAAGCATAGGGTCGTCAACAGAAATAGGGGGGGATTGCCCACACCCACCATGGAGTCACACTTAGAGGACGGGTCATCCCTTTAATTAGGGACGTCCTAGGGGTAATTACTGGATATACACCCTATCTCCAGTGCTAAGGCGTCATGATGTCCGTCGAGATCAGACCCGGCATTGAGGATAGGGTTTGACATTAAACTTTCCCCTCGCTCGACCACGTCAGGTACTAGAGTTCTACGGGTGAGGTGGCATGTCGTCCATCCTCACCCTCCTTCAAATCCCAAGATTTAGACTAAATCATGTCCAAAACCAAGCCAATAGTCATCATCATAGAATCCATACCTTATAGGGGGAGGAAGGCAGAAAGATGAAATGTTTTTAGTAGAAGAAAAAGGGCTGACTTATTTCGTTGAATCAACAGCTGGGCACCAAGGCCCAGCGAGAGCAGTTCCCACCAGGCATCAGGGCCCAGCTGCTGAACCCTAAGCCCCCATCCTTGGCAAGGCTTCAGCATCTGGGGGGTTTTGAGAGAGGAGACATCTAATTCCCAAAGCATCTGTGATAGTGGTTTCCACTCGCTCCTGTGCTATACCGACACCCTATGAGGGTGAGCGAGCCGGAGGTAGTAACTCTGGCATTCCATATGGCTTTTTTCTCTGGTATATTTAGCATTTATTCATACCTAGAAATGAGTGCTATAGGGACATTTCACTGGGCGACACAGGTCGAGCCCAGAAAACTCTTTTCTGCTTTCTACTATGCTGTTGTTTCAATTCCTGTTTCCCTCTCTTAAGGTCTATCACTTCTCTTCTTAGGTCTCCAATTTCCTTTCCCATCCAGTCTTCTCTTCTCGTCCCTTCAAGTTTATCCTTTGTCAGTTCCTCTGACGTTTCTTCTATGTTACACAAAGTATTACTATAATATTGCCTTGTAAAATGTATATCCCTTCCAGTACTGTTACATTATTGTAGTAAATACTGTATGTTCACATTTCACAAGATAAGAATAACATACATCTTTAATCGTGCATTTTGTCTCCCAGTAACACACGCTGTTTTGTTCTAGCTGTTAATAGTTAGCAACAAGGAAGATCGAGTTCTTCGTTTTGTTTTGGAAACCTGTCATCACTTAAGATAGGAAACATCATGAGCTTTGTTTTTTTTTAACACCAATGTCTTTTGTCCAAAGGACATGGCAATTGTGCAGGTTTCATGAGGTTGCATCCGTCATTTCTTCAAGGACACACCCTAGATTGATTGTCATTGTTGTATCCCAGGCCCAAAACGATTCTGCATAAGCTATCGTAAAGCATTTTCAGGAAGTGACATCACTTTTTTTTCTTTCTAGAACATTCCATGATGTCATTTAAGAATTTTTCTTTTCTTTTAAGAGAATTCTAATTACCATTCTGTGACCATGTATTATGAATGATTAATACTTATAAACTTGGAAACTATTACTTACCCACAGATACTAGGGCCTGACCATAATTTAATTATTACTCAAATGGAACTAATTTTAAAGTAGTGTCATGTTCACCAAGAGCAGTCCACATTCACTTAAATGTGAGTAAGTTAATGCAATAGTAAAATAGGTCTGTCTCTTGTATGGAAACTATTACTTCAAAGGCATTTTAGTTACCGTTGGTTTGCATGAGGCAGAAGCAACATAGGCTGAGGTTCCCTAGCTGATGATGAATTGATGGCCAAGACTTCTTCACTGCAAGCTGTTATGTCAGCTCCTAAATCTTCATCTTTACTCTCTTCCATCATGTCTTCCATTTTCGTGTCAGAATCTGTGTCTTCAGCTATATTTGATTCATCTGCTGCCATCTGAAGTATAAAGCAAAAGGTAAACTTTAGTGAGTCTTCATACCTTGTGTCAATAAGAATGACAGTCCTACTAAGTTATCTGCAGATACATAGTTAAATACCAAGATTGATTTATGGCAATACAAAATTTCTAAAATACTCCCACACCTTTTACACTGAAATCTGCAATTGGGACAAGATGCAACGCAAAATTATACTCGCTGCAACATGAGCCAATTACTACACTTTACAATTACATAGCCTATTTGTTCATCCATGAAAATTTTATGAGACTGAAAACAGCAAAAGAATGGCAGCAGTGTTAACAATGAGAAACAATACACGTGCCACAGGTTAAAGGGGTAAGAAAAAGTAACAGTTCATCGAGTATCTGCCATCCTAGCTGCAGCTTGCAGCTTTACTCCAAACTTATGCTGATCATGGAATTTCCTTCTTTCCATTCTTTCCTCATTCATCATTAATATTCACCCTATAATAATTTTCTATCAGTTATGTTTGACAGTTTGTGTCATTATTTACTGTACTATAGTATGTTATTGTTTTTTGAAGAACTGAACTGTTGCGTTTTCCAGAACAAGAATTGTTCCATTCTACTGTTGTATCATTATAGTTGTTGATGGTATCAGCAAAAAGTTTTGTACATTCACAAACTTGCTTAACCTCAATTTTTCTGGATTTCTTTGGATAGAGATAGAGGGTTTTCTTCTGTTGCAAAAGGCATTCTTATGCTTTGCTGGGAAGAAAGTTACTTATTTTTATAAAACTTATTGGTTAGGCATTGGTATTAATATTGATAATGTATTTGCACATTTCAATACCTATTCCAAATATTGATGTAAAATTATTAATGTTTATTGCTTTCCATGTGTTAACCTATTGCATTTCAGCATTAACATAAGTTTTTTGTTTTTCACATCTTTTTCATCATTAGTCATTCTAAGTATGCCTTACAGTAGGTTCTGCAATGGCTTCATGGCTAATTCAGATAGAAGGACTCATACTTTTTAGACCTCTTGCTAGGGCCAAGTATGCATTCATTAAATGACCTATGATGTTTGCTAGAGCTGGACTTCATCACAAGATGAATTTTAAGTATTCTAAAGTGCTCTAAGACTCCTGATATACTATATCTCTTGCTTTGGAGGTCACTGTTGGTTCCCATCTACCCTTCACCCCATCCCTTCTACACCTTTGCAGGAGTGTGTGCAGTAGTTAAGGAAAAATGATGATGCAACTTCCATTACACCAACATACCCTGCAGTCTGGTATGAAATATTATCTTCGTCTACTGTACATGAGGAACTTACACTTGCTTTGTATGCCTGATCTGAAATATCACCTTTACCTACCACTTTGCTTTATATGTTGGAAGATCTGTCTCCTTTCGCTTTCTCTATCCCTGCCACTAATGATGGTAGTCTGTCGGAATCTAGAGGGCACCTTCCTCTGGTAGTTTTTCATATGAAATGTGTGGATTCTAGCCTGCCTGATCCAGTGGCTGTTACTTTCTCTGACATTTCTGACACATCATCCCCAACCCCTACAAAGATTCTATTGATGTTGCACCTAAAAGTCAGGACTCATAGCATGCAAGGGTAGATGTTAGCAACACACTCTCTCTCTCTCTCTCTCTCTCTCTCTCTCTCTCTCTCTCTCTCTCTCTCTCTCTCTCTCTCTCTCTCTCTCTCGTATTCCAGCTTTTAGAACTCCGGAAGTACAGTTGACTATCATATATTCGTGGTTCAGGATTTGCGGCTTCACCTATTTGCAGATTTTTCTGTGGAACTTATCCCGGAATTATTTGCAAAAAATTCTATAATTTATGGCTTTCTTTCAAGAAATATTCACTAATTACTATATTTTCAAGTTATTTTCGTAAGGCTCAGTTATGTATAATTTACATGATTGACTTGTAAAAATTCTTACACCTTCGATAGGAAACATTTCTAACACAAATGTAAAAAACAATGTTGATTTTATAAACAAATTGAACAGTTTAAATTTGAATTTTGTTGTTAATATGGTTAGTTTTGATGTCTTTTTATTTACAAAAGTGCCTGAAGATGATTTACTTGAATTTTTGGAGGATAAGTTAGAACTTTATGATAATCCTTTAACTGTAGTAAACCACTTTAGTCTCATAACGTTATGCATCAAATAGAAAAGTTTGTTTTAATGCGGAATTTTTTGTACAAAAGTTTGGAATGGCTATGGGTAATCCCTTATCTCCTGTAACTCTCACCAAGAATTTTGCCCCAAAAAGTTATATGGTTTAGCTATGTGGATGATATTTTCTGTACTTGGCCAGTTCATGAAAATCTTCTAATAATTATTAATCTCAATAATTTAGTGTAACTGTCCATAGAAATGATAGAAATTTCGCCTTTTCAGTTTTTCGAAAATCAACTAATATTGCCCTCTTTTGTTCATTATTACTCCAATCACCATCAAAATGTTAAATTCTCTGCTTTTTCTGGAATGTTCTTAAGGGCTTTATGTGTCTGTGGCCCGCAGTTTATTGATGCTGAGATTAAAACTATTTATGGTATTGCCTTGAAACTTAAATACCTAAGGACTTTGGTAGATGTGGCATGGAAAAGAGCTAACCAACCTGAATTTAACCCTTAAATGCCTATTGGACGTATTTTACGGCGACTAAAATTGTCTGTTGTGTACTTAATTGATGTAAAATACTTAGACTCAAAAATGTTTTTTAAATATTCTCGGAAAAATAGTTATAGGTCTACTTGGCAAAAATTTTGAACCACGCACCTTCAGGGATGCTGTGAGTTCACAGATCAAGCTGTTGTTTTGTTTATAAGCGTTACCCAGGCGCGCATGTGCAAATTTCTTTCTTTTCACACTAAAAAGCATCAGTGACACATCTCAAAAATTCTTTCGTCACTTTGTCATAATTTTTGCACCGTTTTATATTAGCCTTTACATAGAGTTTTATATCTGAGTATTTATGCTGGCTTAGCCTTACTTCTAAGCCTTTGCTGGACTGTCCGAGATAGAATGAGGGACAATCCATATATGGAATTTTATATATTATGTTGTTGCTTTCTCTGGGGCCATTTTTTATTAACCCTTAAACGCCGAAGCACTAAAAAAAAAAAATGTCTCCCGTGTGCCGGAGACGTTTCAGAGTGAGCGTGGAAGTGGAAAAATATTTTTTTCAAAAAATCACAGCGCGCTTAGTTTTCAAGATTAAGAGTTCATTTTTGGCTCCTTTTTTTGTCATTGCCTGAAGTTTAGTATGCAACCATCAGAAATGAAAAAAATTATCATTATCATATATAAATAATGCGATATATGATAGCGCAAAAACAAAATTTCATATATAATTGTATTCAAATCGCGCTGTGAGCAAAACAGTTAAAGGTAACAAGTTACTTTTTTTTTCGTTGTAATGGACACTAAATTGCAATCATTTTGGTATATAACACATTGTAAAACGATAAAAGCAACACAGAGAAAATATTATCACAAAATAATGCATGAATTCGTAACGAGCGGACGTAAACAAATATTTTTTTTTAAAAAATTCACCATAAATCTACATATTGTCCTAGAGACTTCCAATTTCTTTCAAAATGAAGAAAAATGATTGAATATTACTATACTGTAAGAATATTAGCTTACAAACGCAGTTTTTGACCATATCTGACGAGTTAAAGTTGACCGAATGTCGAATTTTTTTATATATATTTTTTATATGCAATTATTTCAGAAATAAGAAAAGCTACAACTTTCAAATATTTTTCGTTTTATTCTACATGAAATTGCGCACATTTTCATATATAAAACTCTATGAAATGCCTAATATGAAACGGAACAAATATTCCGAGAATGGGACTTACGCATTTCGGAGATTTGTGGCGGAGAATCCGCGCGCGGAGGGAAGGAAAGTTTTTTTTTTTTTAAATTCACCATAAATTTAAATATTGTGCTAGAGACTTCAAATTTGTTTCACGATGAAGATAAATGACTGAATATTACTAGACTGTAAGAGTTTTATCTTACAATTGTGTTTTTCGACCATTTCGGTAGAGTCAAATTTGACCGAACGTGGTTTTTTTTCTATTTATCGTGATTTATATGCAAATATTTCGAAAATGAGAAAAGCTACAACCTTCAACTATTTTTTGTTGTATTATACATGAAATTGTGCACATTTTCATATATAAAACTTTATGTAACGGCTAATTTAAAATGGTGCAAACATTACCACAATCGCACGTATGATTTTTTCGGAAGAGTAACCGCGCGGACGTAAAGAAAATGTTATTTTTTTCATAAATTCACCATAAATCGAAATATTGTGCTAGAGACTTCCAATTTGTTGCAAAATGAAGGTAAATGCTTAAATATTACTAGAATATAAGCGTTTTAGCTTACAATTGCGTTTTTCGACCATTTCGGTAGTCAAAATTTGACCGAAGGTTGAAAATTTGTCACATTTTTTATATGAAAATATTTCAAAATTGATAAAAGCTACAACCATGGGTTGTTTTTAGTTGTATTGTGCATGAAATTGCGCACATTTTCATATATAAAACTTTATGTAACGGCTAATTTAAAATGGTGCAAACATTACCACAATCACATGTATGATTTTTTTCGGAAGAGTTACCGCGCGGACGTAAGGAAAAAGTTTTTTCATAAATTCACCATAAATCGGAATATTGTGCTAGAGACTTCCAATTAGTTGCAAAATTAAGGTAAATGATTGAATATTACTAAAATATAAGAGTTTTAGCTTACAATTGCGTTTTTCGACCATTTCGGTAGTCAAAGTTGACCGAAGGTTGAAATTTTGGCACTTATCGTTATTTATATGAAAATATCTCAAAACTGATAAAAGCTATAATCATGAGTATTTTTTAGTTGCATTCTACATAAAAAGGCCCACATTTTCATATATAATACTTCATGTAACGGCTAATTTAAAATAGTAAAAAAATTATGTCAAAGTGACGAAATAATTTCCGAGATGTGTCATAGATACTTTTTAGTGTGGCAAGAAAGAAATTCGCGCTTGCGCGCCTGCGTAACGATTGTAAACAAAACAACACCTTGATCCGTGAACTCCCAGCATCCCCCAAGGCACGTGATTCAAGAGATTTCGGCTGGTAGACCTAAAAGTATTTTTCCGCGAATTTTTAAAAAAACTTTTGTATGTCGACGTAAAATACGTCCAGTCGGCACCCGAGAGACAAAAAATGTCGACGTAAAATACGTCCAGTCGGCGTTTAAGGGTTAACATTCTTTTTAGTGTGTTATTATAGGAAAAAACAAGGATGACATTAAAAGCTTTTAACAATGGTTTAATGGTTTCAAATCCGTTAAAATAAGGCAAACTGAGAATGTTCTTAGAATTTTTACTCTGTAAAAACTGGGCAAAAATCTAATGCATTATTCATTCATTTAAGTGAAAACAACCAAAGAATTAATTGGATTGATAGTTCAGTAATTGCATGGTCAAGAGATGTCTTATCACGAAATCTTTTAGAATCTGCTTTAATACAACTTACTTTTCATTGTAATTTCAATGTTAGTTGTGGCCTTTTTCATTTAGACCCTTGTATCTGTAACATGTTTAAGAATGACCTCAAATATATAATTACTGACTTAAATAAAAATCAGTTGCCTTAGAGTTATTAAATTTTGTTGTAATGTATGTCTGTTATGTTTTGTGAATATGGTTTTGTTTACCAAGTTCCGAATAGCTGTCACCTATAATCCTTTAATTGTCTGGAAATTGTATCTGAGATGATTGTCTTAAACCTTTAATTGCACCCATTGTTTATGATTGTTTGGGAAGGTTTCTTATCTTCCAGGTGTGACGGATTCTAAGTACTAATCCCTTTATAATCCCTATCTGTCAGTTATACGCACCTTCTTGTATTGTCTTTTCTCGTACTTATGTCAGTATCTGCTCAGTAAAGGACTTTTAAAGTCCAAAGATCTTGCAGACTCCTTCGTCTATTTTTCCTTCGTGGTATTTATCTTTATTTATGGATTTATCACGTTCCTAACTTTTGTGATTCAGTTATACACTTTGAAACAAATTTGAAACAAATAGGAAGTATCTAGCACAATATTTTGATTTATGGTGAATTTAAAAAAAAAAAAACTTTTTCCTTCCCTCCGCTCGCGGAATCTCAGCGGCAAATCTCCAAAATGCTTGAGTCACATTGTCGTAATATTTGCACTGTTTCATATTAACCATTATATAGAGTTCTATATATGAAAATGTGTGCAATTTCATGTAGAATATAACAAAAAATACCCCACAGTTTTTGAAATATCTGCATATAAATCACGATATATAGAAAAAAAAATTGACATTCGGTCAACTTTGACTCGACTGGAATGGTCAAAAAAGGTAATTGTAAGCTAAAACTATTACAGTCTAGTAATATTCAATCATTTATCTTCACTTTGAAATAAATTGGAAGTCTCTAGCACAATATTTTGATTTATGGTGAATTTTTGAAAAAAAACTTTTTCCTTCCCTCTGCAAGCAGAAACTCGGCGGCAAATCTCCGAAATGCTCGAGTCACATTGTTGTAATATTTTCACCATTTCATATTAGCCATTATATAGAGTTCTATATATGGAAACGTGTGCAATTTCATGTAGTATATAAGAAACAGTAACTCATGGTTGTGGCTTTTATCAATTTCTGAATATTTGCATATAAATCGCGATAAATAGAAAAAATCGACATTTGATGAACTTTGACTCGACCAAAATGGTAAAAAACGCAATTGTAAGCTTAACCTCTTACAGTCTAGTAATATTCTATTATTTATCTTCATTTTGAAATAAATTGGAGTTCTCTAGCACAATATTTTGATTTATGGTGAATTTTTGAAAAAAAACTTTTTCCTTCCCTCTGAGCACGGAATCTCGGCGGCAAATCTCCGAAATGCTTGAGTCACATTGTCGTAATATTTGCATCGTTTCATATTAGACGTTATATAGAGTTCTATATATGGAAATGTGCGCAATTTTATGTAGAATAAAACAAAAAATAACTCTTGGTCATAGCTTTTATAATTTTTTGAAATATTTGCATATAAATCACAACAAATAGAAAAAAATCGACATTCGGTCAACTTTGACTCAACCGAAATGGTAAAAAAACGCAATTGTAAGCTAAATCTTTTACAGTCTACTAATATACAATCATTTCTTCATTTTGAAACAATTTGGAAGTCTCTAGCACAATATTTCAATTTATGGTTAATTTAAAAAAAAAACTTTTTCCTTCTCTCCGCTCGCGGAATCTCGGCGGCAAATCTCCGAAATGCTTGAGTCACATTGTCGTAATATTTGTACCATTTCATATAACCCGTTATATAGAGTTCTATATATGAAAATGTGCGTAATTTCAAGTAGAATATAACCAAAAATACCTCACATTTATAGCTTTTATCATTTCTGAAATATCTGCATATAAACACGATAAATAGAAAAATAAATCGACATTCAGTCAACTTTGACTCGACTGGAATGGTCGAAAAACGCAATTGTAAGCTAAAACTATTACAGTATAGTAATATTCAATCATTTATCTTCATTTTGAAATAAATTGGAAGTCTTTAGCACAATATTTTGATTTATGGTGAATTTTTGAAAAAAACTTTTTCCTTCCCTCCGCTCGCGGAATCTCGGCGGTAAATCTCCGAAATGCTTGAGTCACATTGTCGTAATATTTTCACCGTTTCATATTGACCATTAATATAGAGTTCTATATATGGAAATGTGCGCAATTTCATGTAGTATATAAGAAACAATAACTCATGGTCGTGGCTTTTATAATTTTTTAAATATTTGCATATAAATCACGATAAATAAAAAAAATAGAGATCT
>NC_061092.1:19432189-19573468 GCF_015104395.2 Macrobrachium nipponense
GTATTTTACAGAAATACTACAATAATCTTTCCATTTCACTCTTTCAAAATAAGGATAACTCTCTCTCTCTCTCTCTCTCTCTCATCTCTCTTCTCATCTCTCTCTCTCTCTCACAGATGTATGTTTTTTGTATGATAAATAAATTATTTACTAATTTTCAAATATCAATATTAATGTAAACAGCAATAATATCAATTCATTAGAGAAAATACTAAAGTGAATCAGTAAGATTTTAGTTTATAAATTAAAAAATTATGTAAGAATGAAGGAAATCCCAGTCTTCACGCATCTTTCTTTCAAACTCCATGTACCAAACTGAGGACCAACAGCTGTCAAATATATCAAGTAATGTGACAGGAGGGGAGGGAGTGTGTTGTGTGTGTCTCTCTCTTTACTGAGATGAAAGATTCTTATGGTACATGTATGTATAATATGTTTGTTAATATTTTCAAATAATAATAATAATATAACTGTAATTACAAAAATCATATGTGATAGTATTTTAAAGAAATACTACAATAACCTTTCCATTTCACTCTTTCAAATACAATAACTCACTCTCTCTCTCTTACTGAGATGAGAGAATTTCTATGGTACGTGTATATGTTTAATAATATTTTCACATAATAATAATATAACTAATTTCAAAATTCATATGTGATAACAATATTAACCCTCTTACGCCGATTGGACGTATTAAACGTCGAGTCAAAATGTCTCCCGTATGCCGATTGGACGTATCATACGTCAGCTCAAAAAAGTTTTTTTTAAAAAATTCGCGGAAAAATACTTATAGGCCTACCAGCCAAAAACTTTTGAATCACGCGCCTTGGGGGATGCTGGGAGTTCACGAATCAAGGCGTTGTTTTGTTTACAATCGCTACGCAGGCGCGCAAGCGCGAATTTCTTTCTTATCGCACTAAAAAGTATCAGTGACACATCACAAAAATTATTTCGTCACTTTGACATAATTTTTGCACCATTTTAAATTATCCTTTACATGAAGTATTATATATGAAAATGTGCGCAATTTCATGTAAAATACAACAAAAAAATACTCATCATTGTAGCTTTATCAGTTTTTGAAATATTTTTCATATAAATAACGATAAGTGCAAAAATTTCAACCTTCGGTCAATTTTGACTC
This sequence comes from Macrobrachium nipponense, assembly GCF_015104395.2. Taxonomy (NCBI): domain Eukaryota; kingdom Metazoa; phylum Arthropoda; class Malacostraca; order Decapoda; family Palaemonidae; genus Macrobrachium; species Macrobrachium nipponense. The sequence goes on from NC_061092.1 coordinate 19,433,337, forward strand.
TACCGAAATGGTCGAGAAACGCAATTGTAAGCTAAAATTCTTATATTATAGTAATATTCAATCGTTTGCCTTCATTTTGCAACAAATTGGACGTCTCTAGCACAATATTTCGATTTATGGTGAATTTTTGAAAAAACTTTTTCCTTACGTTCGTGCGATAACTATTCCGATAAATTTTTTCATGCGATTGTCCTAATGTTTGCACCCTTTTAAATTTGCCTTTACATAAAGTTTTGTATATGGAAATGTGCGCAATTTCATGCACAATACAACTAAAAACAACCCATGGTTGTAGCTTTTATCAGTTTTGAAATATTTTCATATAAATAACGTTAAGTGCAAAAATTTCAACTTTCGGTCAACATTGACTCTACCGAAATGGCCGAAAAAAGCAATTGTAAGCTAAAACTCTTATATTCTAGTAATATTCAATCATTTACCTTCATTTTGCAACAACTTGGAAGTCTCTAGCACAATATTTCGATTTATGGTGAATTTATGAAAAAAAAAACATTTCCTTACGTCCGAGCGGTAACTCTTCCGAAAAAATCAGAATTTTTTTTGTGCGATTGTCGAAATGTTTGCACCATTTAAAATTAGCTGTTACATAAAGTTTTATATATGAAAATGTGCACAATTTCATGTAGAATACAACTAAAAATGATTGAAGGTTTTAGCTTTTCTCTTTTTTCGAAATATTTGCATATAAATCACGATAAATAGAAAAAAAATCACGTTCGGTCAAATTTGACTACCGAAATAGTTGAAAAACGCAATTGTAAGCTAAAACTCTTACAGCCTAGTAATATTCCGTCATTTTTCTTCATTTTGAAACAAATTTGAAGTCTCTAGAACAATATTGTGATTTATGGTGAATTTTTTGAAAAATATATTTACCTTCACTCCGCGCACCGATTCGCGGCCGCAAGTCTCCGAAATATGTACATCGCATTATCCTAATATTTGCTCCTTTTCATATTAGCCGTTTTATAGAGTTTCATATATCAAAATGTGCGCAAATATATGAAGAATACAATAAAAAATAATTGAAGGTTGTAGCTTTCTCCATCTCCGAAATATGTGCATATAAAAAATATATATATATAACAATTTCGACATTCGGTCAAATTTAACTCGTCCGAAATGGTCGAAATCTGCAATTCTAATCTAAACTCTTACAGTATCGTAATATTAAATCCTTTGTCTTAATTTTGAAACAAATTGGAAGTCTTTAGAACAATATTTAGAATTACGGTGAATTTGAAAATAACATTTTTTTTACGTCCGCGCGTTACGGATTCGTACATCATTTTGTGATAATATTTTTCCGGTGTTGCTTTTATTGTTTTACTATGTATTATATATCAAAATGATTGCAATTTAGTGTACAATACAACGAAAAAAAAAGTAACTCGTTAGCTTTGACCGTTTTTTGCACAGCGTGATTTGAATACAATTATCTATGAATTTTTTTTTATTTCGCTACCATATCTCGCATTATTTACATACGATAATGATATTATTTTTCATTTCTGATGATTGCATACTAAAACTTTGGGCAATGACAAAAAAATGAGCCAAAATGAACTCTTAATCTTTAAAACTAAGCGCACTGTGATCTTTTTAAAAAATTATTTTTTCCGCTTCCGCGCTCACTCCAAACCGGCGCCGGCATACAGGAGAGGTTTTGATTTTTAGGGCTTCGGCGTAAGAGGGTTAATAATATAACTAATTTCAAAATTCACATGTGAATTACCTCAGCACACTGTGGATGGGTCGGAATGTTGCATGCAGCACATTTTCTGATTAGGTTTTTGTGGATTGACTATGCTATACCAAACCTTACACAGTTTGCATGCTTTTGGCATTCTTTTTCCTAATGCATCAATTAGTATATTCACAAGATTCACCTTATTCATTTTCTTTGTCGGAATATGTTGGTTTATGTATATTTTCTTTATGAGTCTCTTGACCACTTGGATTTTATTTGGAACTTCTTCAATTATTTTCAAGATGTTTCATTAGATTTGTTCCAGTTTGAAGGATTATATCCTTCTAATATATCTATGAATGCTTTTGTATCTTTTTGGTTAGGACTGTTGCTGATTTCATAGATGAGAAATGCCAGTTCCCTTCCTGCTACCTCATCGTATTGCGAATCTGCTAAACACGCCAAATTACGCCACCTTTTCCCGCAGTTGGAACTTACTGCCATCTTGTTCTGATTTATAGTATACACTTGATAAAACTAACTTAGAAGACGCTTTATCCTACTATTTTCACACTAATCTTATCACCGATAGTTCACGAACACTTCTAGATATTTCTCAAATTCTAGTCGTATGTTAAACTTGTGATATCTGTTGATTATTGTGACTTCACGCGGGTACGTCTCACCAAGCAAGATGGAGTCGGAGTCGGAGTCGGAGTCTAGGAGTTATTATCTCTCTCTCTCTCTCTCTCCATTATTATTCTCTCTGTCTCAAGAATAATTCAAAATTTCACTCTTGATGGTCAGATATATGATGTTGCCATTCAATGGTCTCTCTCTCTCTCTCTCTCTCTCTCTCTCTCTCTCTCTCTCTCTCTCTCTCTCTCTCTCTCTCTCCATGTGTGTGTGTGTTATTGGCTGTAGGTATATATTTTTATTGGTAAAATGTTTAAGATGACTTTGAAATTATATTAATAATATAAGCTCGAAGATTAATACAGTAATAGGTTAGTAATTTTAGGTATATTTGAAGTAGGATGTTATTTAAGGTATACATTTGGTATCTGAACTTTCAAGATAGGCAGTTCTAAGCATTTTTAGTGGTGGTTCTACCTATTCGTGGGTTTTAACTATTCACAGTGGTGTCTGGTACACATCCCCTGCGAATACATGGGGAACTGTATATAGTAAAACTATGTCCATTTAGAATTAAAATATTTTTTAAGGCCTTTAAAACTGTAAAATTAGATGCAACAGATGATAATCTCTCGCTTCTTTCTTTATTAGGGAAAACCACTCCAAAGCCAACTAAAAATACAGTAATTAGTGAATATTGCTCTACAAAAAAAATCTGTGAATTAGTGAATTTTCCTGCGATATATTTGGAGATATGTCACAAAAAAACCAAAATAAGTAAATGCTGAACTGTGAACTAGTGGGGATTCATAGTACTGATAAATAGGCTAAACCTAAAGGGGGATTTCTTTTGAAAAGTAATTTAAGCAGTTGCCACATAAATCATTATAAGACTTAATCAAACTATACTCCCGAATAAATACAAGTAAATAACATATGACTTTTAGATACAGAGCACAATACTTACCTGAAATATAATCCAAACCAAACAATTTTTAATCTGCAATGAATTCACAGAGACAGGGTCCAAAAATAATCTTATACTTCTTAATTAGAATCTACTAATTCAAATCACTATACCAATCATTATATAAAAAAATACCTGAATATCAGTGTCAATATGCTGTTGCATCTGGGTGCTGTTTGTCGCAAAACATTCTTCATAGTAGTCTCTGAATTGTTGGTAGAGTGAGGTAACTTGTGAAAAACTCAAACGGCGAAAAGATAGATTCAATCTACGAACATAAAGACCTGAAAGAAAATATATATAATTTATCTTTAACTGGAAATAAAGGAAGAACACAGAAAAATACATTCAAGCAATAGGATATGTGTGAACTCCAGAGTGGGGAGATGACAAACATGATGTGACAAATGAGCAATAAAGAGGTAGATCATTTCTGTTACCTTGGGGGACATACTGGATTATGTAGGAGTAATTGAAAATGAATGAATCATGAAATTTAAGGTATAAAGCAAAGCACTGAGGCACTCAGCAATTTACTTGGAATTGGAATATAAAATTTAGGCAAAAGGCCAAGCGCTGGGACTTATGAAGTCATTCAGTACTGAAAGGGAAATTGACAATAAAGGAGGTTTTAAAGGTGCAACAGGAAGAAAACCTCACAGTTGAACATTGAAACAATTGTTAGGACAGGGTGGAAGTAAAATGGAGCAAAGATGACATGAATGGAGGTATAGTAAAAGGAATGAAAGGGGTTGCAGCTAGTGGTAAAAGGAGTGTTTGGCAATTTAAAGCTTAAGATAGTGAAAAGAGGGAGTTAGATTGGTTGGACAGCAAGATAAAAGATCCAGATAACAAATGAGGTACAAGGTTCTAACATTAAACCTGGAGAAAATACCAATTTGCACTAAGAAGTAATAGAGAGGTTGAACAAGATATGAGAAAGGATTTAAGAATGGATGTATAGTTAAAGGGTAAAATGTAGGTACAGCTATGGTTAAAGGGAATGCTGTAAACACCATCAGTAATGCCTACAGTATATCACGTGGTGCAAGGAGGGTACTACCTACTACAAAAGTAGGAGCTGAGAAGAGTGGTAAACAAGAAGCTGCATCATGGATAAAACAGAAAGAGAGATAGCCAGATTACTGCTAAGTAAAAATGTTCCATTGGTAGAGGAAAAAAGATGGGTATAAAAGACATGTGCTAATCTAAAAACATGGATAAATACTGACAAAGAAACTGGAGTGATTTAGAAAAGGTGTACCCTTAGAATGTTAACATTTATGGCTAGCGTACAATGGGAAGAACATATTACATAAAATAATTGCATAAAAAAATCCTGATCTCAAAGATTTTGATGGTTTAGTTCTGATGAAATATTGTCTTTTATACTGATGTGATATGTGTGATAATCATACTAAGAATCAACTGAACTTCTAATGAAATATCAAGCAAAGCAAAAAAGAAGACTAAGAAATGTGATACTGCACTAAGAAACATAAACACACAAACAAACACACTATGAACAAATAGTAACATCAACATTGATGAAATCCATATGTAGATGTAAACACATGCACACAGGTATGCAAGTAAAACCTGTGTGATATTATGAGGTGAAATGATAAATCATTAATTCCAATAAAACAGAAAATGATCAACTGTGTACTTTTAGTTTTTTGTAAAATAAAACTATTGAGATGGCTTTGTCTGTCTGCACTTTCTCTGTCTACCCTCATATCTTAAAAACTACTGAGGCTAGAGGGTTGCAAATTGGTATGTTGATCATCCACCCTCCAATCATCAAACCAACCCTATTATAGCACTCTAGTCTCAATAGTTTTTTTTTTATTTAAAGTTAATGTTAACAATAATCATGCATCTGGCAACACAAAGAAACAGGCCACCACTGCTAGCTGTTTTGCAATTTTGAGGAATTTTACTTTAGCATAAAGTATGCTCGTTTACCTTTTTATACTTGTTTTACATTTATGTACAAAAATAAGATTAATCATTCCAGTAATGCTTGTTTCTTTTAGCAACTAAACAACTAGTCTCATTTGTCTGCCCATTTAATATTCATGTACCAGAAAAAAATCATGGTTCCAGTTATCAATTTTCTTTTAACAACTACAAAATAATTCCTCAATTATCTAAATACAGTATAAATGGATTCAGTAAGCAAGATATCAGCTTCATTAACATTACCTATATCTTAAACAAATGCAATAGTATATTTGACTTCCTAGTTCACAGACACATTTTTCATCCTGTGTAAAGTAATACAATATGGTAAAAACTGATAAAGTTGCTATATAAAAATACATCAATGGACATAAAACAAAAGTAGGCTGTGGGTTACACAGGTAAGCTACCTACTGACTAAATTGTGACAATTACAAGAGTAAAAGAAATGGTTAAATCTTTTTTCCAGGCATAATTAGTATGAATTATATTTTATTACAAATAAGGGAAATGGTTGATGACTGCCTTTTGCATAAAGTTTTTAGTTTAGTTTGATGGTTGTTGTTTATAAGCATATGGCATGCTTACAGTTTTGTATTATCAACAAGGTTTAGTGAGGAAGGGTAAGGAGTTGCCCATGAACACGCCTAGATTTTTATCTCACCCTTATCCAGAATTCCCCATTATCCAATGGACCCTAGGCTCTAGCCATCCAGATAATTGAAGGATTACTGTATGCTAACAAATAACACAAAATTACAAATTGCTAAATAATTTGTACTTTTATAACTAAAATACATGCATTCTTAACATTAGGGTAAGTTTTCTAGCACCACCTGGAAATGGTAAAAAACAATTGCATTGCATATGCAAGGAATTGTGGCTTCTATCATTTGTCATGAATGGATGTGGGCAACGCCACTGACCCAAGCTTGATCTCGTGACACCTTAGTTATTCTTCCAACCCAGGGTAAACTGACAAAGGGGAGGCCAGAGGTGGGTGTTGACTGTTTAGACCGCAAGTTTGTTAGTTATGAAAAATACAAATTAATAAAAAATTTGTCATTTGTTCATCCACTGAACAAACCTAGGTCTTAACATTAGGATAGACTCACTCCTGGTGGGAGCTAAGTAATTCTGAACCAACTGGAGGTTCGGCACACCTGGTCAATCTTCCTGGATAACAGAATTCTAAAGAAGACCTACGCCTCTAAACCTTTAGACATGTATGTATCTAAGGCTCAGACAACTGGGTTTAGTACGGTGCCTAAATTCACTGCATATGCGGAAGACGAAGAGGTGTATGGGTTTATTTTCCCTCTCTCTCCTTGCTAGTGAGAGGAAGGGTTTGCTGCTGAAAGATATCCTTATATTAACAATGAACTCTCACAGCATGACTACTTCACTCACTTGTATTAAGCCAGTTCCAGCTTATGATGACACTATCTTCAAACTGAAGAAAAGAGACCAGTCATCTCATTCATTTCACTTTCATACCAACATCTTGGGCAAAATACAAACTGTCCCACTTGGGGCACTGGATGAGCAACACAATTTGTTGAGCAGCCGCCACTGGACCCAAGGAAAGTGTCCAAGGACCTGGAGCAACATCCCTCAGGTAGAAGGAAGTGTAAGTGGTTTGGAAAAACCATGATCCAGCAATCAAAATTCCATAAACAGATACATTCTTCTTGAATGCCAAGGGGGAACTTGATCCTCTAATGTCATGTGGCTCTTACATGCATGGAATTGTCAGTAGACATTGATGATGAGGAGCAGGCATTCTTGTCACTTCTTTCTTGACCCGGCCTGTGCTAATAAAAAACCTTCGAGTCCTTTTTCAACAAGCACACAGTGATCTAACAGGGCAAAGAAGTCATTTGTCTGGATTGTTGTCAACAAAATCTCCCAACAAAGGATAGAAAAGGAGGAAAACCTGCCACCCTCAATGGAAGGATTTTGAGTCTTAGCCACGAATTCCAGGACAAATTTGAAGGCTATTGACCCCCAACCCCTGGTGTGTTTGGCATCATACGACAGACCATGAAGTTCGCCCACCCTTACTGATGAAGCCAAGGCTAGCAGGAGGACTGTCTTAAGGGGGCCGGCCGGCTAATGCCATTTTTTAAGGACAGGACTTTGATATTCATACCACTTAATAAGGTGACTTGGGACATCTCCAAACCGCATATAATTTTCGCCTCTGACCTTCGGTTTTGTGACGCCAGGGAGATTTATCCCGAAAATAACCATTTTTCAAATTCTATCTCCTCCCTTGATATTTAATATTAAGACCTGGGATTACTACCATATATAGACCTGATGTAGACCTCTAATTGAATGGGGAGTTTTTTTTCTAAAAGTCTTTTTTTTGCTAAATATGAATTTTTCAATATGGTAAAAAAATAAACCCTATAAATCAGGAGAAAAAAATTTAAAAAAAAAAGACGAAACCAAAATTGGAAAAAAGGGCTTCATTTGATTGTTCTATAATGTCTTTCTGAGTTATATACCAAATTCCAATGTTATAGCTTTAAAACTAAGTGAGAAGATAGATTTTGAAGGTCAATAAGTATAGTTTTTGAGATACGGGCGTTCAAAGTTTTCCTTCGTATTTCTATAAAGACAGTGTTAATAAATAATGATTATTATGAATGTATATTTCTTTTTTGTGTATCAATAAACCAAAACTATTTTATTTATCATAATTTAATCATAAATGATGATCCCTTTGCTCATATATCGTAGCCTGGGGCACTGCTTGAGGCAAGATGGGGCACTCCTTCCTACGCAATTCTCTCTCTTCCCTTCACTAACTCGGCTTATTACAGCGAATTTTCTTCTTCTGTATGTTAACCCTCTTACACTGGAGCGGTAAATAAAAATTGTCTCCCGTGTGCCGGAGGGGTTTCGGAGTGAGCGCGGAAGAAGCGGAAAAATGATATTGTTATGATACAATAAAGTTTCATACATACTTACCTGGCAGATATATACATAGCTAAGACTCCGTCGTCCCCCCCCGACAGAAATTCAAATTTCGCGGCACACGCTGCAGGTAGGTCAGGTGATCTACCGTCCTGCCCTGGGTGGCAGGATTAGGAACCATTCCTGTTTTCTATCATATTTTTTCTCTTCCACCTGTCTCCTTGCGGGGAGGCTGGGTGGGCCCTAATCTATATATCTGCAGGTAAGTATGTATGAAACTTTATTGTATCATAACAATATCATTTTCATACAATCAACTTACCTGTCAGATATATACATAGCTGATTGGCACCCTTCGGTGGAGGGTAGAGACAGCTACTATATGGAATAGACAGGTAAACAACATATGTTGTAGGTATAAATAAAACCTTGGTTCCTACCTGATAGGTGGTAGACTTCGTGGGTGTTTGCCCAGTAGTCTGCATCACCTCAAGAAACTTTAGCGAGATATGTGATCTATGGCCAAGAGTTCTTGTGGGTCTGCAAAGGGGTCTTATCCACTTACTCGGCAGAGCCTGAAAGGACTTTGTCAATGGGTGCTGATCCACTTATATGACAATACACCTTATGAAGGAAACGCAACACCGATCCCGATCACCTGATCCTAACACGAGGGTTCGCGCTCAAAGTTGGAAAGAGTTATCCCCACACTCCTTTCAAAAACCCCAATAATTTCACTAAGTTAAAAAACTTTAACTCAAAGTTAAGGATCAGTGTCGGCTCCTTATCCCAGTAACGTATCCGCAGAAACGTATAAACCAAAAGAGAAGGATCTCTCGTAGGTTAACTTGACATCCTTTGTGTAATGAGAAGTCAACACAGAGTTGCCTCTACCGTACAACAGCTAATATGTCTTATATGACATATTGTTATGTAAAGAACAAGAATTTGCAAAAGCGCGCACTTCCTGCGCTTTTAATTCTCAGCTGTTTGAAGGAATCAAGTCACTAATGAAGTGCTTTAGGAGATCTCCATGTTTCAAAGAAGACCAGGGCTTTCTTGAAATGGATCTCACCCGACTGAAGCCTGAAGCCTCAGAGGAACCTCGCGCCTGGCTGGTGCTTCGCTCTTGGTTGGCGCCTAGCGCTTGTCTGGTACCTTTCGCTTGACTGGCGCCTCGCATCTGGTTGACGCTTCGCGTCTTAGCTGGAGATTCGCGCCTAGAGCCTGCTTGGCGCTTGGCCTGGCTGGTTTGCTGCCTGGCGCCTCGCGCCTGCCTGGAGCTTCGCGCCTGGCTGGGCGCTGCCTGGAGCTTCGCGGTGGGCTGGCTGGGGCACCTCGCGCCTGGCTGGCGTCTCGCGCCAGGGTTTGGCGCTTTGTGCCTGGCCTGGCGCCTCGCGCCTGCCTGGCGCCTCGCGCTGGGCTGGCGTCTCGCGCAGGTTGGCGCGTTGTGCCTGCCTGGCGCCTTGCGCCTGCCTGGAGCTTCGCGCCCTGGCTGGCGTCTCGCGCCCGGTTGGAGTGGCGCCTTGCGCCTGCCTGGAGCTTCGCCGCTGGCTGGTACCTCGCGCCTGCCTGGTGCCTCGCGCCTGGGTGGCTCCTCCCCACTTGCCGGAGCTTCGAGCTTGGTGGAGTCTCGAGGATGTCTGGCAATGTCCACATCGGACACTCTTATCTGTCCTATATGTTCGCATCTAGCGCATCTGTGTCAGGTTGTAGGCCCGGTCTTTCTCCTCATCAGACAATGACAGTGTTCTTGGGGCTGTCTGCAGGTTTTCTTCTTCCTTACTGACTGTGTCAGAAGGTCTTGAGTCGCCTTCTCAGTTAATGAACGAGAAATGTCCTTCACTACTGAGAAGGGAACAAAAAGTCAGACAAAGGCGAGTACAGAAGCGCTGCCCTCTGAGCGTGGGAGACCGCTTTGGTTAAAAAGACACTATATACTGTCCTCTTTTTAAGAAGACCTGCTCCAAACAAAGAGGAGATCTCAACCGAGCCATCCTGAACCGCTTTTGTCTATACAAGACAAAATACACAGAAGGACTTCTGGTTCGAGTCCTTCAGAATCATGGGCTTTCTTGGACATCACCCCAAGGGCAGGGCCAATCTAGGAAGTTGAAAACTTCCAATACATGAAAGAGTCCCTTGAGGAGATGGTCCAGTTCTGAAATGCCCCAAGTTATACGGGCAGAGTTCAAACCTTGTCTACGTGAAGCGTCAACTAAGGTCAAAAAGTCCGCTTCTGACGTAGACGGAAGAGAAATACCCATATTCTCTCCCGTCTGATATCAAATGCCTCTTTTACCAGCTAGTCTCGCTGGAGGCATGCAGAAGACCGTTCTAACTAACTCCTTCTTCAACTTCATCCAAGAGTCTAAAGACTGAAGAGCCCTCTTCATCGAAATGGCGGGCTTCATTCTAAGAAAAAACGAAGATTTCTTCGTCTTTGCACTCGAGAAAAGAGAGCGCGGAGAAGGAGGAGAGGCAGGAGTCAAGTCGTCTCCATACTCCTCTAGAAGCAAGGCTGTCAAAACATTATAGTTCGACAGTCCTTCTCTTCCTTGATACTCCTCCTCCGAGTTTACTTCTAACTCGGGGTCTAGATGAGTCTCCGCTGCTAATTCAGTACGTCTTTCCTCTGGAGGAGACAAGCTCCTAATAGGAGAGGGGCTAAGGGAATGATATTCCTTCCTCTTCCCCGCTTTAATAGTCCTGGAAGGCGCCAACAGCCCAGGCTTCTCTCCATAAATGGATGACGCTTCCCGCTTGGATGACGCTTCTAGTCAGCCAAGCGTCCTGGCTGACACCTCCCGTTTGTGTGGCTGCTGACGTCTGGATGACGCCTCGCGCCTGGAAGACGCTTCGCTCTCAAAAGGCGTCCTAACTGGCGCCAAAATTTTGGTTGGAGCCTCGCGTCTAAAAGCAGCTTTAAATGACTATTCATGTCTTGACGACGTCTCACGTCTCTCTGGCGTTACGTGTCTTCCGTAAGATTCTCCCGATCTCGCTCTCGAAACCGAAGCCTCTGCGATATGTTTGGAAGCTTCACGTCTGCATGACGCCTCTCGCTTCGCAGGGGAGAGGACGAGACTTCTTGATTGGAAGCGCAACGTACTTCCTACGAGGCGCTAACACTCCCACCAAAGAGGCCAGTTGCTCTTGTACTGGCAAGATAATCTTCCTTGAAGCTTTTCCCACGTCATCTTCAATCGGGGGAGAAGTAGGAAAAGGAAGCAGTCTATAGGAAGCCTGTTCGTCTTCTCACAACTCTTTCCAATAAATGTTAAACATGTTAACAGTTATTATCGTCGATCGAGAAGGATCTCTTTGTTAACGCGAATAGGAGCGAAAAAAGAGATTCTCGATGCTCTATGCGATATGAGAGTGTCGTGGAAATGGCCTAAGTGATTAAATGGGTAACGAAATCAGGAACGAATCTTGCCGTTACCGAGCTTGATGTCCGAGCGGCTACTGGACTCCTAGGTTAATAACTCGCTCTAAAACGAGAAAATCTTGGATGGTGCTCCTGGCTCACTGCCGCCAGGCTGGCGCTTCTGGCGCAAATTTTGCGCCAGGCTGGTGCTTCTGGAGTATTGCGCCAGGTTGGTACTTCTGGCGCGTTGCGCCAGACTGGCGCTTTCTTCTAATTCTTTTTATGTTATGTGCCAGAACACCTGTGCCTTTATGGTACCCGACCTCCTTTCACATGTTAATTCCGTTCTTAGTAGGAAAAAAACTTAATATACGTAGTATAGTCCATTCAGGGAAACAAGTTCTGCCCCAAAGAGAATGTTTCCCATCCGACTCATCCATCTTCTTCTGAGCAGGTACTCTAATAAGCTATGCTTTCGTAAGCCTGAGAGCATTACATAATATAATGTTCTGCTGCGATAGAATCCTTTAATAATGTTACCTACGGTAAACAGCATTGAAAGGTTGTACTATCTCTCTTATTGAAAGCTTCTTAGCAAAAGGCATACCAATATTTATTTACGTTAGCTTTAACTATCCCCCTTCAATCCGAGGTTTTAAGGACCGCGATTGTAGGGGAGATATACGGAAACAAGTTATTCCATCCCGCAGGAGAGAGAGATTCGCCCGACCGCTCATGACTGACACCTACATGGTACTGACAGTAACTGGCGTAGGCGTACTGCGTTGGTCTCAGGCTCTCAGCGAAAGCAGTCCCCGCTTACTCTTCCAGAGTTGCCAGCTACTCCAATTAATAAAGGAATTTAATAAAATTATTATCGAACTTCAGGAAGTTCTTATTAAAGCATATTTAAGCGAAACAAGACTTCGATAAATCTAGAAGCTAAGTAGGTGTAGTCTTAACATCCCTTTAAGCGTAGTCCTTCCTAGGAAAGACGTAGAAGGATACTTGTAATTGAGTTGCAAAGAAAAAGAGTAACTACGGTATGTGTTTATGATTTGACCGTATCGTATTCTCATACAGCAGAAACTCTACTACCTTCTACTATCTTCGTTCTTTTCGTTAATAGAACGATAGAAAGAGTATATATATATATATCCTTAAGGAACGAAGTTAATCAAGGAACTCTTTAAATCTTCGTGATTTCTTCATAAATCGCGGAAGAGACAGAATTCCTGTTCATCACTAGGGTTTACGGAAGGAAGTAGATATTTTCTATCCGCCATCATACCCAAACATCGATGAGATCTTATTAAAAAAAACTCCCAAAGCTCTTGCCTCCTCAAACGATGGGAAGAGCATGGATGAAGGAGAGAGTCCGCATTGAGAGGAACTGCCTAACAAAGGAGTCTTCTGAATAATGAAAAGGGGCTTCTCTTAGTATCAGAATCCTTCTGACAAAAGCAACGGCCGCCTGTGCGACATCTTGCACATTGCCAGGGGAAAGTTGTTCAAGTTAAAAATTCAAAGAGGAGTCTCGCGACTGACCTCTCTCTCTAATGAAGATTTTTGAAATCTTCTGACGCCTGGCGTCTGGATCCTTGCGCCTAGCGCCTGCGTCTGGATAGTTCCGCGCGCCTGGAATGTTCCGCACGCTAGAAAGGAGACTCGCTCCTGGAACGTTCCGCTTGCGTGGAAGGTCCCGTGCGCCCTAATAGATCCGAGCGCCTCTAGTCTTGTTATACGAGCCTCTTGCCAGTAAACGTTCAATGGAAGCATCCTTCTGATTGCCACTCTACTATAAGGCTCCTTAGTTAAGCCGTCTGTTTTCTCTTTGAAGGCGCCTTGCGCCAAGAAAAAGTTCTGGAACGCGGCTCGCACTCAGTTGCTGGAACGCGGCTCGCGTTTATCTGTATGAACGAGGCTCGCGCTAGTCTGTTGGAACGCGGCTCGCGCTAGTCGTTGGAAACGCGGCTCGCTGCTGGCTGTTGGAACGTGGCTCGCGCTAGCTTTGCTGGCTGGCTCTCAGCCTCTCGCTCAGTGAGTCAGTGTTCTCTTATTCAGAGAACGAGCCAGATCGTCCGAACTTCTAACTGTACATTCTTCGTCTTTCGGATGTAAGATGAAGAAACGAAAGAAAAACAGACGCACTTTTTAAAGGCTGCCTTTGCAATGGCTATCCCTGGCAGTCTGGGACGTTTTACAGATCCTGCCGAGGGAACGCCCAGATCGGTGGGGATTCTCCATAACCTCCGTAAGGCTTTCGACGTTTCCTTCTCCTCTGGGCTTGTGAGTTTGGAAGAGGTCTGGGCCTGAGAGCGAGACAGAGCCGATCGAATGCACCCTCTACTAATTAGGACGCCTTTCCAATGGCGAACTTGGCAGTCTGGGACGTTCTACAGATCCTTGCCGAGGGGACGCCTGATCGGTGGGGATTCTCCATAACCTCCGTAAGGCTTTCGACTTTCCTTCTCCTCTGGGTATGTGAGCTTGGAAGAGGTCTAGGCCTGGGAGCGAAACAGAGCCGAACAGAACGCACCCTCCACTGCACTAACAGTAAAATCACTTCTTACCTTTCAATAGCTCGATTTTGAGCTACATTCCTTTGTCTTCAAATTGCAATATGAATTTGAAGATTCTGTGAAGTAAGAAGGAGATGAGGATACCACACTACTAGTAATGTTAATGCTCTAACTGCTCGTTAGTACGAGAGCTATATAAACTTCTAAAGGAAGCGTAACTATTCTTTCCTTACATCGTCAAGAAGGAAGTTAGCTCAATCAAGTTCTAACATTTACTACACGTTATTATGAATAAATATTAAAATTTTCCTTCTTGCAAACTATGTGATTGTCTACCGAAAAGTTCGGTAGTTACACGTAAACAATTCTTCGAAATATTCGAAGCCAAAGTTATCAAAACAAATTAATATGCGTATGCCGAACCAAAGATCCAGTACTTCCCTGCAAAAGATAGCCAGAAGACCGATGGCGATGAAATCCAAAAATCAAGTCAGGAGGAACCTGCAAAACGTTGTTTACATTCCAAGCGACAGAAAAAATATGATAGAAAACAGGAATGGTTCCTAATCCTGCCACCCAGGGCAGGACGGTAGATCACCTGACCTACCTGCAGCGTGTGCCGCGAAATTTGAATTTCTGTCGGGGACGACGGAGTCTTAGCTATGTATATATCTGACAGGTAAGTTGATTGTATGAAAATATTTTTTTCAAAAAATCACAGCGCGCTTAGTTTTCAAGATTAAGAGTTCATTTTTGGCTCCTTTTTTTGTCATTGCCTGAAGTTTAGTATGCAACCATCAGAAATGAAAAAAATTATCATTATCATATATAAATAATGCGATATATGATAGCACAAAAACAAAATTTCATATATAATTGTATTCAAATCGCGCTGTGCGCAAAACGGTTTAAGGTAACAAGTTAATTTTTTTTCGTTGTAATGTACACTAAATTGCAATCATTTTGGTATACACATTGTAAAACGATAAAAGCAACACAGAGAAAATATTATCACAAAATAATGCATGAATTCGTAACGCGCGGACGTAAACAAATATTTTTTTTCAAAAATTCACCATAAATCTAAATATTGTCCTAGAGACTTCCAATTTCTTTCAAAATTAAGACAAATGATTGAATGTTACTGTACTGTAAGAGTATTAGCTTACAATTGCAGTTTTCGACCATATCTGACGAGTTAAAGTTGACCGAATGTCGAATTTTTTTTATATATATATTTTTTATATGCAATTATTTCGAAAATAAAAAAAGCTACAACCTTCAAATATTTTTTGTTTTATTCTACATGAAATTGCGCACATTTTCATATATAAGACTCTATGAAATGCTTAATATGAAATGGAGCAAATATTCCGAGAATGGGACGTACGTATTTCAGAGATTTGGGCGGAGAATCCGCGTGCGGAGGGAAGGAAAGATTTTTTTTTAAATTCACCATAAATCTAAATATTTTGCTAGAGACTTCGAATTTGTTTCGAGATGAAGATAAATGACTGAATATTACTAGACTGTACGAGTTTTAGCTTACAATTGCGTTTTTTCTTTTCCGACCATTTCGGTAGAGTCAAAGTTGACCGAACGTGGTTTTTTTTCTATTTATCGTGATTTATATGCAAATATTTCGAAAATGAGAAAAGCTACAACCTTCAATTATTTTTTGTTGTATTCTACATGAAATTGTGCAACAGTTTTCATATATAAAACTTTATGTAACGGCTAATTAAAATGGTGCAAACATTACCACAATCGCACGTATGATTTTTTCGGAAGAGTTACCGCGCGGACGTAAAGAAAATATTTTTTTCATAATTTCACCATAAATCGAAATATTGTGCTAGAGACTTCCAATTTGTTGCAAAATGAAGGTAAATGCTTGAATATTACTAGAATATAAGCGTTTTAGCTTACAATTGCGTTTTTTTACCATTTCGGTAGAGTCAAAGTTGACTGAAGGTTGAAAATTTGGCAATTATCGTTATTTATATGAAAATATCTCAAAATTGATAAAAGCTACAACCATGAGTTGTTTTTAGTTGTATTGTGCATGAAATTGCGCACATTTCCATATATAAAACTTTATATAACGGCTAATTTTAAAATGGTGCAAACATTACCACAATCGCATGTATGATTTTTTTCGGAAGAGTTACCGCGCGGACGTAAGGAAAAAGTTTTTTCATAAATTCACCATAAATCGAAATATTGTGCTAGAGACTTCCAAATAGTTGCAAAATTAAGGTAAATGATTGAATATTACTAAAATATAAGAGTTTTAGCTTACAATTACGTTTTTCAACCATTTCGGTAGAGTCAAAGTTGACCGAAGGTTGAAATTTTAGCAATTATCGTTATTTATATGAAAATATCTCAAAACTGATAAAAGCTACAATCATGAGTATATTATTGTTGTATTCTACATAAAAATGCACACATTTTCATATATAATACTTCATGTAAAGGCTAATTTACAATGGTACAAAAATTATGTCAAAGTGACGAAATAATTTCCGAGATGTGTCACAGATACTTTTTAGTGCGGCAAGAAAGAAATTCGCGCTTGCGCGCCTGCATAACGATTGTAAACAAAACAACACCTTGATCCGTGAACTCCCAGCATCCCCAAGGCACGTGATTCAAAAGTTTTAGGCTGGTAGGCCTATAAGTATTTTTCCGCGAATTTTAAAAAAACTTTTGTAAGTCGACGTAAAATACGTCCAGTCGGCACACAGGAGACAAAAAATGTCGACGTAAAATACGTCCAGTCGGCGTAAGAGGGTTAACAAGATGTTTTCCTTGTATTTTCCTCTTTGGCAAGATGAAATTCTTGCCAAAACAAAGATAAACAAACGTAAATGCAAGAGAATGCCAAGAGGTGAAACTCGAAGGTGTACTCTCATTTTACAAAGACAATTTAATAAATCATGATTATTATGAATTTCATATTCCATTTTGGGTATTAAAAAACCAAAACTTTGTTATATATCATAAATGAAGATCTCTTTGCTCAAAGATCGTAGCCTTGGGCACAGTGTGACATGTGCTGTCAGGCAAGACGGGGGCATTACTACGCAACCCTCCCCTCTCTCTTCACTAACTACGCGTGTATTATGATATTCTGTAATAATGCTTGAGCGATTTTTCTTCGTCTGTATGTTAGCGAGATGTTTTCCTTGTCTTTTCCTCATTGGCATGATGAGATTCTTGCCGACACATACATAAACATACGTAAAAGCAAGCGAATGTCAGAGGTGAAATCGAACGTGTAAACTACTTAAAGTTTGTGATCGCACTAAATCATGACTGGACTTGGTAGCTGAGCTGGTCTCCCTTCTTGACTTGGGGAATGTCTACAGATGCCATTTTTCCCAATTTCTTTGACAATAATTATCAAAATTTACGATAATAGAAGAAATATTGCATTTTCTTGTACGGATCAATGTTTTAGGCTTTTTGAGTTACGTTAACTAATTACCCTGTAACTACGAAAGTAAGAGGAATTTTGACGAAATATTTTGTATACATATTCTCAATTGCCATATGAAGCTCCATGAATTTTTTCATGACTTTGCATTTTTCGCCCTATACCACCATATTTAGGGGTTCCGGCCAGCCCCCTTAAGGGTAAAGTGTTGATCCAAAGCCTGACGTAAACATTAGTAAGGAGCTTGGGTGAAGCTACTCAGTACCAGAGCTAGAACCTAGGGAGGTTTGAGCTCTCTACAGGGCTGCTCAAAGCTTTTGATCAGCATCAATATCTCTCAAGATGTAGATACGTCCAAGTTCTCCATATTAAGAGCCACAGCAGCCCTGTAGCCCTTTTTGGCAGAACAGAAAGATATTTTTCTGATCTGAGAAAGATTAGATACCTCTCTACATGAGGTTGACAAAGTAGATTGTGCCAAGGGGGAATCTCTCTCAGAACAAGCTGTTAGCAGTGATAGCAGATCTGGAAACATTCTGCTTGAGATTCTAGGACCTCACACTCTGTTCAGGACATGACGGATCAGGCAAAATGAGAGGAAACTATCGAACAGTAGATCTCTAACTTTTTCTAAACCTTGTAGTGTACAGGTCTATCATTGGTCTCCCCACAAGTGAAATAGCTTCTTCACAATCTCCTGATGCAGAGACCGCTCTGTTCCCAGAGTCTGTTTCTGTTTGTCAGCCATTACATTCTTTTTGCCTGGAATGTACCAGGCTACAAGCTCCAGTGAATTGTCTTTGGCCGAGTGGTGTAATTGGACTGATATCAAGTGAAGCTGGTGAGACACCAGCGACCCCGGCCCCCTTTGTTCACATAAGCCACCACTGTAGTGTTGTCCAACATCAAAACAACAGAGCGTCTTATAACCCTCTCTTGAAACAGCTGAAGTGCTAGGAAGGCTGCTTTCTGCTCCATCACATTGATATGAAGTTGACAGTCTTGAGGACGCCACGATCCAGAAGTTAGGTCTTTTCGATGTGGTCTTTACCTTAAGAAGATGTGTCTAAGAACAGTAGCAGTTCCAAAGAGGGTGAATGAAGTGTTTGTTGCTAGATTCTTGTCACCTAACCACCACAGTAGGTTGATTCTTACTTCTGTTGACAGATGGATCTGCATGTGAGGGTAATCTCTTGCTGGAGACCAGTATTCCTTTAGTTTCCACGGTAAGGACCAAAAATGTATATGCCAATGTGGAACCAGCTTCTCCAGAGAAGTCAACAGGCCTGGAATAACTTGCCACTGATGAGCTGGCTGTGCCCTTTCAGATAGCAAGAAACGAGTCATTGTGCTGATTTTCTCAATCCTCTGTTCCGACTTAAAGACTCTTGACGCTGCTGTGTCTACGATTGTTCCCAAATATAATAGAATTCTTTGGCCAGGAAAGAGATTTGACTTTTCCAAATTTACCACAATGCCAAAGCTGTGACAAAATTGGAGAAGCTGTTCCCTGTCCTGAATCAACTTTCCCTGGGAACTCGCCAAGACCAGCCAATCGTTGAGGTATCTTAGAGGTCTGACCCCCTGAGCATGAGCCCATGTCGATACTCTTGCGGAGCTGTCATCAACTCTGAGCACAGCACCTTGAACTGGAACACCAGCTCTCGAAGATTGAAATGAAGGAACTTCAGGGAGGAAGGATAAATGGAAATCTGGAAGTATGCATTCTTTAGATTGTAGGTCAGCATGTAGTAGTTGTCCCACAGCTGCCAAAACTGTCTGAGGAGTTTTCATTCTGAAACTTGTCTTCTTAATGTAAAGGTTCGATGCTGAAAGATCTATGACTGTCCAATTGCCATTGGTCTTGAGGACCAGGAAGATTTCAATGTAGAGCCCGGGAGAAGGACGCTTTACTCTAATGCTCCTTTCTCCATCTTCTTCACATCTGCTTCAAGGGCCAAGGGTTTCTGAGACCCTTGAATGTAGGTCAGGTGAAGGAGAGGGCAATCTGAGAAAGGAGGGGTGAAATCGATGGGAGCAGGAACATCTAAATACAACCCACAACTGCACCCCAAATCTCTGCCACATATCCCAATGGCTCGCCAGGCACTGGCCCACTGGTGGCAAGAAGTGGGGAGGGGTGCCCACTTTACTTTCTCCCACCTCTGCCTCTGCTCCTATTACCCCTTCCTCTTAGGGAACGATTCTGAAAGGGCCATTGTTGAGGGGGTTTCTTCGTCAACGAAGCAGGTTGAGGAGCTTTATTCATTAGCGCTGGCCTTACCATCTTTTTGGGAGGATGCTGCTTAACTTAGTCTTGCAACATTGGGTCACGAACTGTCATAGATTTACTTACTGCTTGCTGTATCAAACTGTCATTAGTATCAGTTGTCCATCTTTCAAAAGCTGACTCCAATCTATCCTTAGGGAGAAGCAACTGCAACTGCAAAATATCACCATTTCTTAAGGACAATAAGGAATCAATACACCAAGCTATCTTGGTAGGGGCTGCATTTCTTCTCATCAGCAGGATATTGGCCCATACATTGGCACTCAGATGTGTCAAGTATGAGATGGCTTTTGAACCAGACTGCAGCAATCTAATATAAGCCGCATATTCAACAGTCTCTTGTAATAGCTGAACATGAAATTTTGGCCATTGCTATTGACCATAAGTTGAGCCAAGAGGCTGTCTGGAGGACAGAAGCCATAGTCTCCAATGCAGCGGCTCTGTGAAATGTAAGGGAGGGCACTTCATCTTCACCTGATCAAAAATCAATCCTGCCTTCAACTTGACAACATACAGGTTAATCTGTCTACCTAGTACAGGTACTACTGGAGTGGTAAAATACCTTCTATAAGGAAGAGGAGCTGGGAGAAACTTCAACAATCTCTCCAACCGCAGAGTTATCCTGACCTGAAATCAGCAAGTTCACATGATGAAGCACTGTTTACATGGCCGGAGCAGGGCAACTCAAAGCAAGTTTTCGAGCCCTTTATTGGAGCCAAAAGTGCTTCTATCCCTGTAAAAGCAATCTCAGGAGTAGTTTCAGTCCTTTTAGAAAGTTTATTGAACTAATGAATTTGATCAATAACCTCAGCATTAGAAGAAATATCTGGTTCTCAAAATCTTCCACCTGTGTGGGATGGGCACCTGACGTGGAAGGTAGAAGCAGAAGGTAGACAAAGATCTTGAACACTTGCTTTAGAGACAGAAGAACCTTTTTCGTATGGCGGATGTGAATCATCCCACAGCCTTGGGACAGCATACAATGGCAGTGTCTCTGCTGCCGGATCTTGAACAAGAACGTTATCTAGCCATCAAGACTGAATGTTCTGGTGAAGAATCACGGTGGTGCCTACCTGGACATCTTTGGTTGTGAAACTCCAGAGAGGATTCACAAGCCCCCTCTGGGCAACCAAGACCTGGAGGGAGAGCACGATGACCAATCATGGTCTCTAATGATGACAGGAACTTCTCTTGAACGGACGTTAGCCAAAGGGTCTGCACTCAAGACTTCTTAATTGGAGCCTTGTTATTCCTCTAAACCTTCACAGGAAGACCTAATGGGGACAGCAGCACTTCATTAAGCTTCTTTTTTAAGAAACGACCTTGCAGGTTAGTTGCCGATGGATGAGAGGTATCATCTACCAAAGACTGCACCCCTACATGGTCCATCATAGAAGAATTGTGATCTTGGGCAACAGCAGAAGAGTTCTGATCATTCCCTATACCAAACTTCCTACACTGTCAGCCAGACATCCATGAGAGAGCAACAGCCCTGTACTGATGAGGTCTTGGGGAGTACAGTGATGGAGGCACAATTATCATTAACTGTCAAAGCCCTAAGATGATGAACATCTGTGTTAGAGTAATGGCCATGGTCTGATGTTGGGATGTGACTGTCTCGGCTCAAAGAAGAAGGAATATTCCTTCTTTTCTTGGCCCTAGGATCAGACACGAAGTCCCTGATATTCCAACGTTTGATGGGCAACTGTACAGAAGAAGACAATGACAACAGCAATGATGATGGAGAAGGAGAGCCATGTCTTTTCTTCATACGAGTATGACTGCACTTCTAATCAATGGTAGAGTCAAATCTTTCCATCAATGATTGAACGAGACAGTCTGCAATCGGAACAGCTGACGACGTCATGGAGGGGTCTGGTCGTGATGTCACTAATGAAGATGGAGCTTATGGGACATCACAGAGGGTCCCTGTCGTAATGTCATGGTGGGCCTAGTTGTGACGTCACTTAAGCAGATGGAGCGTATGGTGACATAGAGGGTCCCTGTCGTGACGTCAAGGGGGCCTGGCTGTGATATCACTTAAGAAGATGGAGCATATGGTGACATCACTAGGGCAGGACAAGAGGTGACCCATAATGATGTGTGGTTGGTACCATAGGCGTCCAGCTAGATGTCACTGACCGTGACCCCATACAGTGGAGACCTGGGGGGTTGAAGCAGCTATTGGGTCAAAATTGGGATGACGGAAGACAAAGTGGGACAAAAGACCATCTACGGATGGTATGCCGAGAGACCTAATGGTGGCCAATTGCTCAACATCTGCACTTCCAATACTGGAACAATGGATAAAGATGGCATTGGCCACCTCCCTGAAGGGTGAGACAGGGCAACATTAGATATAAAATCTCCTGAACCCGCTTCCAAAGATGAATCAATAGGAGAAAAGGAATGGGAACAACCATCAATTGAAGATAAAGCAACTGGAAGAGATCTAACTGATGAAAAGGCAGAATTAAAAGGAGTTTGCACCTTCAATGAGGTAGTAGGGTTACCATCCAAAGATGGCGCCTTCGACTTCCTCTTATGCTGCCCCTTCTCAGCGAACCTCTTCCATTGCTCAGGAGACCAAAAATTACGTTCAGAACAAGGTTTAATTTCACTACATACATTTGCTCTGCACTTACTGTAAGGTGAATGAGGATCGGTACCCATAGAGGCTAGGAAACACGAACACGGATAACCTCCTACAACAGGAAATTTCCTCTGAGTCTTGCAGGAGCTAAAACTGGAGCTTGTAGAAAGGTTCTGGGATTCCATGATACCACAACTCTCACAAACAAACACAAACCTGTACACTAAAACAATTAGAGCGAAAAGACTGGCTTTTGGGAGGAGAGAAAGAACAAGAAGTCATCACCCAAAGGTGGTAGAAGAATAACTAAGGTGTCATGAAATCAAACTTGGGTTGGTGGCATCGCCCACCTCATTTGTAACAGGTGCCACAAGCCACCAATTCCTTGCATATACAATTATATTGTTTTTTACCAGTTTCCAGATGACACCAGAAGATTTATCCTAATGTTAAGACCCAGGATTGTTCCCGGTATGAACAAATGTAGTGTACAGTACAGGTGTGGCATATGGTTGCAAAAAAAGTTTGTTTAATTTTGTATTTTTCTCAAAAGAAAACTTTTCATTTTTTCCTTACATGCAATTTCTCCATTTTTGAAGATCTTACTTATAGTTATTATAGACTTATGATGTTACTGAAGACTCAAACATTCCTCCTACATTAGAGGAATTAGGCCTTATGTAGTGCTCCCCCATTTTTAAATGGTATTAGGTTCCAGGACCTGCCACGGAAATGTAAAAATCCCCTCTTAAAATTCTTATAACTGGCTTATAACTACTGCCAAATACCCAGTATCCCATGAACTAAAATACTTATAACTATCCATTTTAACATTTCACTGCTTAATTTGATATTTCAAACAAAAATATACCTTCAATAACCATACTAAAAGAATTTAACCCTCTTACGGCGAATGGACGTATTAAACGTCGAGTCAAAATGTCTCCCGTATGCCGAATGGACGTATCATACGTCGACTCAAAAAAGTTTTTTTAAAAATTCGTGGAAAAATACTTATAGGCCTACCAGCCAAAAACTTTTGAATCACGCGCCTTGGGGGATGCTGGGAGTTCATGGATCAAGGTGTTGTTTTGTTTACAATCGTTACGCAGGGGCGCAAGCGCGAATTTCTTTCTTATTGCACTAAAAAGTATCAGTGACACATCACAAAAATTATTTCGTCACTTTGACATAATTTTTGCACCATTTTAAATTATCCTTTACATGAAGTATTATATATGAAAATGTGCACAATTTCATGTAAAATACAACAAAAAAATACTCATGATTGTAGCTTTTATCAGTTTTGAAATATTTTCATATAAATAATGATAAGTGCAAAAATTTCAACCTTCAGTCAACTTTGACTCTACAGAAATGGTCGAGAAACGCAATTGTAAGCTAAAACTCTTATATTATAGTAATATTCAATCATTTGCCTTCATTTTGCAATGACTTGGAAGTCTCTAGCACAATATTTTGATTTATGGTGAATTTATGAAAAAATTTTTTTCCTTACATCCGAGCGGTAACTCTTCCGAATAAATCAGAATTTATTTTTGTGCAATTGTCGAAATGTTTGCACCAATTAAAATTAGCTGTTACATAAAGTTTTATATATGAAAATGTGCGCAATTTCATGTAGAATACAACTAAAAATGATTGAAGGTTGTAGCTTTTCTCTTTTTTCGAAATATTTGTATATAAATCAGATAAATAGAAAAAAAAACCACGTTCGGATTTCAATTTGACTCTACTGAAATAGTTAAAAAACGCAATTGTAAGCTAAAAACTCTTACGCCTAGTAATATTCAGTCCATTTATCTTCATTTTGAAACAAATTTGAAGTCTCTAGAACAATACTGTGATTTATGGTGAATTTTTGAAAAATATATTTAACTTCAATCCAAGCGCCGATTCGCGGCCGCAAGTCTCCGAAATGCGTACATCGCCTTATCCTAATATTTGCTCCTTTTCATATTAGCCTTTTTATAGAGTTTCATATATCAAAATGTGCGCAAATTCATGAAGAATACAATAAAAAATAATTGAAGGTTGTAGCTTTTCCCATCTCCGAAATATAAGCATATAAAAAAATATATATAAAAATTTCGACATTCGGTCAACTTTAACTCGTCCGAAATGGTCAAAACTGCAATTCTAATCTAAAACTCTTACAGTATCGTAATATTCAATCATTTGTCTTCATTTTGAAACAAATTGGAAGTCTCTAGAACAATATTTAGAGTTACAGTGAATTTTTGAAAAAAACATTTTTTTACGTCTGCGCGTTACGAATTCGTACATCATTTTGTGATAATATTTTTCTGGTGTTACTTTTATTGTTTTACAATGTATTATATATCAAAATTATTGCAATTTAGTGTACAATACAACAAAAAAGTAACTCGTTAGCTTTGCCGTTTTTTGCACAGCGTGATTTGAATACAATTATGTATGAATTTTTTTTTTAGCTACCATATATCGCATTATTTACATATGATAATTTTATTATTTTTCATTTCTGATGATTGCATACTAAACATCAGGCAATGACAAAAAAAGGAGCCAAAAATGAACTCTTAATCTTCAAAACTAAGCGCGCTCACTCCAAACCGGCCCCGGCATATGGGAGAGGTTTTGATTTTTAGGGCTTCGGCGTAAGAGGGTTAATATCATTTCAAACAAAAAGACACTACACCATCAACCTAAGCATCCCTAAGACACCTTATAGTAGTACCGTTTTACAACTGTCACCCTTTACGTAGTATATACAGCCCCCTAAAATGCTTATCACAATGATTTACTCATTTTAAAATGTTAATATCAATGTAAACAGCTAAATATCTAAAAAATGTTTAATATAAATTAAATAAATTGTTAGTAGAAATTAAATAAATGTGTCTTACAGAATATTTGACAACTAATCAAGTTATCCCTGTACTGTATACATAAGCCATTTTCTCTCATAGTGTGTGTGTGTGTGTGTGTGCGTGCGTGCATGTGTCAAAAAAAATTTTTTTTTAAGATAAAGCATATTGTACAATATTTTTTAAATATTTGCTAATTATTTTCATTTTATTTCCAGTAAAATGAAAATAGTGAGTGAACATTTTAAATATTGTACAATATGCTTTATCATAAAAGATCTTTAAAGCAATATCATTTCAAATAATCTTAATTACCCTGAGAGAGAGAGAGAGAGAGAGAGAGAGAGAGAGAGAGAGAGAGAGAGAGAGAGAGAGAGAGAGAGAGAGAGAGTCTATTATATTCAGAATGAGGCCCAAACTGGAATGAGCTCAATAGATGCCTATCTAATTATCAGCATCATAAAAATCAGCATTTAGTCACATAGACAATATGAAAAAATACAGTAATTAGTGAATACATAGCATTGCTCTAAAAAGTAACAGCAAATAAGTAATAATTTTAAAGATATGGTTAATACATAGATAAAATCTGCAAATTAGTGAAAGTTCCTGTGGAAAAGCAAATGAGTTCCACAAAAATCCACCACAAAGTGGAGAGCAGAAATTTGAAACCTGTAAACCGGGGGCCACTGTATAGTATTATGAAACAGTAAATCTTATAAATTTTACTGCTCAAGGCGTTCATCCAAAACAGATGTGTTCCGATACATATACAAACCCTCGGTCCTTTAACAATAGGAAGGTACTTAGCGGCAGCTGAACCGGTCGTAAGCTTCGAACAAGGGGGTTCGGTAGTTAACTACTTGTCCAGCAGTTGGCGGTCAGCTCGACAGCGAGGAGAGGAGTCATTTGCTTTCGGCCGCGCTAGTGGATGAATGTGCTGCTCATCTCTCTGCCCGCTTCAGTCGTATGGTTGGTTTGCTTCACTGCGTGAAGACTTTTTTGCTTTTCCTTTTACTTGTATGCTATTGCAAGGATAAAAGTAAGTGCGTGTGCATTTTTGTATTCATAAGTGCTTTTTTGCTATGGATATGGAACCACAAGAGCCGGAGAGACCCCCTCGCCCCCCCATCAGCCGCAGATTGTGCACTCGTGTTGGGGGCCGTAAGTGTGGGGCCTTCCGATCATCTATAGAGGTTGATCCTCATGATTTTTGTGCTCAGTGTTGAGAGCGAGAATGCTCTCGCACCGAGACATGTGAAGCTTGTATTTTTTGGTTGGACTTTTCTCCCTCCATCTCAGCTCCCTTGTTTTGCTCCTTCCCCTTGTTTGGGAGAGGTTTCTCATTCCCTCTCCTCTCTCGATCACTCGAGCGTGGAGGGGGGGGGGGGGGGGGGGGGGGGGGGGGGGGAGGGGGGGGGGGGGGGGGGGGGGGGGGGGCGAGATACCCCGACATCCAGTTATACTCGGGGTCCGCCGTTCGCTCGGTCTGGGAACTGTCCACCCCCGGGGCGAGGAGAGACCCCCCCACTAACTACCCGACTTTTCCTTCCTCAGACTTGCTGGCCACGGGGGGACGATCTCGGTCGGGCCTGCTACTCGCTGGGGCTGCTGAGTCACCTGGCGAGAGGGGCCATGCCAGTAACACACGGGCCAACCACCACGACTACCACGATGGTGTCCACGCCTGGCTACGCTGCTCCGCCACACCTGGTGTACACTCAGTACGTAGCCACGGTGACCCCGACAGCCGCTGTGCAGGCACCGCTGCCGGAGGTTTCGATGCCCGCTGTGACGCCGCCACCTGGGTTTGCCGCTCCTGCTACAGCCCCGGACTTCCGGTGTCCCAAGAGCTCTCCTCTAGACCTGCCTCCTGTGCAGAGGATGCTGCCGGTTCCTGCCCCGCCTCCTGTTCCTGAGTATGCTGCCGCTCCAGCCCTGGTACCAGTTCCTGCCATCGTCGTTCCTGCCTGTGGTGTTGCTGCTCCCACCCCAGGTCCTTCCGGACAAGTGCAGTTGGGCCCTGTTGCTTCGGCAACTGCCCCGGCTCCGTCCTGGATGGAAGACCTGATGGTGGTGCTGAGGAAGCTGACGAAGAGGAAGAAGAAGAGGAGGAAGGTGTCGCCATCGTCTTCATCGTCTTTTTCGTCATCGTCGTCTGCCGCCACTTCCCCTTCAACTTCTAAAGGCCCCACAGCCAAAGAAGAAGAAGGTTGCCTCCTCCCCCCCTAAGAAGGCTTGTGCTAAGACTTCTAAGAGTCCATCCCACTTCGGTGGGACAATTGGGACTTCTGTTGGTCCTCCTGTTCCTTTGGGAATGGGGCCTGTCTCTCCTTCTGCAAGGAAGAAGAAGACGGGGACCGGAGGAGTGCCGGCTAACACCGGTACCTCCTCACCTGGCGCCAAAGGTTCTGCCTCAACGCCAGGTACCGTCTCGGCCTCTCGTTCGCGAGAGTCATTGAGTGTACGGTCACCTGCGGGCGACCATACAGCCAAGACCCAGGCATCCGAGTCCTCTCGGCGCCAGGATCCAGGCACGGAGCGGAAGACTAGCGGGGGTTGCTCAGGCGACTCTCACCAGACCAGCGATCGCTCTCGCAGCGAAGCGCTGGTACCTAGGGTTGACACGACGGTCCCAGACCGCTCGCAGGCTGAGGCGAGGAAGCGGTCCCCTCGGTCGCCTGAACCAGCCTCAGCTGGTCCAAGCGGCGTGACGCGCTGTGAGGACAGGCCTCGCTCTCACCGGGACAGTGGACTCTGCAGGTCCCCTGACCTCCGTTCCTACCAGGACCGGGCAGAGAGGGGGACCAGCAGCAGCTCTTCTGACGCTCGGGACCGTCGCCACTGTTCTCGGTCCAGCCACTCGACCAGGCCTGCAGCCCCCTCAGCACACCGGTTCTGCCGGTGGGCGCGGGGTGAGCGTCACGTCTGCCTCTCCGATCCCTTCAACTTCCTCGGGCTTCACCTGGAAGAGCGAGGCGATCAGGAGTGATCGCGAGGTGCACGCTCCTTGCGATCCCGCCACGACACCCTACGAACCTGGCACGGTCCTCGGACCAACCAGATCGTACGTCCAAGTGGCAGGAGGAGACCAGGAGGGTCTGTTGTGGTTCCCCCTGTGGAAGGAGGAGGGTTTCGGGAGGCATTCTCGTTGGACGGGCTTGACGGTCCGTCTCCACAGGATGCAGTCACTCCTGAGATCCAGAGGTCGTTCGCAGAGGTAATTGCGCTGATTCATCAGCACGACGACCTCGGAGAAGGATCGCCGCTCCCACCTACCGAGCCCACATTGGGCTTGGAGTCATTCTAGGGACCTAAGAAGGAACCCAGGACAACGGTGGGTCTGCCGCAATCAGCCTTGGCTGACAGCATACTGAGCCAAATGGACGCTCTCGTCTCTGGACAGGAGGGTTCGCTTCGGTCCGGTAGGTCTGCCTAGCTCCTTCCTCCACCTCTACCACGACAGAGGCGCTTCTACGTGCCTTCAAAGGACCCTCTGCCGCCTAAACAAGTTAACCCGGAGCTAGCCAGGCTAACTCCGGGGTGTCTCTGCCGCAGCTCCTGTCGGAGAACCTTTGGTTCTCGCAACAGGAGGCACTTGCCTTGGAATCTACCGCAATGGCAGCATTCCAAGCAGTCTCATGGCTCAACCTATGGTCCCTCACAGTGTCGAAAACCACGGCCTCCTTGGGGAACATCACTCCTGAAGGGGACTAGGCTTTTGTGAGACTGAGCCAGTCTGGGGGTAGGGCCATAGCCTACCTGGCCCACCAAACGGCTAACCTGTGGGCCAACCTGGTTCTCCGGCGTAGAGACGCTGTTCTCACCCGAGTGACCAGGGCGGCTGGGCGTGAGGCGGCTCTGGCTCTTCGCAACGGACCGGTGCAGAGTTCTGCCTTCCTCTTCCCCAGAGAGATTGTGGACGCTACGGTGGAACAGCGGCGCACTGACGACAGTGACCATCTTGTCCACCAGGCAATCTCCAAGGTGGCTGGGCAACCTCAGACGACTGCGGCTAAGCCCAAGAGCTTAGCTAGCGCTTCCTCTGTGGCCAAGACGGTCGCCTTGTCGAAGCCGAGAAGAGAGATTCTGCCTTCGACTTCTGCTGTAAGGAGTGACCACAACCAGCCCTCCTCCCAGTCCTTCTCTCGAGGAGGATCTGGGAAGAAGAAGTCGAAGAGAGGAGGGAAACGCTAAGGACGGCATTCCCCCTCACCTGCTGCCGGAAGTGGGGGGGTGCCTGGCGAGCCATTGGGCAACATGGCAGCGCTACGGTGTGGAGACCTGGATAGTAAACGTCTTTCGGGAGGGATATCTACTACCCTTCGAGTCTTGGCCACCCCTCACCTCCAACCTGGTCCATCTTCAAACCTACGTTCCTGGCTCGACCAAGGACGTGACGCTTCGGCAGGAAGTAGAAGCCATGCTGAGCAAACGTGCTATGGAGATCGTACAGGTTCAGTCGCCAGGCTTCTACAGCCGACTCTTCCTGGTGGAGAAGTCCTCGGGGGGCTGGCGCCCAGTGATAGATCTCTCTCCCTTGAACCGATTCGTTCGCTAGGCTCGGTTCACGATGGAAACAGCACGTTCAGTGCTCGATTCCATCAGGGAGGACGACTTCATGCTTTTGGTGGATCTGAAGGATGCGTATTTCCAGATACCCATCCATCAATTCTCCAGGAAGTACCTCCTCTTCATCCTCGACGGGACAATGTACCAATTCAGGGCACTTTGTTTTGGTCTCTCAACCACCCCACAGGTGTTCACGCGAGTGTTCACGCTGGTGTCGGCTTGGGCCCACTCGGTAGGGATACGTCTGCTGAGGTATCTCAATGATTGGTTAGTCCTGTCGAGCTCCCACTTGCAGTTGCTGCAGGACAGAGATTGACTCCTCGAATTCTGCCACGATCTGGGAATCGTAGTGAATTACAGGAAGTCAGACCTCGAGCCCAAGAAGAGGATGAAGTACCTGGGCATGCTGATCGACATGGTAGCAGGGAAAGTCTTCCCCGCAGATTTGCGGATCAGCAGTTTCAGGGAGGCAGCAAGACAGTTCCTGTCTCTACAGGAGCAACCAGCTTGGCAGTGGCAAGTCATGATCGGCCACCTGTCGTCTCTCGAGAAGCTAGTCCCTCACGGGCATCTTCACCTGCGGTCTCTTCAGTGGAGACTAAAGGAGTGTTGGTCACAGGCAAGTAACCCTCCCTTCTTCCCCGTGTCCCTCACGGAGGAGGTGAGGCAGGACCTAGCCTGGTGGCTGGACGACAGGAACCTCGTAAGAGGAGTGCCTCTTCGCTCCCCCCCCCCCCCCCCCCCCCCCCCCCAGAGATGCTGCTCTTCTCAGACGCATCGACCGAGGGATGGGTCGCACACCTGGAGGAGTTGCTGACTGCAGGTGTGTGGGACCATCGCAACAAGCACCTTCACATCAATGTCCTGGAGCTCAAGGCAGCGTTCCTCACTCTCCCAAGAGTTCCGGGACCGTCTGGTGGGACACTCGGTGGTGTTGATGAGCGACAACACCACAGTAGTGGCGTATGTCAACAAGCAGGGCGGCCTAGTGTCCCTCCCGCTGCACCAGTTGACGTTGCAGGTGCACGAGTGGGCTGCGGCACACTCAGTAGAGCTGTCGGCCCGCTACATTCCAGGCAAGAGGAATGTGGTAGCCGACAAGCTCAGCCGTCGGGATCAGGTGATAAGAACGGAATGGTCCCTTCATCCAGACGTAGCAGAAAGGTTCTTCAACCTGTGGGGGCGTCCAGTCGTGGATCTGTTCGCCACCCGGCACAACAGAAAACTCCAGGTTTTCTACTCAGCTGTGCCGGACCCATGGGCAGCTGCAGAGGACGATCTTCAACATCCGTGGGACAACCTCTTCATCTACGCCTTTCCCCCATTCTGTCTGATTCGCAAAGTGATCAGTAGGGTGCTGATCACTGCAAACCTTCGGATGATCCTGGTGGCGCCCAAACGACCTCAGGTTGTTTGGTATCCGGACCTGCTGGCTCTGCTTGCCGAAGCGCCGAGAGAAATTTCCCCCTGGCACAACCTCCTGTGCCAGCCACACGTAGAACGGTACCACCGGTCCGTCGAGTCCCTGTGTCTTCACGGCTGGCTGTTATCCACCATCTCTTGCAAGCGAGAGGCTTTTCTCGCAGCGCAGCAACAGAGATGGCTGGATACCTCAGACAGTCCTCTGCGGCTGTCTACCAGGGGAAGTGGTCCGTCTTCTTTGGTTGGTGTCGTAGCGCAGTAGTAGCTCACTCGGTTAACCACAAAGAGACCCCGGGTTCAAATCCCGGCCGAGGAGAAAGGTTTGGGCTAGTTTCGCATACCCGTAGCCCCTGTTAACCTGGCAGCAAATAGGAACCTGGTGTCAGTCAGGATTGGTGGCCTGCTTCTGGGGAATGGTGTCTGGCAATACACTGAGTGTGGCCGTGTCTGGTGAAATGGAATGTCTTGTGCAAAGTATCACTTCAAAGAGCCACGGCGCTCAAAGTATCTCAGAGGTGTACGCCCTACAAGACAGGGGTACTCGTTCGCAGGTAGCGGATTTCCTCGTCTTCCTTCGCCGAGAGAAGCTCCTCTCCGTCTCTGCAGTTAAAGGCTACAGAGCCGACCTGGCCCTAGTCCTTAAACTGCGAGGTGTGGACATCTCCTCTTCTTTCAAGATCTCCCTCCTGATGAAGAGCTTCGAGAGGTCTTTCCCACCCAGGGAACTCAGCCCCCGGGGTGGGATGTGACTCTCGTCCTTAGGAGTTTGACTCGCAGACCCTTCGAGCCACTCCGACAGTCATCAGACAGGGATCTGACCCTCAAGACCCTCTTCTTGCTGGCCCTGGCATCGGCGAAGAGAGTAGGGGAACTTCATGGTCTTTCCTTCGATGTCAAGCATTCCAGGGGATGGGGATCCGTGACACTTGATTTCGTCACGAACTTCGTAGTGAAGACTCGGAATCCTTTGGTCCCTGACGACCTGTTCAAGTCCTTCACGATCCCCTCCCTGAAGGATTTCACCGCTAACGATGTGGATGAGAGGCTGCTTTGTCCTGTGAGGGCGCTACGGCGCTATCTGAAGAGAACTTGGCGCCTCTGGCCTGAGTGTCGACGCCTCTTCGCTAGCACCGGGGTTACCAAGAAGAAAGAAGTTTCCATGAACACACTTTCTTTCTGGCTGCGTGAGGTGATCAGGAGGGCGTACGAGACAGCTGGCAGTGACGATACCCGTACCCTTCGTCAGAGAGCCCACGAAGGCAGGGGTTTGGGCCAACCAGACCACCTTCACTTCATTCTACCTTCGGGATATCACCCACAGGTCCTTGGACACTTTTTCCTTGGGACCCGTGGTGGCTGCTCAACAAGTTGTGTAGTCTACCCAGCACCCGAGCGGACAGAACAGCATTCCATCCTTGTGTGACTGCATGAATGGACGAGTGAAAGAGAGTGTGACTGGCTTCTTGTTACAGACTCTGAGATCTCAGAGACAATGTTACGGTGTCGAAATATCCTGGTTAAAGGTCGACACGATGTTACGGCTTCTGAGAGAGGTCCGCTTCAGGTTCAATATGAAATAAAAAAAAAATATATCAACAAAAACAGTTGAAACTGGGGATACAAATATAGAAAGAAACACTAACACAACAAAGGTTTATTTACAAGCTTACTAACAAAGGTAAATGCAGAATGGTATCTCCTATTTACATAAAAATGATATTGTTATGATACAATAAAGTTTCATACATACTTACCTGGCAGATATATACATAGCTATCGACTCCGTCGTCCCCGACAGAAATTCAAATTTCGCGGCACTCGCTACAGGTAGGTCAGGTGATCTACTGCCCTGCTCTGGGTGGCAGGACTAGGAACCATTCCCGTTTTCTAATCATTTTCTCTCTTCCACCTGTCTCCTGAGGGAAGGCTGGGTGGGTCTTCAATCGTATATATCTGTCAGGTAAGTATGTATGAAACTTTATTGTATCATAACAATATCATTTTCATACATTCAGCTTACCTGTCCAGATATATACCTAGCTGATTGACAACCCTTTGGTGGAGGGCAAGAGACAGCTAACTACTGACTAGACAGGTAAACATGTGTTGTAGGTATTTATAGACCTTGGTTCCTACCTTATCAGGTGGAAGACTTCGTGGCTACTGCCCAGGAGTCTGCTTCACCTCAAAAGAAGCCTTAGCGAGATAGTGATCTGCGGCCAAGAGTTCTTGTTGGGTCTGTCGATGGGGTTTCATCCGCTTACTCGGCAGAGCCTAACTGGCATTTGTCAATGGGTGCTAATCCGCTTATATGACAACACGCCTTCTTTAAGGAGCACACAACCGATCCCAATCACCCGATCCTAACACCCGTGTTAGTTCTAAGATTGCCAAGTGTCATCCCCTAAACTCTTAGCAAACAACCAAAACTCGATAATCACACATACAAAAAGTACCAAAAAAAAAGTTTTGTAACCCCTCTAAAAGGTCAGTTGCCACTCGATTTCCTAGTGAAGAGAAGTGAAGGTCGCCTGTGCGACATCTGACACTTCCATGCACAGGAAATTCAAGAACACATCCGACAAGAGGGTTACATACACTTATTTAAGGATCGGTGCTTGCTCCATTACCCAGAACCGTCTGTGCTGACACAAACGGACCTAGAGAATAACATTTCTCATACGTAACCCGCACATCCTTTAAGTAATGAAATGCAAACACTGAGTTGCATCTCCAATAAGTTGCATCCAAAATATTTTTAAGCGACATATTTCTTTGGAACGCAATAGACGTCGCGATTGCCCTTACTTCATGAACTCTTACTCTTAATAGATTAAAAGAATCATCTGGGCAGTTCTTATGAGCCTCGGTAATGACACTTCTAACAAAGAGGCTAAGGCATTCTTAGACATTGGTCTTTGGGGTCCTTTACTGAGCACCATAGACCGTGTTGCGAACCCCCCAAAACTGCTTCTTTCTGTCCAGATAGAATTTAAGTGCTCTAACTGGACAAAGGGATCTTTCTGCCTCTCTGCCTACCAGACTAGTAAGTCCTTTTACCTCGAAGCTCCTGGGCCAGGGATTCGAAGGATTCTCATTCTTAGCAAGAAAGAGAGTCTGGAATGAACAAATCGCAGAGTCTCCCTTGAAGCCAACTCGTGACTCAAGGGCGTGCAACTCGCTGACTCTTTTTGCCGTAGCGAGAGACAGCAGAAATAAACACTTTCTAGTGATATCTCGAAAGGAAGCCAGTGTGTGGTGGTTCGAACTTTTCGCGAGGACAGAAATTTCAGGGACCACATCCAAGTTCCAGCTTGGAACTCTAGGTTCTACTGACTTTGATGTTTCAAAGGAACGAATGAGATCGTGTAAATCCTTATCATTTGTCAAATCTAATCTTCTGTTTCTGAATACTACTGAAAGCATGCTCCTGTACCCCTTAATAGTCGGTACAGAGAGATGGGATTTTTCCCTCAGGAAAAGAAGTAAATCCACAATTTCGGTCACAGAGGTATTGGAAGAGGACAGCTTCTTCGACCTGCACCAACTTCTGAAAACTTCCCACTTCGATTGGTACACTCGCCTAGTAGATGATCTGCGGGCTTCTGCAATTGCGCTTTGCCGCCTTGCGAGAAAACCCTCTCGCTCTGACAAGTCTTTCGATAGTCGAAAGGCAGTCAGAGCAAGAGCGGGTAGGTTTTGATGGTACCTCTCGAAGTGGGGTTGTTTGAGCAGATCTATCCTGTTTGGAAGAGATCTGGGGAAATCCACTGTCCACTCCATTACCTCTGTGAACCAAATTCGGGATGGCCAAATATGGGGCTATCAGAGTCATTTTGGTTCCCATTGAGGCCACGAACTTTCTGACTACTTCCCCCAGTATCTTGAATGGGGGAAAAGCTACACATCTAGCCCTGACCAGTCCAGAGAAAGGGCGTCTATTGCATAACGCCCTGGGATCTTCTACTAGGGCGCAAAATGTGTCTATCCTTTTGGAGAGGACGTGTGGGCGAACAGATCTATTTGAGCTTCCCCCAAAGATACCAAAGGCTCTGACAGGACTTCCGAGTGGAGGGTCCATTCTGTAGGAAGACCTGGAACCTCCTGCATCAGGTCTGTCCGCTTTCACGTTCCTCTCCCCTTGGACAAATCTTGTTAGAGAACTACATTCCTTTGATTCGCCCAAATCAGCAGATCTCTTGCTAGTTCGTATAGGGTGAGAGAGTGAGTTCCTCCTTGTTTTTGACATAAAGCCAGAGCGGTAGTATTGTCGGAGTTTTATCTGTACCACTTTGTCTTTGACTATGTGCTCGAAGCTCTTTAGAGCAAGGTGAATTGCTAATAGCTCCTTGCAATTTAGTTGCCATGACACCTGTTCTTCCGACCAGGTGCCTGACACTCCTTTGGATCCTAAGGTTGCACCCCAACCGTCTCCGACGCGTCTGAGAACAATGTCAGGTTTGGGTTCCGTACTTCCAGGATACTCCTTTGTTCTCTTCTAAGGGGGTCAACCACCACCTTAATTGATCTTTTATTTCTGCTGAGATTGGAAACATGTTCGAGAGTTGTCCTGTCTCCAACTCCAACTCCTTCTCAGGAAGAATGAACTGCGGAAGCGGAGAGATGCAGTCTTCCTAGAGGAAAGAACTGTTCGAGCGAGGAAAGGGTCCCCAAGAGGCTCAACCATTCCCTCGCTGAAGTGCGCTCTTTCTCTAAGAAGCTCGATACTGTGGTACAACCTTTCTTTATTCTCTCTTGAGAAGGAAATACTCGAAAAACCCGAGCCTCCATCTGAATCCCCACATAAACCATGTTCTGGCTAGGGGACATCTGAGATTTCTCGAGGTTTACGATCATCCTAATGATTTCGTCAGGTTCCAAAGTTGACAGATCCTCCAAATACTGCTTTTTTTGAGACCTGGCCCTGATGAGCAGTAGTCCAGGTATAGGGAGACGTTTATCCTTCATATGTAGGTGTCTGACACATTTTTCATCAAGTCTGTGAAGACTTGGGGAGCCGTGGACAGCCGAAACACAGGGCCCTGAACTGATAGATCCTTCCCTCGAACATGAAACGAAGGTACTTCCTCGACGAATGGTGAATCGGGATGTGGATATATGCGTCTTGAAAGTCTAGGGACGCCATCCAATCTCCTTGACGGAGTGCTGCAAGGACTGAAGCAGACGTTTCCATGCTGAACTTCTGTTGTTCTACGAATTTGTTCAGCGCACTTACATCCAGTACTGGTCTCATCCCCCCCAGAAGCTTTCGCTATAAGAAACAAAGCGATTGTAAAACCCCGGGGAGCTGTGATCAGTACCAGATCTTTGCTCTTTTGTCCCACATCTGCTCCACCATTTGACGAAGAGTATCCATCAGAACAGGGTCCCTGTATTTGGCGGACAGTTCCCTCGGTGATGTTGTCAAGGGAAGGGCTGTCCTTGAATGGGATATAATAGCCCTTCTTGATGATCGACATCGACCAAGGATCGGATCCTGTCTTCCCAGGCTCCCGCAAAGAAAAGTAACCTGGCTCCTACAGGTGTCTGGAGGATAGTTTTCTCATTTTCCCTTCTTAAAGGGACGGAAGGAAGATCTTCCCCTTCTCTCTGTTGTCTTCCTTCTGGCGATAGATCTAGCCGGAGGGCCTCCTCAAAAGGGCTGCTGCTGAGCTGGATGAGCCCCTTTCTTTCCTCACTGGCCCCACTGGTCTATTCTTCCTTGAAGACTGCCTAAGGAGATCTTGAGTGGCCTTCTCAGTTAGTGAATGAGCAATGTCTCTCACCAACTGAGAAGGGAATAAATGTTCTGAAAGAGGTGCAAACAACAAAGCGGACCTCTGCAAAGGAGAGACGGCCTTAGTGAGAAAAGCACTGTAAACCGCCCCTCTCTTTAGTTATTCCCGCACCAAAGAGGGAGCAGACTTCCGCCGATCCATCTTGAACAGCCTTATCAATACATGTGAGGATACTATGTAAGGCTTCGGGGTTAGTTGTTCCTTTTCCTGGGACTTCTTAGCCGAAGAACCCCAAGGGACCAATCCAGGAAGTGAAATACTTCTAAAGTGTGGAAAAGTCCTTGAGGAGGTGGTCCATCTCCGAAAGACCCCATGTTGCTCTGGCCGAATTTAAGGCGTGTCTCCTCGAGGAGTCTACAAGACTCAAGAAGTCTGACTCGGCTGAAACGGGCAGAGACAATCCATATTCCCCCCCCCGTCCTCATACCATGTGCCTTCTCTACCCGTTAGCTTAGCAGAGGCATACAAAAAACTGTCCTTCCTAACTCCTTTTTTGTCTTGATCCAGGAGTCAAGAGATTGTAGGGCCCTCTTCATGGATATGGCCGGCTTCATTTTCAGGAAGGAGGAAGACTTGTGTGCTTTCGTACTTGAAAAGAGAGAGCGGGGAGGAGGAGCAGCAGCTGGAGTCAACAAATCTCCATACTCTTCTAAAAGGAGAGAAGAACTTATAATTTGAAAGTCCTTCTTTATTAGTAATCTCGTCCTCTGAGACGTCCTCTAAGTAATAGGCTCGGAAGGAGAAGGCTCCCTTCTTTCGTCTGTCTCCTCCCTTGATCTCTTCCTTTCCAAAGAAGAAGCACTTCTAATAGGAGAGGGACTAAGAGTTACTCTCTCTCTACGCCTATCCTTAGGAGAGTCATGGATAATTTTAGTTTGATGCCTGGAGGACTCCTGGCGGTTGTCAGGCTCTTCATGTAGAGAATGCGCCTGGCGCTTAGCAGGAGAATCTCGCTCAGAGTACTCCTGGCACCTGGGAGGAGTATCATGTTCGGAATACTCCTGGCGCCTGGCAGGCGCAATGCGCTTCGAATACTCCTGGCGCTTGGTAGGCGCATCGTGCTCCGAATACTCCTGGCGCCTGGGAGGAGTATTAAGCTCAGAATACTCCTGGCGCCTGGGAGGAGTATCGAGATCGGAATACTCCTGGCGCCTGGCAGGCGTATCGCATTCCGAATACTCCTGGCCCTTGGAAGGCGCATCTAGTTCCGAATACTCCTGGAGCTTGGCAGGAGTATCGATCATGGCAGGCGCATTTCGCTTGGCAGGCGCATTGCGCTTAGCAGGCGCTTCACTCCTATCAGGAGCTTCCTCTTCTCCAGCTGGATCTCGGCGCTTGGTTGGAGTTCTAGGTCTTGAACGATGTACAGGAAACTCAGGCTCTTTGCGCCTACTTGGCGCCTGGCTCCTAGCTGGCGCCAGGCGCTTGGCAGGAGTTACTTCCTTTTCCACTTCTCACCTGTCTAACGCTCCGCTCCCCCCAGAGATGGCCGCCTGTGCGACAACTCCCCTGGAAGGCTCGTTGCGCCTGACAGATCGGTATTTGGATCTTTTAATCGGAAGCCTATCATCCTTCTTACGAGTAGGCTCCTTGGAAAGTACTCCTACCAAAGACGCTAATTGCTCCTGCATATTTAGCAAAATTTTCCTGGTCGAGGACTCATTCGAATCAGGAGAGGGAGATCTGGAAGGCGCTCGAGGATCTCTTACAGTCCAAGGATCTAACTCCTTCCTAGCCTTCTTTATTACCGAAGGCGCATCTTCTTCAGAGAGCACTCGGGCTAGAATTGAGTTTCAGGTTCTTTCCAATTCCTCTTCAGCGGACGGGAAAGCTTCGACTCCTTCCATCCTCTTCTCGGAGAAGGCGAACTAGAAGACGAAAAGCACTCTCGTAGGACACTTTTCCTATAGCGGTCCCTGGCAGTCTGAGATGTAACAGATTCTGCCGAAGGGATGCCTGACCGTTGGGGATTCTCCACAACCTCCGTAAGGCTTTCGACTTTCCTTCTCCTCTGGGTCAAGGAGCTTGGAAGCGGTCTAGACCTGGGAGCGTCGCAGAGACGACCAGACGCCCCCTTCAGCACACTGGGGACACTAAAATCACTTGAAAAACCACATTCACTTTTCTTACCTTCCAATGTTGCCATTTTTTCCTGCATTTTCTGAAGGGAAGCTCTGAGTTCCGCAATTTCCGAAGCAGAATCAGAGGGGTTAGCAACCTGTGAATGGGCTGAAACAGAATGCGAATAATTATCAGAAGAAGAAGCTACAGAACTAGATAGAAGTTCACGAGATTTCCTGCGGCTTTTGTAAACCGCCTTCCTCTCTCTATCTTTCTCTAACTTCTTCAAGTAAGAAGTTAGATTCTTCCATTCTTGCGCACTCAGTCTCTCGCACTCGTTACACGTGTTCTCAATCGAACACTCAACCATTCTACATCCACTGCATGTAGTGTGAGGATCTACCGAAGCTTTCGGAATCCTCACCCTACAGCCCTCATTCACACACACTCTGAAACTAACACTAGAGTCAGACATATTCAAGAAAATCCAAAGCCAAGTCCAAAAAACAGTCCACGATAGCGAATGCCAAACAACGATCCAAGTACGTCACCAAAAATCAGTCGAAAGATGATCAAAAAGCGTTGAAAAAAGAATTCCAGTCAGGAGGTAGTAACAACAATGTTGACACTACTGGCGACAGAGAGAATCTGATAAGAAAACGGGAATGGTTCCTAGTCCTGCCACCCAGAGCAGGGCGGTAGATCACCTGACCTACCTGTAGAGAGTGCCGCGAAATTTGAATTTCTGTCGGGGACGACAGAGTCGATAGCTATGTATATATCTGACAGTTAAATTGAATGTATGAAAGATAGAATCTTACACAGCATGAACTGGGGGAACAGTGAGGCAATTCAAATACTTGCTACTCGATTTGGCGATTCGACGCGCTGGCTTCATAAATGTAGAGTGGCAATTGCAGTCGTCCTCTTGACTCCGTATTGCAGAAACTAGTCTACTTGAAAGGCAGGAAATCCCCAAAACCTGTAACAGGACCTTTTCTTCTCTGAAGTCTGCTCGATGTTCAGATAACACGAGATAATTCGTCCACTCCTGAAGGCGACTAGACCAATATCCAACCAACTCTCGAACAACTCTTCTTTTGATTGATACTTCGTCGGTTCCTTCGTCTCTAGTCTCTCTCTGACGATCACTGCTGCTGATCTCTTACTGATAATCTGATCTGTGGCTCATACTAACTGGTGATCTTTCTCTTTTACGATCGCTCCCTCTTACGATCACTGCTCTCCAAAGTTCATTCGTCGTATTTATACGGCACTCTGGGGGCGGAGCCTACGGCGAACGTTACCGACTCCAGGGATTTCTAGAACTTCTTAGATCAATCTAGACGAGGTATTGCATCAGAAAACGCGGCGTTTCTCACGTCCCAACGAGATCCACAACACTCCTGCCGATTCTAGAACAGCAGCGAGCATAGGCGCCTCCAACAGTGGCGTGAAAGCCTCCTTGCTGCCGAACT
Source organism: Macrobrachium nipponense (assembly GCF_015104395.2). NCBI lineage: Eukaryota > Metazoa > Arthropoda > Malacostraca > Decapoda > Palaemonidae > Macrobrachium > Macrobrachium nipponense. The sequence continues at coordinate 19,473,959 of NC_061092.1, forward strand.
TCTCGAAAATGCGTTCTCCTTTCCTTTATTTTTCTTTGCTATGAAGCAATTACCATCACACTTCTCTTCCTCCTTCGTTCTTCTCATCTACCTGTGGACAGAGCGCCGTGGTCGTCACTACACTGAACAGGGAGGCCAAATGCAGGTAAGCTACACAACCGAGTTCCATTCTATCCCATTTCAGTAGGGATAGGAGTGTTTATCCACCACTCCCCAACAAGGGGGGGGGGGGGGGGGGGGGGGGAGTGGAAGCCAACAAGAGACAAACCCATAACTTTACTTTGGCTCTTGAAGTAGGAACTAGTTCTTGCTTTTTGCTATTTATAAGAGGTACGCTTGCCTCCCTCTTATAAATCTGGTCCAGAAGTCTGACCACTGATCCTGCGGTGCACACCCCGATCACCTGGGCAGAGACTAGGATCCCTCCCTCTGCTCTTACGACCAGGGAGGGAATCCAAGGTAGGACGAACACCATTCTGTTCATTAAGACTCAGATTCCACCCACCAAGAAGTGAGTCTTCCAATTGTTAAAGGACCGAGGGTTTGTATACGTATCGGAACAAATAACAATGTCAGAAATTGTATTTTTCCTAACTATACAAACCTGAGGTCCTTTGCATATAGTCCCACCTCATGACACCCCTCACTCTGCGTTTCCTGGGCCTAAAGCAAAGTGACTCCTCTCCTCGCAGTCGAGCTGACCGCCAACTGCCGGACAAGTAAACTACCGAACCTCCTTGTTCGAAGCTTACGACCGGTTCAGCTGCCGCTAAGTACCTTCCTATTGTTAAAGGACCTCAGGTTTGTATAGTTAGGAAAAATACAGTTTCCGACAAATTGTTATGCTTTAAAAGAAAGAATGAGGTAGTGACAATCATGGAGTCAAATGCTACAAACAAAAATTCTCAACTACAATAGTGCCTCAGGATACGAAATTAATCCGTTCCAAAGCGGCCTTTGTAACCTGATTTTTTCATATCTCGAACTACATTTTACATGTAAATTGCCTAATTTGTTCCAAGCCACACAAAAACACCACAGGAAATTTTATACAGGCAGTCCCCGGGTTACGACGGGGGTTCCGTTCTTAAGACGCGTCGTAACCCGAAAATCGTCATTAGCCGGAACGACGTTCTTTGAAAACATGGTCACAGGGAAAATTTCACTAATTTGCAACTTTTCTTAGGGCCCCCGTATCTCTAAAATTACCACTAATTTACTTTTTCATGTGCAACACTGTGTATTCACAAATTACTGTATATTTTCATTTAAATACATGAGAGAGAGAGAGAGAGAGAGAGAGAGAGAGAGAGAGAGAGAGAGAGAGAGAGAGAGAGAGAAAAAAAATACTCCTTACGTTTCAATAGATTGAAATGAAGCGTCTGTAGGCAACTTTTTCCCCCTCCCATAAATACATATATTTCTCCAGAGAAGAGAGAAAGAGAGGACTGTGCAATTATGTTTTGTCTGTCCTATCAATTCTTTTGCTGAGAGCGAGAGAGATAAAAGGAAGAAATAGAAACAACCAAATGTTTATGACAAGTATCTTGTGGAGAGAGAGAGAGAGGAGAGGATGGATTGAGAGCGAGAGAGAGAGAGAGAGAGAGAGAGAGAGTTGCCTTACAGTATTTAAAAGAGAGAAATAATGGAATGATTATTGTATTTAAAAATACTCAGATATGAATTTTGTACTTACAGTAATAGTATTATATTGGAAAATATTAATGCATAAACATTATTACATACATGTCCATGAAAATGATCTCATCTCAGTGAGAGAGAGAGATTGAGGATTGAGAGAGAGACGAGAGAGAGAGAGATGAGAGAGAACAGCGGAGCAGAGAGAGAGAGACTTGAGAGTGAGAGAGAGGAATTCGACGAGAGAGAGAGAGAGAGAGAGTTACATAAAACCATTAAATCGTTGACCTTTGTATGGCATGTTAAGCTCCGAGTGTCAACTGGAGTTGAGGTGGGGAAATTGATACAGAAAAAAGAAGGGAAGAATTTTCTTTTGAAATTAGTTATCGTATTATTACTACTCTATTATTATTATTATTATTATTGAAAATATAAACACGTGCATCTACATTATCTCTCATCTCAGTAAGAAAGAGGAATTATCCTTACAAGTGAAATGGAAAGGAAAGGTCATTTATCTCTTCAAAATATGACCATTATGAATTTTGTAATTAAAGTTTTGTTCTTATTATTATTTATTATTATATTATTATTATTATTATTTTATTATAATTAAATAACTGAAATTATCAATAAACATTTTTACATACTAGTACCATAAAAATAAAAAATTCTTTCATCTCGGTTAGAGGAGAGAGAGAGAGGAGAGAGAGAAGAGAGAGAGAGAGAGAGAGGAGGAGGAGAGAGAGATGATTGGAGGAAGGGAGGAGAGAGAGGAGTGTTTACTCTCTCTGTTTCTCTCAAAAAAATACTGTATAACGCTTCCAGCGAAAGAAAGGGAGGAGTTACCACTATGACACATTATTAATCTTGTGTGGCAAAAGAGAGAGAGAGAGAGAGAGAGAGAGAGAGAGAGCGAGAGAGAGAGAGAGAGGAGAGAGAGAGAGAGATGAGAGAGAGAGAGAGTTAACCTTAATTAAAAGTGACATGGATAGATTAGTACGTATTGTATTTCTTTAAAATACTATCACATATGAATTTGTAATTACAGTTATTATTATTATTATTATTATTACTATTATTATTAGTTATTATTATTTTAAGTATTAAAAACAAATAGTACAAGTACATAAAAAATCTCGAGTCTCAGTAATGAGGAGGCTTAGAGAGAGAGAGAGAGAGAGAGAGGAGTGGAGAGGGGAGAGAGAGAGAGAGAGACGAGAGAGAGAGGAGAGAGGAGGAGAGAGAGAGAGAGAGGGAGAATTAGGAAAAATTTTCAAGGCCCACGTGTTATTGCATCACTGCAGCTCTTCCCCTCCTGGCTGTCACAGAACTTGATATATCTGACAGTTTTAGTACCTGGATCTCGAGAAAAGGTTACTGGAAGTACTTGAAGAAGACTGGGATTTCTTCATTCTTCCATAATTTTTTAAATATAAGCTAAAATCTTACTAATTCACTATGGTATTTTCTTTAATGAATTGATATTATTGCTGTATAAATTAATAATTAATATTTGAAAATAGTAAATCATTTATTTGTCAATACAAAAAACATACATCTTTGTAGTAGAGAGAGAGAGAGAGAGAGAGAGAGAGAGAGAGAGGAGAGGAAGAGAGAGAGAGAGAGAGAGAGAGAGAGAGAGAGAGAGAGAGAGAGAGAGAGAGAATTATTATTTTTATTATGTGATATCATTTCAACTTATTAAACTTACTAATACAGTATTAATCAAAATTAATATTTGAAAATTAGTAAATCATTTTTGTATTATAAAAATGTATTTGGTCATGAAAATAAACATCAAAATACACTAATTAGTGATTATTTTTGTCGGAAAATACAGAGAGAGAGAGAGAGAGAGACTGTGCTAAACTATAAAGGATTCTTATCATAGTATGAATTTTTTAAAAGCGTCGTAAACTCGGAGCGTCGGAAGCGTCAGCGTCGTAACCTCGGAACAAGTGTCGTAACCCAGGGCGGATTTTTCAATGAATATTTAAGAAAAAGCGTCGTAACCTCGGAACGTCGAAAGCCGGACCCGTCGTAACCCGGGGACCGCCTGTACTAAAGCTAAATTGACCAATAAACAATGAAGTACAACAATTTGGACCATTCAATACCTAACATAACCTTTACTGTAGTACGTACCTGTAAATAAAGTGTATTAGTGTACGTACCTGGTACAAGAAATACTGTACGTACATATGTAGTAAAATGTGGAACCTTACCTTTTGAGTGAGGCGATGTCTGAAAGTGGCGACAGAGGAGGAGGACAAATGGGAGAAAACATGAACACTTAACTTTACAAAACACATTAAAGAAATGCCAGAAATTATTAACACTTCTTGATTATCTCCATAAAAAGCATCCTCTTCTTTCCGTGAACTTCAGCAACATTCTTGGGTCCCATGGCTTATAACATAAATAATTAAGTTGACACACAACAAGATAAAATAACTTACGGTACAACGAAAGCGAAATCACTAACACGAATTTATGTTAACAAATAAAATACAGTGGTACCTCGAGATACGAAATTAATCCGTTCCGAGGCAGCCTTCGTATCATGAGTTTTTCATATCTTGAACCGCATTTTACATGTAAAATGGCTAATCCATACAAGCCCTCCAAAAACACCCCAGTAAATTTCATAATAAAGCTAAATTGACCTATAAACAATGAAATACTATAACAATTTGGACCATTCAATACCTAACTTGATAAATACTAGTAGTACTAATATGTATGTAACCTGTAAATAAAGTGTATTGGTGTACATGGTATACAAGAAATACTGTACGTACATACGTACGTATGTAGTAAAATGTGGAAGCTTACCTTTCGAGTGAGGCTATCTCCGAAAGTGGCGACAGAGGTGGAGGACAAACGGCAGATATGTACACTTAACTTTATGAAACACATTAACAAAACTGTAACACTTAACTATAAAAAACTTAAAATTAAATTTTTTTTTCTTTTTTGATTTTTACATTTTTTTACTTCTTTATACATTACGTTTTTTTTTCTTATACAAAATTTCAACTTCTTCACCACTTTCAACTTTCTGTTTTTTCGTAGTATCACTTGGTTCTTCCTTTTTGCTTACTCCTACTAAAGGCCTCTTTAAAAAATAACTATCCATGGAAGATTGCTTCTGCCTGCTTTTGACAATGTTTCTGAAACGACTCAGGCAAATGTCATCGAACTGTGCAAGTATACGACCTGTGTTAGCCTTTTCGGGGTGTCTCTTTTCTACAAATGATTGCACCTTATGAAAAGCAGCTAGAGCATCCTTAATTTCTGTCATTATTCATTGGGTCGTCGTCCTCCTCCTCGCCGATGCTAGAGAACTCCTCTTGAATGACGTTATGTTGCATGGCCTCCAACTCCTTCAGGTCATCCGTCGTAAGCTCCTCTTGCTGCTCCTCAAGGTCATTGATGTCGTCCTCGTCAATGACCAGCCCCATGGACTTGCCGAGTGCAACGATCTCGTCAAGATCTGGTTGTGAAACAGTTTCAGGATCGTCAACTGTTCCTGAATCTGCAGCACCAGCTTTGCCCACGTCGAATCCCTCAAAGTCTTGGGCGGATACATCAGGCCAGAGTTTCCTCCACGAGGAATTCAAGGTTTGCCTCGAAACCTCCTGCCAAGCTTGGTCGATGAGTCGGATGCATATCACAACATCGAAATGCTCCTTCCAAAATTCACGCAAGGTGAGGTTTGTGGTATCGGTGAGGTTTGTGGTATCAGTGATGTCGAAACATCTCTTGAAAAGATGTTTCGTATACAGCTTCTTGAAGTTCGATATCATTTGCTGGTCCATGGGCAGGAGGAGAGGGGTGGTGTTAGGCGGAAGATAAAGAACCTTGATAAATGAATACTCCGCTAGGATATCTTCCTCGAGGCCAGGAGGGTGAGCAGGAGCATTGTCCAACAACAGTACACATTTCAGAGGGAGGCACTTCTCTTCCAAGAATTTCTTCACTGTTGGGCCGAAACACAGATTTAACCACTCGATGAACAAAAGTCTCATTACCCAGGCTTTCGCATTAGCCCTCCACATCACTGGAAGCTTCTCCTTAAGCACTTTCTGGGCCTTGAAGGCTCGAGGAGCCTCCGAATGATACACAATTAGGGGCTTCACCTTGCAATCCCCACTGGCGTTCAAACAAATTGCGAGCGTGAACCTGTCTTTCATAGGCTTATGCCCAGGTAGCTTCTTCTCTTCCTCCATGATGTACGTCCGACGAGCCATTTTTTTCCAAAAAAGGCCAGTCTCATCACAGTTGAAGACTTGCTGAGAACTGTAGCCTTCTTTGAGAGTCACCTCGTCGAACGTCTTAATAAAGGCTTTGGGCACTTTCATGTCTGAGCTGGCCACCTCCCCATGCTATACCACCAAATGGATGCCAGTCTGTTTACCGAATTTTTCGAACCACCCATGAGAAGCCTTGAACTCTGTGGTTGGCGTCGATATCCCTTCTCCTCCGTCATCTTCAGCTTGGGCAATCAAATCAACGAAAATAGCGCTGCCCTTGTGGCAGATTGCCGTCTCCGTTATCATATCGCCAGCGATTTCTTTGTCTTTTATCCAGACAAGAAGCAGCCTTTCCATTTCATCGTGCACGTGGCTCCTGTTGCTGGACAAAATAGTCACCCCCTTGGAAGGTGTAGCTGCTTTGATGACATCCTTCTGCTTAAGGATGGTGCCTATTGTCGATGGATTTCAGCCGTATTCCTTGGCGATCACACTCAATCGCATAGCAGCTTCATACTTTTTAATTATCTCCATCTTTGTCTCTAAAGACAGCATACTCTTCTTTCCTACTTCAACTTTCTTGAGACCCAAGACTACGTATATACTGTACGCAATTAAGTTATGTAGTACGTATACATATGAAGTAAAGTTCTCACACAACACGATAAAGTAGTACTACAACGAAATCACTAACGTAAATTACTACAACGAAATCACTAACGAATTTACGTTAATAAATGAATTCGTATAAAACGAACGAATTCCGCGTGCTTACGATACCGATGATCCCGCAAAGTGGCCGAAAAAGGACGACGCTATGTAGATGCATCATGGGATCATGGGAGAGATGCTGACCAATAGGAGAGAAGGATCTTATGGCAGTGGGGGACTGAGTGCATCAAGGAAAAAAAACCAATGGGAGAGCAGATGATGGTGGCGAGTCTACTCAGTTGGCGGCGAGCGAGTTTTAAAATTGTTATCGGTGGTCCGGGCGAATCACAGACTTTACCTTTCGTATCTTGAACAATTTTCATATGTAGAGCCGCAAAAATCTTCGTATTTGCTTTCGTATCTCGAGTTTTTCGTAAGTTGAGCCTTTCGTATCTCGAGGTACCACTGTATATGTGAACAAACGAATTCCAGTGTTTACGATAACGCTGCCTAAAAAAATGGTCAAGGAATGCCTTTACATAGAGGCATGATGTGACAGATGCTGACCAATAGGAGAGCAGGATCTTATGGCGGTGACTAGCATCAGGAACCAATGGGAGAGTGGGAGGATGGTGGCGAGTCTACTCAGTTGGCTGTGCAAGTTTTAAAATTGTTCTCAGCAGTCCGGGAGAATCTCGGACTTTACCCTTTCACAACCTGAATTATTTTCGTATACAGAAGCAAAAAATCTTCGTCTTTGCCTTCGTAACTTGGATTTTTCGTAAGTAGGGACTTTATTATGTCGAGGTTCCACTGTATATTGAGAGGTATTTTGAATGAAGAACAAAATGTGTAATATTACAATCAAATCAAACTGTGGAGTTTTAGGTGTGATGTCAGTAAGGATAAAAATGACCTTTTTATAATAAAATAAGATTTTATGTATACTTACCATGAAGTTACATGGATATAGTTTCTATCTGTCAGCAGCTAGAATTGTTTAAATTCGTGATAGAACTATATTTGTTTTGGCTAGGTGATACAACCAGCCCACTACCAGGGGAGAGAGGAACCAACTCAGCACGAACTTCAGTGCTAGCATTCATGAAAATGCTTGTTGGTTCCTTACCTGTTAAGAGAGCTGTAGAGATGATTACTTCCCTTGCCTTGGGTGCAGTACCATAATCAAGTAATCAAACCAGATTAAATAAGTTAATCACCTCCAAAAAAATAAAAAACCATACCCAACTAATAAAAGACTTAAGGGTACTCCTAGTACATCACTAATACCCTGGCTCCCCTTAAAACTCAACAACCTTATTCAAAGCGAAGAGACTAGATTAGGAAGGAACAAATTCCTATACATTCTTACCCAACACCCTGCCAGTCGCTAAATACAGATCCAGGGTACTGCCGTTGTTATAAACTGTTTTGATTTCACTGGCAATGAGAGGCAAACACTGATTTGCACTTCCAATATGTTGCTTGGATAATGGAATCTAAAGAGAGGTCATGTTTAAAGGAAAGCAATGTAGCTACTGCTCTTACTTCATGAGCTTTCATTTTCATTGCAATACAATCTGATTCCTAAACTTGAGAATAAACCTCCACAATAATATTCCTCAAGAAAACCGCCTTAGACATAGGGTGAGATGGATTCCTCACGGAGCACCAGAGGTGATTGGATGAGGCCTGAATCTTCTCTGCCCTTTGCAGATAGCGTTTTAGCGCTCTGACCAGACAGAGACCTCATTTCCTCCGGTCTTACTACGTCTGTAAGGTTTTTAATAATGAAAGAAAGAGGCCATGGCTTGGACGGGGTCTTGTTTTTTGCTAAAAACCCCAAGGCTAATGGACATACAGAATTACCTTGAGCAAAGCCTACTCTCTTATCCATCGAGTGAAGCTCACTCACCCTTTTCGCTGTAGACAAAGCTCTTTCTGGTCATGTCTTTCAGTGAGGAAATATTCAATGGCTCAAAAAACAGTTCCGAAGGCCATTTAAGAAATGCATCTAGATTCCAAGACAGGGTCTCAGAACCTTTAAGTTTCTCTGTATCAAAAGATCTGATGAAATCTGGAAGGTCTTTATCGGTCAACAAATCTATCCCCCTGGTTGAAGTCAACAGGTTCTTGGATGTCCTCAAATGTAACAGGAAATCAGTGATTTCCACGATAGATGTTTGGGAAGACGAGATGTTACACTTTTTGCACCAGGAATGAAAACTTGTCCACTTCGCCTGGTAGATATCACTTGATGGTTTTCTTCTGCACTGAGCAATAGCTCTTGCAGCTTGGTTTGAATAACCTTGCAAGTCATAGGCAGTCTGCAAGCTGTCAGGGCCAGACTGAAAAGTCTTTGATGGAAGCTCCTGAAGTGGGGCTGCCTGAGTAGACTGGTTGTCTGAGGAAACAATCTGGGAAAGTCTACCAGGAGCTCTAGCAGATCTGGAAATCATTCTTGCACTGGCCAGAGCGGAGCAAAGAGGGTCATAGAGATTATGTGGGGAGACCTGAATTTGTTGATGACTCTCACCATCTTGAACGGAGAAAAGGAAAAAAAAAAACTTTCTCCGACCAATTTAAAAGCATCGCGTCCATTGCCCATGCTTGCTGGTCCAGGGCTGGCGAGCAGTAAAGAGAAAGATGGTGGTTTTTTGACGAGGCAAAAAATTGGTTTCAACAGATCGAGGTAGAAAAATGGGTTCAGCATATACTCTGTGAGCATGACCTGCTTCTTGCAGCTTAATTCGTCCACAAGTACGTTGCATTTCCCCTAAATGACTCTTCTTAAGATTCTTGTCTGATTCAGTTTTGCCCTTAACGCAAGTGAGTTCCTCCGAGTGAGTTCCTCCTGTTTTCTGATGTACAAGAGAGCTGTCGTACTGTCAAGAGTGGACAGCCACAACCTTGTTGCAGACCAAGTCTGCAAACTCCATAACCCCCAATGGATTGCAGTTACTTCCTTCCAATTGATATGCCACTGTCTCTGTTGAACATTCCAAGTTCCTGAGACTTCCTTGTCCCTTAGGATCACTCCCCAACCTAGATCGGATGTCTGAAAAGAAGACTTGGTCCGGGCTCAGCAGAAGGGACTTCCCTTCTAACAGCCTGTCTTTTAATCTACACCAATGCAGGACCTCCTTTATCTCTTTTGTGACCTGGAACACAAACGAGTCTGGAAACTTCTTTCTGTTCCAGTTTGCCCTGAGGAAGAACTGTAGATTCCTCATATGCAGTCTTCCCAGTGACAATTTGTTCTATTGAGGATAGAGTGCCCAACAGACTTATTCATTCCTTTACTGAGCACTCTTGAAGGGCTAGAAATTGATCCACTTTCTGCAGGCACGACTCCACTCTTTGTGGGGATGAAAAAGCCAGAAAATTCCCTGAGTCTATCCTCATCCACAAATAGACTAGCTCCTGACAGGGGACTATCTGTGACTTCCGCAGGTTTATCAGAATTCCCAATTTTTTAGCTACAAAAAGAGTTTTCAGCAGGTCCTCTGTGCACTTATTCTCTGTTTGCGACCGAAGAAGCCAGTCATCTAGGTACAGGGATACTCTTATCCCAACTAGATCTAACCATTTCACAATGGGGACTAAGACTCATCTGAACACTTACGGAACAGTCGAAAGCCTGAAACACAGAGCTCTGAATTGACAGACTTTGTTCTTGAACACAAATTGAAGAAACTCCTCTGCATTCTAGTGAATTGGAACATGGAAATAAGCCTCTTCCATATCAATGGAAAACATCCAATCCCCCTGACGGATGGATGACAAAACCATCTGATTCGTTTCCATCTTGAATTTTGTCTTTTTTGGCAAAGTGATTCAGAGCGCTTATGTCCAACACAGGCCTCCAGCCCCGAGGCCTTGGTTACTACAAACAGATGATTGTAGAATCCTGGGGTTACTGCATCTACTACCAACTCTATAACCTTCTTCTGCAAGAAAGACAAAACTTCTCTCAAAGGGGCAATGAATCTCTCTGAATGGGTTACATAGAAACACATTACCTTAGTATGTAGCCTTAAAGCTAGGCATCATCTAATCTGACACAGGTTACTATTCTCATATAGTTCTAGGTAACTTTGTCTAGGCTAACAATTTAGTTCAATAATGGGATGGTTACATATTTGAAGTTTATCACTTAATATAAGGTACTGCCTAGTCCTGGATTATTTATCAAATCCTAGTGTCCTTGGTGTAAAAGGATATGTTAAAATGTTCTTACTAACTTTAGTTTAGGTTACTACCTAATACTGATGATTTAAATCACCTTTTGAATATGTAATCCTAGGTTGTGGGCTACAAACAAATCTAAATTAATCTCACTGAATCTGTTAAGGCTATTATCTCTTGCAGGCTGCCGCCTAGGCTATCATAGGCATTGCTATCTGAAAGGATTATCTTCTAAGTTGATAATAAACTGTGGAACATTTCATTAGCTAAAACTTCTAGATAAAATGACAAATTCTTCAAAGTTTGCACTTTTCACAAATAGCAAACAAGATACCATAAGAAAACACCTACCATGTGCTCGCAAAACATAGGCCGGTTTTTTCATAATAATAGTTTTATGCAAATCCACACATAACTAGATAACTAAATAACACATTGAAAATTACATTCCATTCCTCCATTTCAGGTAGCAAACTTGCCCGTCACACTCGTCATGGTCGGGGGCCATTTACTGTACATATCCGTTAGGTAAGTTGTCATACCACTATATATTCTTGTTCTCTATAGAATTTGTGATATTCTGGTAAATTTTCATAAACAAATATCATAACTTAAAGTAGTTACAGCCATTTTTATAAGAAATTTTCAAGGTAAAATGAGGTCAACAAATGACCTTTACATTGGAGTAAGTTTTCTGGGTCAAAAAAATTTATTTTTTTATGACTGCAAAATAATGTTCAAACATCCAGCAAGCCACCATATTAATTTTATGCAAATCCACACATAATTAGTTAACTAGATAACACACTGAAAATTACATTCCATTCCTCCATTTCAGGTAGCAAATTTGGCAGTCACACTTGTCGTGGTCGGGGGCCATTTACTGTTCATATCCATTAGGTAAGATGCCATAGTGCTATATATTCTTGTTCTCTATAGAATTTGTGATATTCTGGTGGATTTTCATGCATAAATATTATATCTTATAATAGTTACAACGATTTTTATAAGAAATTTTCATGATGAAAATAGGTCAAAAACTGACCTTAAGATTTAGCCCCTGATATAACATCTAATATCATCTTTGTCCAAATATTTTTACATAATTACATTCTAGGATATATGACTTTATTCTATATAAAAATTAGCCACTTCCTATTTCATTTGAATACCAAAAAAAATTCATGAAATTTTGACTTTTTTTTTTGGCCAAAAAAATTTACCCTTTTTTTCTTTTCAGATTTTGACCTCTATGGGTCCAACACCTTTTCTGGCAGTCACATATATTGTAAATTGTAGTTTTAAGAAGGATTCCCTCAATTTTTGTGTTTATATAGGCTATTTTGTATTTTTTGTAAATATTTTTGTAAATTATTTTTATATGCTTATTTGTTTTAAATATTTGTAATAAATATTCAATTTGTAGATGGGTATTATTTATCTTTTCAGTAGTATAGTAATATCTTTAAATTGATTTTAGAAACTAAAATGTAAAGCAAAAATGAAGTAAGTGATTTTTGGCAAATTTTTCTTGACGCTCAGGTCAAGCTCGACCTGAATGCACCTTTAATGGGATAGCAATATAGCGAAACCTATCCAGGATTAAGGAAGGACAACAACTCTTCGAAGCCCAAGGGCAGTCGCTCCCTCCGTCTCCCCGAGGTGGGGGAGCAGGACAGTGATACTTTGTCTAGGAGAACTGGAAGGATGGACAGCCACCCCCTCAGATTGCACTATACTAGCACTGGGCACTTTCACTTCACTTTTCTCCATGAACAATCTCATGGAGGAACTTAACTCCATCACAATATTAGCCAAATACTCAACTTCCTCTTAAACCTTGATTCAAGGTTGGCAATGGTATCCGAACTGGCAACAAGGGAAGCTGGCAAATGAGCAGGAAGTGAAGGGGTTGGAGGACTAAGAATAGGAGAAGAAACAGGAGTAAAGGTCTCCGTCAACACAGGAAGGCAAAGGAGCTACATTACCCTTACTATCAGCTCTAAGGGCTGCCTTCCTCTTCTATCTTGGATAACTTTCTTACTATGAGAAATGCAGTTTGACACACAGAACATCTTAGTTCTCTTGAATACTCCTGGCCCGACATTTAGTACACCTAGAGTGAGGATCGTAAAATTCCTTGGCTAGCCTTGCTTTGTAGCCATCTGCGCAAAATTTAACTCCAGATGAACTTGAGTCAGACATAATCAAGAAAAAACGGCAACAAACTAAGCAAAAACGAGCTAAACTAATTTTGCAAAACAAAACCCCAATAAAAATGTATGTCACCAATATCCAGGAAAGCCAAAAACCACCCAAAAGAGGATGAAGAAGGTTTACAGAGCTATCAATATTACCCAGGAGCTGGCAGAAATCGAATTGAAGGGTGTGATGTCGTCATACCTGTTTACCGGGGGTGGTTGGTAACTGGTTACCTACAATAATGATGGCAGTGCAACAGCAAAATTCTGAATTTTGGTCTGCTGCAATAGGGATCCTACAGCTAAATAACTGCTTGGTAAGACCCATCTCTCTCTGACATACATATCAATAACTGGTCCAAAGTCATAGTTTCTCACATACTTATGGGATATTTGTTATTTAACTCATAAGGTACATTGCTTGCACTATTGCACTGCTCTCTTCTTCCATTTTGTTAACCTGTTTTTATTGTTTGCTTGGTTTTTCTATATCTTACATTATTAACTTCACATATTACTTAGTCTCACATTATATACATAGTAGTACAGAGTACTGTGCATATAAATTAGGGACAGCTGCAATAACAGTGCTGCATTATCGTTTTATATAAAATGCCATGACTGATCATATCAATTATAAAATAATGTAGTACATGAAACACAGTCTCACCCTTTTTCTCATGCTCCTTAGCACATAAACATAAGCAAAAGCCACTTCATGAATAACATATGATCTTTGGGTGACTATTCCCATACAGAAGTATAACATCAACTTTACAACTGCTTGCTAAGTACATACATGGATATAGAGACAGAGCACATTATTCTATAAGCTGTACCATTTACTTATATGTTACATTAATCATCAGACATTCCTGTGACAATCAGGTAATTTTCATTTTGTTGTAGTCCCCCAACCCAAAACTCCATCTTATGACAAAAAATATTTTAATCTTATAAACAAAGGATGTATTATAATGAAAGAAAAATACGAGTGCACAATATTAATAAACATAAAATAACCATAAAGTCACATGAATCTTGAAAATAAATAAAAACCATGCTAAAAGCTTTTAGATGTTCAACCTTACCTACAACACTTGTCCACAAACAGGGAAAGTTTTCTGCACGGATCTGATCTTGGGCAGAAAATTTCTCAACAGAGTCAAATAAATTAAGCAAACTGTCAATCCCACTGCAATACATCTGAAAAGGACCAAAAAACATGTTATGAACAGTGAAATAAAGTTCTACTTTAGTATATGAATAACCCCAAAGATAACGACTAACTACAGGCAGTTCCCAGTTATCAGTGGACTTGGTTAATGGCCATCCAGTTTATCCAGTTTTATGGCGCTTGTGATGCGCCATAATATTCGAAATTTATAACACCAAAACAGGCTGTGCTTTGGTTATCGGTGCGACAAGGTGCTGATATTAGAGTTACGGTGCCATAAGGTGCTGATAATAGAGTTATGGCGCCATAACATACCTAATTGAGGCGCCGTTAGCGAGACTCGGCTCCATAGCACCATAAATCGTCAAGTTTTGGTTGATGGCGGTTTTAGCTTATCAGTCCCCCGCCGATAACTGGGGACTGCCTGTACATACTTTGCACAAATGGTAGTAAAGTTTGTGAGGAGTACTGTATTCAGTATGCCTTGCGTGGCAGACAATGGGCATCTAAGGCTCACTGAAGCATCACTCTGGTCCTAGTTGAACTGCTTTTGGTCTTTTCCATTGAATTTATTCCTTTAAGCCTCTCACCCACTCAGCTCTTCAGGATCGTTTAGCTTTTCTTGCTCCAATTTCTAGCACTCACTCATTACAAAACATGATATTACAATAAAATAGATTTTGTGTATACAGTGGTCCCCCCGTATTCGCGTTCTTCGGATTCGCGGACTCACACATTCGCAGATTTTTCTTTGGAACCTATCTAGAAATTATTCGCGGACGGACTCGCCCATTCGTGGAATTTTCCAACGAAAATAATCACTAATTAGTGTATTTTGATGTTTATTTTCATGACTAAATACATTTTTATGATACAAAAATTATTTACTAATTTTCAAATATTAATTTTGATTAATACTGTATTAGTAAGTTTAATAAGTTTAAATGATATCACATAATAAAAATAATAATTCTCTCTCTCTCTCTCTCTCTTCCTCTGCTCTCGTCATCTCTCTCTCTCTCTCTCTCTCTCTCTGGTCTCATCATCTCTCTCTCACTCTCTCTCTCTCTCTCTCTCTCTCTCTACTACTACAAAGATGTGTTTTTTTTGTATGATAAATAGATGATTTACTATTTTCAAATATTAATATTAATTTATACAGCAATAATATCAATTCAATAAACAAAATACCATAGTGAATTAGTAAGATTTTAGCTTATAAATTTAAAAAATTATTGGAAGAATGAAGGAAATCCCAGTATTCTTTCTGTAACTCAGGTACTAAAACTGTCATATGTATCAAGTTAAGTGACAGGAGGGGGAAGGAGCTGTTGTGCTGTTGCCATCAAGTGCTCATGAAATTCTCTCTCTTCTCTCTCAATCCTCTCTCTCTCTCTCTCTCTCTCTCTCTCTCTCTCTCATTTACTGAGACTCGAGATTTTTTTATAGTACTTGTACTATATGTTTTTCATACTTTCAAATAATAATAATAATAATAATAATAATAATAATAATAATAATAATAATGATAATAACTGTAATTACAAAATACATATTATGTGATAGTATTTTAAAGAATAAAATACTAATCTATCCATGTCACTTTTAATTAAGGCTAACTCTCTCTCCCTCTCTCTCTCTCTCTCTCTTTTGCCACACAAAATAATAATGTGTCATAGTGGTAACTCCCTCTCTTTCGCTGGAAGTGTTATAAGTATTTTTTGAGAGAACAGAGATAAACTCTCTCTCTCTCTCTCTCTCTCTCTCTCTCTCTCTCTCTCTCTCTCTCTCTCTTACCGAGATGAAAGAATTTTTACGGTACTAGTATGTAAAATGTTTATTGATAATTTCAGTTATCTAATAATAATAATAATAAAACTGTAATAACAAAATTCTTAATGATAGTATTTTAAAGAGATGAAAATTACCTTTCCATTTCACTTGTAAGGATAACTCCTCTTTCTTACTGAGATGAGAGAATTTTTATGGTAAATGCACGTGTTTATTTTATTTTCAAATAATAATAATAATAATAATAATAGAAGTAGTAATAATACGATAACTAATTTCAAATGAAAATTCTTCCCTTCGTCTTTTTCTGTATCAATTTCCCTACCTCATAACTCCAGTGACGCTCGGAGCTGGGAAAGTAACAATGCCATACAATGGTCAACGAATTTAATGGTTTTATGTAATCTCTCTCTCTCTCTTACTGAGATGAGATAATTTTCATGGACATGTATGTAATAAGTTTATCATTAATATTTTCCAATAATAATACTATTAACTGTAAGTACAAAATTCATATCTGAGTATTTTAAATACAATAATCATTCCATTTCTCTCTTTTAAATACTGTAAGGACAATCTCTCTCTCTCTCTCTCTCTCTCTCTCTCGTCTCTCTCTCTCTCGGGGGTCTCTCTCTCTCTCTCGTCTCTCTCTCTCCTCTCCACAAGATACTTGTCATACATTTGGTGTTTCTATTTCTTCCTTTATCTCTCTCGCTCTCAGCAAAAGAATTGATAGACAGACAAACATAATTGCACAGTCCTCTCTTTCTCTCTTCTCTGGACATATATATGTATTTATGGGAGGGGAAAGAAGTTGCCTACAGATGTTCATTTCAATCTATTGAAACCGTAAGGAGTTATTTTCTCTCTCTCTCTCTCTCTGCTATTGGCTGTTTATATATTTCTTATGGTAAAATGTTTAAGATGACTTTAAAATGATATTAATAATACCTATTCAATGGTATATTTGATGTAGGATAATACTTTAAGTAGACATTTGGTATTTGTGATTTCACATACTTGCTTCCTTTGTAAAAGAAAAATGGATGTCTCAAATATAGTAACAGTATGAAAGAAAACGTGCATGACTGAATATTTATGGGGGGACTGAATTATTTTCACATACGTAACTAAGTCATGCAGTACATACATAGTATGTATTTATGTATAACCATAAAAAGTAAGATTTTACTTTAAAACAGTATTAATAATTTTCAAAGATTAATATGAACCATAATGGGATATTTTATGTATTTGATGAAGGATGGTCTTTTTTAGGGATACTTTGGTGTTTGCATGTTCAGGCTAGAGTTTATGAGCACTTTTAGAGGGGGGTTCCAAACATCGCTGGATTCTAACTATTCGCGGGGGGGTCTGGTACGCATCCCCTGCGAATACGGGGGGACCACTGTACTCACCAAGTAATTACATAGCTAAGAATTTCTAGTTCTGGCAGCTAAAATTTGAAAATCATAATAATGATTCTTTTGTTTTGGGTGTAGCAAGGTTTCCCCACCCACTACTGGGGTAGAAGGTAAACAACATAGCAAATAAGCTCAATTTATTTATGCCTTGTCATCCAAGAGATGGGAGGTGGGTGGGCTCCCATTCTGTAATTACTTGATAAGTAGTGTGCATAAAATCTAATACATATAAAAATATCATTTTTATGTAAATCTAATACATATAAAAATATCATTTTTATGTAAGTAACTTAACAAGTAATTACATGGCTGATTTGCACATTGCTAAAAGGTGGGATTCACGGATGAAAAATATTGCACAGTATTTTAATGCTGATAAAATGTAAGTAGAAGAAATTGCCACCATTACAGTAATACCCCAAACTTACGCAAGGTTAGGTTCCAGACCAACTCAGCCAAAGGGAATTTTCCTATAAGTTTGGCACGGTCTCTAAAAATGTTAATAAATGCTTACCTCTAAAGTTTGAACATTAAATATGACACCAATCATGCTCCCTAAGTATTAAGCTAAATTCTAAATTAAATTAAATTTCATTACTCTTAATAAAAGAAATAATTTGTTGGTGACCAATATATTTTCTGAAGTCTTCTCAATCACTTTTAAGAAATTCTTTATTCTGTCTCATTCTCTTTGTTTCTGGAAATTTCCATTTTCAATGAACAAAGCAGTGCTTTTTATTTGGACTAATACAACTCTTAGTTATGTGTGTATATTTTAGAACAGCACACTTACAGTTCTAGATTGTAAAGGTAAAAATAGATCAATAAAAAATGATCTACCACTAACTACAGTGAGAGAGAGAGAGAGAGAGAGAGAGAGAGAGAGAGAGAGAGAGAGAGAGAGAGAGAGAGAGAGAGAGAGAGAGAGAGAGAGAGAGAGAGTTGTCTTTACATAAGTATTAAGCTAACTTTTAAATGAAATTAAAGTTACTGTAACTCCACTTAAAAGTTAGTTTAATACATTAAAAAAAAGATTACATACGTACGGAGAGAGAGAGAGAGAGAGAGAGAGAGAGAGAGAGAGAGAGAGAGAGAGAGAGAGAGAGAGAGAGAGAGAGAGAATTATGTAAAAATTACTGACCGGCAATCAAAAACATTCCCCTTCCTGTCAGAACATTACTTGAAGTATTTGACAGCTCTGGACTTCGAGCTTCTGGTAGTTTTATCATTAACATTTGAAAATATTAATAAAATGACAAATTTTCTAAGACAATTTGTATTTTTCATAGCTACAAACCTTCCGTCTTCACAATAGGATAATTTATAGCGTCTAGCTGGATCCGCTTCAATCGCAGATGAAAGCAAGGAATCTTGTGAGATCTGGCAAAGAGTGCGTATATCGGGTGAAGAGTGATCAGTGACCACGCACCCACACCATTGCATCAGTCTTTCTTAAAACAGCCTGGACAAGAGTTGTGGTCGACCTCTCTCAGCTTTTACCCATTCATTGCCCGTTTTCGCTTGTGTTTGAGTGTGTGTGCTGTTGTTATGGCTTCTTCTGCTCCTTCTTGGCCTTGCCAACGTGGGCCCAGGAACTCCAGGTTTTCCATGTTCTTGTTTTTTGGCTTCGTCTGTGATGGATCCATACGTCACTTGAAGTAGGTGCCATTCTAATGTTTGTACAATAATGAATGCTGTGCGTGGCCTAGAGAGCAGTGGAAGTTATTTTATAGTCAGAGGGAGCATAGTAGAGTTTCTACTCTTCCCTTGTGGGAGGGTTTTTCTTCACCTCTTCCCGATGCTTTGTTTCCTGTTGCTGTCACACCTCATGCTAGTGTTGTGCCTTTGTCCCCTTCCTTATTTTCCATCAATTCGTTGTTGGAAGTATTGGGAGACCCTCAGGCTGATTTAAGTAATGTTGCCCTCTCTTCCTCAGGAGTTAATTTAATTCCTAAGAGGGAGGAGGCTTTTTCATCAATGTCTTTTGTTTCAGATTTGGAGGAATCCAAAAATGGCGGTGTTCTGGGGGACACTTGGGTGACGGGGTCCACCCTCCTTGGAGGGTTTGCTGATGCACTTCTTGGATGCTTGCTACCCCTCTCCTCATGCTGTCAAGGCCCTCACCCAGTTACAGTTGCTTGAGAAGAGACTTGGTTTCTTCTGCACCAATACCCAAAAACGGACCATTTGCTTTGGTAGACATTGGAGGATGATTGATGCCTACATTTTGAGATAAAAAAGCCTCTAGCTCTGAGGAGTCTGACGACAGCTAGAACCCTGTCAAAGCCAGTGTAGATAACCCTTGGAGGAACCTCATTGTGTGGTTGTCTGAGCAGTTTTCTTCTTTGGGAAAAGTAACCTGGGAAAAACTGCTGACAGACTGATTAGGTCCAGAAACCATTCTCTGAGGGGGCCAGAATGAGGCAATGAGGATCATTGAGACATTCTTGGGTCCGGGACTTCTTGAGAACCTCTCAGATCATTCCCAAGGGAGAAAATGAAAATGTATATATATAACTCCTTATCTGACTAGTCCAGGAACATGGCGTCCACAGCCCATACCCCTAGATCCACAGCCTGGGAGCAATAAAGAGGAAGCCAATGTTTTTGACAGTTGCAAATAGGTTAGGTATATCATTGGCCTTCACCACACCTTCCAGAGGTCCAGACAGACAGCTGGATTCAGGATCCATTCCATAGGAATGACTTGATTGGAGTGGCTGAGTTGGTCTGATAATATGTTCTATTTTCCCCTGAACAAATCTTGTCACCATATTTGTACGGTTCTTACTAGCCCAAAGGAGGTCTATCACAGCCTTGCAAAGAGGAGTTGGTTCCCCCTTGCTTGAAAATGTATAGCTGCTACCATGTCTCAGACTTCCAGTGCTAAAGCTTGAAGTCCCAGGGTTATGGCTTTCTACTCTTTTAGGTTGAGATGCCAAGCCTTCTGCCGTAACATCCACATTCCAAAGATCTCCCCGTTCCCTATCAGAGCTTCCCTGTCTATGTCGGATGCATCAGTAAAGTAATTGAGGTCTGAGTTCAGAAGTGAGAGGGACTTTCCTATTACAAGTGTTTCTTCTGATCTCCACCAAAGCAGATGTTCTTTTATTCTCTGCAGAATCTGGAAAACAAAGTCATCCTTGAATTCCTTCCTGTTCCATTTTGCTCAAAGAAAGAACTGCACAACACTTAAACCTTTAACACCGATCGGACATATTAAACGTTGACATAAATTGTCTGTCGGGTGCCGATTGGACGTATCGTACGTTGATAAAAAAAAGTTTTTTATAAAATTTGCAGAAAAATACTTATAGACCTACCAGGCGAAAACTTTTGAATCACGCGCCTTGGGGGAGGCTGGGAGCTCACGGATCAAGGCGTTGTTTTGTTTACAATCGTTACGCAGGCACGCAAGCGCGAATTTCTTTCTTATCGCACTGAAATGTATCAGTGACACATCTCAGAAATTATTTTGTCACTTTGACATAATTTTTGCACCATTTTAAATTAACCGTTACATGGAGTATTATATATGAAAATGTGTGCAATTTCATGTAGAATACAACTAAAAAAAATACTCATGACTGTAGCTTTTATCAGTTTTGAAATATTTTCATATAAATACCGATAAGTGCCAAAATTTCAACCTTCCGGCAACTTTGACTCTACCGAAATGGTCGAAAAACGCAATTGTAAGCTAAATCTCTTATATTTTAGTAATATTCAATCATTTACCTTAATTTTGCAACAAATTGGATGTCTCTAGCACAATATTTTGATTTATGGTGAATTTATGAAAAAAAACTTTTTCCTTACAAAGTCATAAATTTTTTCATGCGATTGTTTGCACTATCTTAAATTAGCCGTTACATAAAGTTATATATGAAAATGTGTGCAATTTCATGCATAATACAACTAAAAACAACCCATGGTTATAGCTTTTATCAGTTTTGAAATATTTTCATATAAATAAAGATAAGTGCCAAAATTTCAACCTTCGGTCAACTTTGACTACCGAAAATGGGTCAAAAAAAAAAAAAAAAAAAAGAAAAAAAACGACCAATTGTAAGCTAAAACCTCTTATATTCTAGTAATATTTATTCATTTACCTTCATTTTGCAACAAACTGGAAGTCTCTAGCACAACATAGGAAAACTGCTTGAGAAAACAAAGTATCATAACCAACTCTCTCTCTCTCTCTCTCTCTCTCTCTCTCTCTCTCTCTCTCTCTCTCTCTCTCTCTCTCTCTCATGGTTACATACAAATGAAATCAAGTTTTGTGCATATATATTTTCATCAGATATTAGCACCACAAACATATCTTTTTTAAATCCAATAAGCTGTGGTATATTTACCTGGTGCAAAGCCGTCATAAAGGTGGTGACATGATGAGGAAGGAGTGAAGCAGATTCTAAAACCTGCAGTAGCTCTGACAAAGCCATATCACCTCCCTGCAAATGTACAGGTACAAAAAGTAAACTTAACAAAAATTGCAAAATAAATATAAACCAATAATGTTCAATTATCAGGGGAAGGAATTACCTAAATACTTAATGTTAGGGTTACAAATCACTCCAATTTGAGACCTCCTGTCAACCAAGAAGTCAAGCTTAGCTTACATCCTCCCATTCAATATCTAACATGGTGAAACAATCAAATTCTCATGAAGTCAAGTCAGTTGGATGTCAATATCATCTAAAATCATTTATCTTTCAGAAAAAATGGCACAGGGGGTGGGTTCTTTTTCCTCAACAATGGTATATTTATGATAAAGCTATTACCAGGTTTCTTACATGATGTTAAAATAATTACATCTTTATGAAAAAATAAAGTTTTATATATACTTACACAGTAATTACTTGCTAAGAGTTTCTACTCATCAGCAGCTTGAATTTTGAATTCCATAGTAAAGTTTCTTTTATTTATGTAGGTGACAAGACCCCACCCACTTTCTGGGTAAGAGAGAGGACCAACAGAGCCAAGAGCTCAATTTGTTTATGTTTAACTGTTCATGTGCAGGAAGGAGTGGGCTCCATCCATAATTACTGGGTTACTGCTATGTATTAACAGCAGTCCCCGGTTATCAGCAGACTGGTTAATGGCGATCCAGTTTTATGGCACTTGTCTAGTGCCATAAAATCGGCGATTTATGGTGCCATAACAGGCCAAGTTTTGGTTATTGGCACCATAAGGTGCTGATAATAATTATGGCACCATAACATACCTAACAGAGGTGCAATTGACCAAACCTTGCATAAATTGCAGCATTTCCGATAATGGCAGTTTTCACTTATCAGCACCCTGCTGAGAATGGAACCCCCACCAATAACTGTGGACTGCCTGTATATATATAATTCTATTTTATCATAAAAATGTCATTTTCATATAAATAACTTACCCAATAATTAATTACTTAGCCGATTCCAAACTGAAAGGAGGTGGGGAATCATGGACAAAACTAAAGCCCAACACATTAATAAAGTTAATAAATTCGAAAATAGAGGATAGGCTACCATTGAAACAATGCTTGTTGTATCCTAACCTGGTGAGAGAGATGGTTGGAGCTCATCTCAACCTGTAGCAGCGTGGTGATACAGCCATGGAGCGCATCTAGCTTTGCAGCGAGGTCATTACCAAAGGCCAACAAAGCATACACATTTGCCCCTGTTCAGGGCATAGTGCCAAAATACAAAAAATACCAGACAATGCTGTTACCTACATCATATAATTAAAAACATCACCACTACCCAACACTAAAACTGGTGGGTACTCCAGATACATTGTAACACCCCAGGCTCCCCTAGGATTCAACACCATGTCCAAGGCAAGGAGACAGAAAGGGGAAGGGATACGTACTTGTTAGACTTCCTCCCCTAACTATGCCAGCTATAGACACAGGTCCTAAGGTACTAAAGTTTTCATATACTGCCTCTATGTCCTGCAAATAATGCGTGAAAAAACACTGATTTGCATCCCCAATACGTTGCTTGCAGAATGGAAGAGAAAGAAAGGTCATGTTTAAAAGTTACTGATGTAGCAACTGCCCTGACATGTGTTCTAATCTTCAAGACTGGGAAGTCATTCTCTACTATCTGGGATTGTGCTTCTACAACAAGATCCCTTAAGAAGAATGAGATGACTTCTTTGACAAGGGTCCAGAGGGATTTTTCACCGAGCACCACAGATTACTAGACTGTCCTTTAATCTTCTTGGTTCGTTGTAGGTAATACCTAAGGGTCCTCAATGGGCACAGAGGGACTTCCTCTTCTTCTGTCCCTAAAACATGTGTTAAATTTTTAATGAGGCCAAGGTTGTGATGGGTTTTTGTTCTTTGCCAATCGTCGAGGTACCTCAGCAAACGGATCCCCTGAACATGGACCCAATTTGAGACTAGAGAGAAGACCCTTGTGAACACTTGAGAGGCTGTTGTCAGCCCGAAGCATAGGACTTTGAACTCGAAGACCTTGTCCCCAAGAGAGAAGCGAAGGAACTTCCTGGATGTTGGATGAACAGGGATTTGGAAGTATGCATCCCTCAAGTCAATCGACAGAATGAAGTCGCCTTCCCTCACGGCTGCCAGCACCGAACGCGGGGTCTCCATCTTGAACCGTGTCTTCTTGATGAAGTGATTCAAGGTGGATAAGTCGATCACAGGTCTCCATCCTCCCGACGCCTTGGGCACCAAGAAGACATGACTGTAAAACCTTGGAGACGGATGGACCACTTCCTCTATCGCATCCTTGTCCAGCATCTTCTGCACTTCCTCCCGAAGAGCCAAGAACTTCAGAGAATCTGGAGGATATGCCTTCCTGAGCTGCGGTTTATCCAACAGAGGAGGAGAGAAGTCGAATGGCAGTAGGTACCCCACCTGAAGGACATCTACCACCTACTTCTCTGCCCCATAACTCTGCCACTTGGCCCAATGGTCTGCCACGCACCCCCCTGCCCCCCCCATGGCACAGGAAAGGGAGAGGCACCTAACTTACCAACGGCCCCCTTTAACTCTGCCCCTTGGGCCCCTTCTTGACTTGAAGGAATGAGAGTGAAAGGGATGTTGATCCTCTACTAGGCTAGGTTGACCAGGAAGGCCCTGACAAACTCGAATTCCTCGACAGCTTACCAGGCGATGATCTTCTTTGACTGCTGCTGGACGGGGGGGGAAGAGGAGCCGGACATCTCAGAGAATGAGACTCCAACTTAGACACGGCCTGGTGCACCAGTCTGTCTTTGGTGTCAACCCGACGCCAGTCTATTGCATTCTAATCAGCAGAAGGTTGGCCCACAAATTAACACTGAGGTGAGCCACATACGAAAACACCTTGCCTCCGGACTGCAACAGATTGGCAAGCGAGGATGCACTCACCAACGTTTCTGGGGACCTGTCAGAAGCTATCTTGGCAATGAGCACAGACCAGAAGTCCAACCAAGAAATTGTCTGCAACATGGAGGCTGCCATAGATTCCAATGCTGAGGCATCCTGCGGAGAAAAAGACAGAGCCACCGACCTCACATGCTCCAAAGTCAATCCCGGTTTAAGGCGAATGACGTCTGGGTTAAGATAGCGCGATATAAAAAAGTAGAGTTCGTAGCATAATACTTCCCGTGCCGGGGGTAGTAGCTTGGCAGTTCCTAGAGCGAAGCAAACCATCCTGGTCCAAAACAGAGGCATTAACCTTATGCAAGACCGACTGGACGTGCCCCAACAAGGGAAGTTGAAAAGATGATATGGGATCCTGTGTTGCTCCCACCAAGGTTTCCAAGTGAGAAGGAGTGCAAGACGACTGAGCCTGAGACCTACTTTCCAAATTGTTGAACCCATGAATGAGATCAACAACTTCCGAAAAGGAAGACAAAAAACTCGTGTGTGTCTCCCTCATCTTGCTCCGGCAACGTAGACTGACGACGAGAAAGATGTGTAGGCTCCTCTAAGGCACCTTCTTCATTAAAATTAATGGTAGGATCAGAAGCCAAACAGCCTGAAACACCAACTAACCTGTCTGAGCTGGGTCCACGCGTCGGCTCCCGAGACAAACCCACTATAACACTAGGAACATCACTGTGTTCTCCTCCAACAGATGATTCGTTAAGATGTCCGTAGAATGGTCATGGCCATGGCAGACTTACGAACGTGAGTTGGAGAGGAGTCCCAAGCACTCGAGATCGAAGGAGAGTCCTCCAGAATCGAACTCTTAAAAGCATCAGTGAGAGGGGCAGGCAAACACTCCTGCTGCACCAACTTTGCGCTCACCACCTTCGACCTCTTGACAGGCACCTTGAGATCCTTACGGTGACGAATAGGCCTTGGAGAAGAAGGAGCACTTGCATCATGTGCACGGACAGGGGAGGTTGCAACACGCTCGCGATGTGCATGAACAGGGGAGGTTGCAACACACTCGCGATGTGCATAGACGGGGGAGGTAAGAACAAGGCTGCGATTTGATACAGAGGACGAAGCAGCTGCTGCAGATTACACAAGGGAAGATACACTAACACTCTCCGAAACACCAACACTCTCAAGAACATGTCCACACTGTTCCTCCCTCGTAGGCAAAGAGCCTATGAAAGAGCAAAGTCCTTGGCCTTTCAACACTTGATACGCCGATGTGGCATAGAGGGGGAAGAGGGAAAGGAAGAGAGTACAGGTTCCTTACTTATGCGATCTCTTTGCAGGAGGCGGGGACGAAGCAACGTGTTCCCTTCCAATCCTCCCAACTGACAAGGCATCCAACTTATCATCCAAAACAGAGTCCAATCTCTTAAGCACTGCCTGGCATATAACCTCAGACTGATCTGCAAGAGAAGGCTCCGATGACATGGGAGATGTAGCGAACTGGGCGGTAGAGATGATGTCACAACTGAGAGAGGCAGTGCAGAGGAGATGACTGAGAGTGATGTCACTAGTGGAGATGATGTCACGGCTTCCCCTCGGTGTGAAGGGGAATCAGACACCACTGGCAGAGGAATACAGAACGACGTATCCTGTGACGTCATCAACGGGGCTGACGCCACAGCTTCCCTCCGACTTGAAGAAGCGGCAACAGTCACTGGCAGAGCAATACAAGATGGCTGACCTCGACTACCCACGAAGACGAGGCTGGGAGGAGGGGGGATGGTCTGGCCCACCTGAGAAGGGGGGGCAGCGAGCCTCCAAAAAGTGCACAAGCAACCCCTCCAAGGACGGGGTACCCCCAAGCCCGAGCGTCTTCCAAATTGCTGCCATCTTGGACGCCTCCACCTCTGGAATAAATAAGAATGTTGAAAAAGCCTCCCCATTCCCGGGAATCAAATTAACTCCCGAAGAAGAAGGGGGCAACATTGCAAAAATTAGCCTGGTGCCTCCTGATACTTCCCGCAACGAATCAATAGAAGAAAAGGAAGAAGACACAGGAACAGCACTACTATGGGGGTTGATACTGCAGGAGACGAAGCATCGGGAAGAGGTGAAAAACCTTCCCAAGAAGGAAGAGTCAAAACCCTCCAACACTCTCTCTTGCTAAAAATGACTTCCACTGCTCTTTAGGCCATGCCCAGCATTCCGTTATAGTGCAAAAATTAAAATGGCACCTGCTACATGTGATGTGGGGATCGGTCGCCGCCAAAACCAAAAAACAAGAACACGGAAAACCTGGAACTCCAGGGCTCACATGTTGACGAGGCCGAGAAGGAGCAGAAGAAGCCATAATATCAGCCAACACACACACTAAACACAAGCGAAACAGGCAATGAACCGGGTAGAGGCCAAGAGAGGTTAACCACTACACTCACCAAGGCGGTTAAGAAAAGACGAACACGTTGGCGTAGGTGAATGGTCTTTGATCATTCTTCACCCGATCTACGCATGCTTTGCCAGATATCACAAGATTCCTTGCTTTCAACTGTTTTTTAACCAGAACCAGCTGGGCACTAGAAATTATCCAATTGTTAAGACCAAAGGTTTGTTAGCGTATGAACAAACCAAGCTGCTTTGTCAACACCGTGTGGACGTTACAAAAGAAAGAAACAAATTGAGCTCTTGGCTGTGTTGTTCCTCTCTCTTACCTGCAAAAGTGAGTGGAGTCTTGTCACCTACATATAAAAAAGAATTGCTACCTCAAAATTCAAGCTGCCATCGAGTATAAAATCCTAGCTAAGTAATTATGTACTGGGTAAGTTACTTATATAAAACCTTGATTGCAATAAAAACACCTCCACTGTTGCTCTAAAAGATTACACGTACCAGTGGTTGGGTTAAACTACTTATCATATTTTTAATAATGTTTTTCCCTAGTGTACAAATTACATCTTTTTAAATAAAATTAATTTTTTCACATTCAAACATTACTTTATGTTTACCAATAGCAGTAATAACTGGAGAAACCAAAAAAATGGAGTTACCCTCTGTACTCTTCAAGTATAAATCAAGGTCCATAAACACCTACCAGTGATGGAACATGAATCAGCTGCTACCTGCTATTTGAATGGATTAAGGGGACACATCTGGTTAATACCTTGAGACACAAGTATAATTCGTTCCTGGACCGAGCTCATAAGTCAATTTGCTCGTATCTCAATTCAATTTTTCCCATACAAAATAACTGACAAAAAATGAATCCATTCCGGCCCTCTAAAATCACCAAAATCAATGATAATAACAATGAAAAAAACATGCTTTTAATTGCTATACTGTATAGACATACTGTACACACACAAAACGATATAGTAAATGATTACTCTGATATGAAATATAAAGTTAAGTAAATCTTAGTTTTACCAGACCACTGAGCTGATTAACAGCTTTCCTAGGGCTGGCCTGAAGGATTAGATATTTTTATGTGGCTAGGAACCAATTGGTTACCTAGCAACGGGACCTCCAGCTTATTGTGGGATCCGAACCACATTATATTGAGAAATAATTTCTTTCACCAGAAATAAATTTCTCTGGTTCCACGTTGGCTGATATGAAATAAAATGTGGTTTTCTTATGAGTTCTTACCTTCGAGGCAGACGATGGCGGCTAACGGCAGTGTGCGGAGGAGGAGGGAGGGCGAGAGAGTTGGACAGTACCATATTTAATACTGTTCTTTACACACAGTGTAACACCTAAACTTATAATTAACTGAACTTAGCTTAATTCTTTTTTTTTTACTTTTTATTCTTTATTACTTTTTTCAATTTGTGTTTATTTACTGTTCTTCACTTGTCTTAGCTTTTTTTGCCTCACTTTCACTTTCACTTGCCGCCAGCCTTTTAAACAAAAACCAATCTAAGGAGCTTTGTTTCTGCCTCTCTTTCAAGATGCTGTGGAAATGAGTCAGGCAAGTGTCATTAAAAAGAGTTGAATTCCTCCAGTTCAACCTCTCGTTGCTACTGATAGCATCCTTCTGTTTCCGGATTGTACATATCATCGACATACTCCGCTCGTAATCGCATGCCAACTGACTCACAAAGACACCAGGCTCATATTTCTCTATAATTTCAAGCTTCATCTCCAGCATCATCATTCGTTTTTTCTTCTCACTGCCAACCTTACCACTCGCTTTCTTAGGACCCATCACTATTATCAAGAATGTTCGAAATGTTCAAAATAGTACAGTGAAAATCAAGTAAATAACGCAAACACAACACAGATGTGTATGGAAGTCGACGAACATGTGAACTGAACAAGTGAAGTGGGCTTAGAGCACTCCCGAGCACTCGGCCCTCTAGCATTAGCATCTGTAAGCATGCTCGTATCTCAATGAAAAATTTTGCTCGGAGGTTGGCTCGTATCTTGGAATGCTCGTATATTGTATTACTGTAAAAAACCAATCACAGAAAATGGCCTTTGCTTGGTGAACATTGGCGGAAGATTTACAGAGATATCCTGACATTTCCTGTACAGCCTAGCAAGAAAGTCCCTCTCTTTTGCAGGATATGATGAATAGCCTCCACATGGAAGAGAAAATGAGTGAACCTTCAAACATGGGGTTGACAAAGAAGACTGGGCCATAAGGATAGATCTTCCTGAGTTTTCATCAGTAGGGAAAGCTGATTTGCTTACCATTTGGCCTGAAGTCAAAATTGGGCAAACAGAGCCATTCATAAGTTTGGAGTGAAAAACAATCTGTTGATTATTTACTGCATACATGTCAAGATTGTCTCAGGGATGCTAGGATGCATTTTAATCAACACCCAAGGATCTGAAATTAGAGAATTTAAGACTGGCAGTTTCTTATTCATGCTGGTCACATATACATCAAGGGCAGAACCTCATATCTTGAACAGTATTTTTGCTACCTGCGGATACAGAGACCACTCCTTAGCTGCCACCTGATCCTGGCTGCCTGGAGTGTATGTAGCCCACAGCTGAACTGAATGACAAAAAGTCCACTCATGAATTTTCACAGCTAGGTGACAGAGAGTTTGAGATAATTCCTCATTGCTTGTTGATGTAACTATTGTGGTGTTGTCACTCATCAGCACTACAGAATGATCCTTCAGCTTTCTTGAAATGATAGCACAGCTAACCACACAAACTAACATACTCAAAACACTCAATTGTCCACTACCCAAAAATGAAACTCACTTTCAGGTAAGCCTGTATCCTCCCCTCAAAGTATCCAAGAAAGGGAGATTATCTGGATAGGAGGACACAGGGATTCCTTCCAGATGTCTGTCATCTAACCATTGTTGTAGACCTTTCCTGACCTCCCAGATCAATAAAACAAGATAGAAGGGAGAATGAAGGTGAACTGACTGAATCAGTTTCAGCTGTCATTGGAACCATAAATGACAGTGACGGTGAAGAGTGAGTTTCTCTAGAGATAATGGGGCCAAGAATTGCCTTCCTAATTCCTTGAAATTGGTTATAAAGGACTTTACTGGGAGGGCTTTCATTATCACAAAATCTTTGGTTGTAGCTTGGGAATAGATAAAATTTCTTCCAATATACCACTATGCAGAAGGCCAAGATAAGGTCCTTGTCTTGAATCAGACATTGTTTTGACAAGGCCATGATTAACCAATCTTTGAGATACTGCAGTAGATGAATCTACCTTGAATGGGCCCAAGCTACAACAAAACTGAACATTGTTGGAATGCTTGAAAACTGTAGACAGTTAAAAGCAAAGCACCTGGAACTGGAGGTCCATATCTCCACACATGGAACTGGAGGTCCATATCTCCACACACAAGACATTGATATTTCCAAGAATCTTGATGAGTGAGTAACTGACGATGCACATCCCAAAGATCTACTGATAGCATGAAGGCTCCCTTTAAGGGGCATTTCCATCTTGAAAAAGTCTGTTGTACATACTTATTGAAGAGAGATGGGCCAATTATCAGTTCCAAACCTCTGTTTGTTTCCTCCACAATGAACAACAGGCTGTATAAGCCTAAAGATGGATACTACACCACCTCTACAGCATCTTTCTTCAACATTACATTTACCTGCTTCACCAAGGCAGGGCCCTTCTGGGAAATTGGCTTGCAAAAAGGGAAGTGAATTGGGCTGTTTGGGAGAGGATGGTATTCTGTGCCCATTACTTAGAACAGACACCACCCAAGGCCACCTGCCACTTGACCCAAGTGTGTGCAAAGCAGCCCCCTACTCTTGGCAGTGCAGGAGGGGGACTGCAAACCTCAGCTAGTGCTTCTTCTCCTTTTTATTTTACCTCCTCAGCTAGTTGGGACTGTAGGGAAAAAAAGTGGGGGAGGGGATATGAAAGGATTGGGGAGTTTCACCCCTTTCTTTGAGGAAGAAATTTGTGCAGGTGGTCTTGGCTTTTGATATTTTCATTTCTTTGAAATACCTGAAGAAAAAAAAAGTCTTGTTACTGGTGACAATTTTGACCTGAGGACTTATCTGGTGATTTACATGACACAGCACAATTGAGGATTGAGTCTACCCTTCTCAACTCAATTGTTGTGCCCACACATTTCATAGGAGAGAGAGAGAGAAGTGAAGAACCTAGCACTGTGCTGTTTCCAATGGCAAGGATGCTGCTGTTTGAGACCTGTCTGGAAATGAAAGAGAACCATATCTCACCTACAAAGAGTGATGAAAATTCACTAGTTCAAACACAGTTTTCTCATCTGGAGTTGCAAGACCCATCACAGATAGATCAGTTAGTGTATTTAGCCACAGTTCTAGAAAAGATACTACTAGAATGGCAGTCATGGCCACTGACTCCAAAGCAATGAAAGCTAGGCCTTCCTGTCAAAATCTTTTGAGGGGCAGGTCATTAGTCAGCTGACAGACTGACAACTCTTAACTGGAGAGGAATAGATTGTGAGTCTTCTGGAATATAATATCTCCTCTGGTGTGAAAACAGAAAGGTAGGGAGTTTGTTGGATCAGCTGGCAGCAAGAAAACTTTAAGTTGCGTTCTCCCTCCTAGACACCATGAAGAAATATAACCAAGGTAGCCTTACTGACAGATGCACTTGCAGAGAGCCACTCCCACCCACTCCACAGATAAGACAGTATGCCAGTAAGCAGTTGAGCTCACTTACCATAGATAATTAAGCTCATGAACAAAGACAATAGCCAGAAAATGTTCTAACTCAGCCACAAGGGGCTCTGGAAGGGAAGGAGCTTCAAAGGCCACAGAGTACCCTAGGATATGAATTGCCCATTCTCTTGCAAGGAAGGGGACTCTAAAAGGAGCAGAACTTCTGACCCCTCTCCCTATGGAGGAGTAATGATAGTTTATATTTGACAACATCTCCAAAGGTTGTGTGTGAGAGAGAGAGAGAGAGAGAGAGAGAGATTGGTGGAAGAATGAATGGAAATGGTTAAATGGCGGTCGGAAGCATGACTGTTGTGGCGCTCTGTAGGACGTCAGTGGAAGTCTGTTACGAGAGTCGTAAGGAGTGAGGCGTCTGGTGGAGTTAGTGTCGGTTTTGGCAGCAGTTATCCTTTGGTGTTTAGTTGTTTTGGTGTTATTTGATAGATTTTTGGGTTGTGAAGTTGTTGTGAATGTGTCTGTCTGGTTGTGGTGAGGTTGAAGAGGTTTGTGGTGCATTTCCGGTGTCTGTGAGTGGTGGCTGGGGCAGTGTTGGTTTTGGCGGGTTGTTGTGCTGGGGGAAGTAGTGTGGTTGTCGTGTTCTTTCAGGCTGTTGGTGTTTGTCTGCAGTGATTTGTCAGGTTTTTGAGTTGTTGTGGGGTTGTGGGTCTCAGGTGGTTGGTTTGTTTTTGGTTGTCGGCGGTGGTTGTGTGTCGGCTAGCCTATATCCACTGGACGGCACAGCCTAGCCCTAAGTATCAGAAGCCAGAGGTGAGTACCTGTTTGTATTTTTTTTGCTCTGTATGTAGGTATGGGTTAATTGTCCTGCTGTATTTTGTAATGTAAAGAGGAAAGTGTGATTGAGGGTGGGTTTGGTAGCCAGACAGATTAAGTTTATGTGGGGGAGATTTGCTGCTTGCTCATAAGCTTATGATCCCGCCACATTATTTTTTGGCGCCCGAACAGGGACTGCTGGTTTGGCAGCTGCAGGATGATTGGTCTAGGCTAGTGTGTATGAGTGGTGAGAAAGTTTGGGATGGAAGGATTGAGTGAGGTGGAGAGGCTGAAGGAGGAGTTGAGGTTGGAGAGGGAAGTACGAGGACAATTGGAAGTGGATAATGAGAGGTTAAGGGTAGAGTGTGAGGAGCTGAAGAGTGAGTTAGAGGAAATGAGAGGAATGCTAAGGAGTGCAAAAGTGAAAATGAAAGAAGTGAAAGGAGCGGAAGAGAGAATGGTTGAGAAAATGGACGAAAAATTCTTAGTGATGATGAATGCAGTGCAGGAGATGATGAAGGGGTTCATGAGAGAGGGAGCTGTAGGAGGTAGGCCTACTAGGTCTTGTGATATGCCAGAAGTGGTAAAGACTGTGGAAGAGCGAGTAGATGAAACTACGAGTGACGAAGGTGACTTGTTTGTGATAGGTAAAGGAAAGAAGGGAAAGAGACAGGATAAGGATAAACCTGAGGACAAGAATAAGAAGGGGGCTGAGGAAAAGAAGACGACTATGGGAAAGAAGGTTAGTAAGGATGACGGACAGGATGAGACTAGGACTGAATACATTGGGGAAAGGGCTGAGAGTGATTTGGATAGCGGTGAGTGGAAACAGGTGGGTAGAAAGAAGGGTAAGAAGAGCGTAATCAGGAGCATGGATGTTAGTATGGAAGTTGATTCGCTGTATTCGGACGAAGTTAAGAGGGATCAGAATGTTAGTAGCAAAAGTGAGAGTGAGCGGGAAGTACGCATGGCTGTATATATGAGAGAGATATCTAGATGTGCACAATATGAGGAATATGGTAGTAGGGACATAGGGGATTTTTTTAAGGAATATGAAAGGTATTGTGAGGCAAAGTATGGGGATAACAAGAGAGTCTGGGCAAGAGAGTTGGGTAGCTTTTTGACGGGATTTTTGTTGAATATGTATGAGGTAATGATGAGTGTGGGGAATGTGCCTTATGAGAGTGTGAAAGCCAGGATTGTGGAACAGGCGAAGAGGATAAGGAGTAGTGTTAGATAGGAGAAAACATGGTTTTGATGAGGTAAGAATGAATGTTGGTGAGTCGTTGTCGATGTATGTGTGCAGGTTGGAAACATTAGCCAGGAAAAAGTTTGGGGACGAAGGGATAAATGAGTGTAAAGAGTTAGTGAGGAAGTTGTTGGCGACTGTGCCTGAGAGTGTGTATGTTTGTGAATCTGAAACGTAAGGAGAAAATGCGATGGACAAATGAAAGGATAGGTGTATGAAAGAGAGTAGAAGTGTTAGTATAAAGACTGAAGTGGCTGATGTTATACCAGAGTTTAAGAGCTATAGGGAGACAGTTTTGGAAGGGCCAAGGCGAATGGCAGAGCGAGTGGTTGATAGGAGCGTTAGAGCCAGTAACGTAAGTATGGTTAGCCCTAAGAGAGATCGGAGTGCAAGCGTTGGAAGAGTAGGGTTGGTTAGTTGTGAACGAGAGCAGCAGTGTTACAGATGTGGAAAGCTAGGGCACAAGAAGAATGAATGTCGGTGGGCGTTGGGAGCTTGTTTCGGGTGTGGGCAAGTAGGGTATATAGCAAGTGGATGTCAAGGTACTCGTGTGACTGAGGTTTGCGGTAATTGCGGGAAGAATGGGCATTATGCTAGGATGTGTAAGGAACAGCGGGCAAAATGTGTTGAATGTGGAATGGAAGGTCATGTGGCGAGTGTGTGTAGGCGAAAGAGAATGAGTCAGGTTGGGAGTTCGGGAAACTAGGTACAAAGGGGATTCAGTTGGGTGGGTCCTCTGGTGTGCGGTCAGTAAGAGTGATGCATGTGCGTGAAGGATTGTTGCATGAAAAAGGGTTTGGACGAAGAGCTCATGAATGTATGAGTGTAAAAGTGAGGTGCAAAGGGGTGTGTTTGGTTTCTTTGATTGATACTGGGTGCAGTGTCAGTGTTCTTTTTAAGAATGGACGTGACAAGTTGCGGAGTGAGTGTGAAATTAGGAAATGTAAAGGGGAGGTACGAGGAATAGGAAATTTGGGTATGCCTGTGGTGGGAATGTTGCGTGAAAATGTAGAAATCGAAGGGGTAGTGATGGATGAAGGTGACTTTTGTGTGATCGAGGGAATGAGTGATAAGTATGATATGTTGTTAGGATACAGGTTCCTGAAGAAGTGTGGGATGGTGGTCATCCGAGCAGGAATATGATTTTGAAGTTTTTTTTTGCCCCATGTAAGGAAGGGGGAAATGTAACTAATGGAGGGTTTGTAACTTGGAATTAGGCGGGATGGAGGGGTAAGCAGTAAAATATGGAAGGGAGTGCCGTTGGTTGCGAAAGAGAGTGTAAAAGTGCTGGGAGAAGTTGTTAGTGTGAAAGTTGCGTGGCCCAATAGTTTTGGGATTGTCAAAGGTGACAAGTGTGCATATGTGGTTGAGGGTGTGGATGCGAACAAGTTGGTAAGAGCGAGCGTGCATGTGTGCGACAGGATTTTGGATATGGAGAATCCTCGGGTTTTTGTGGCCTCGTTGCCTCGTTGCCGAGTGCGGGGTATACGTGAAGGTGATTGTGTGGGTTTGTTGTATACGTTGGTGGATGTGGATGACGACAGATATATTAGGGTGCGGCGGGTGATGACAGGTAGCATGAAAGAAAGTGATGAGTGGAAGTATGATGAGTTGAGAGAAAGAATTGAGGTGGATGAAAATGTTGGTGATGACGAGAGGGAGCGGTTGATGCAGATGTTGTGGAATAGGCGGGGTGCGTTGAGTCGGGGTGACGAGGATTTCAGGGGATCTAAGCCTATTGCCTGAGAGATTGAGGAACAGTGTGAGGAACTTGAGAGAGTGGGAGTGATCGAGAGGAGCGAGAGTGCTTGGAATAGTCCCATAGTCCCAGTACGCAAGACAGATGGGAGTTTGAGGTTGTGTGTGGATTACAGGAAGGTGAATGAAGTGACTGTGAAGGAGCGATTCCCGATGAATGTGGTGTCTGATTGTGTGTATAAGATGCATGGGATGAGAGTGTTCACAAAATTGGATTTGGTAAGGGGCTATTACCAGATGCCTCTTGAGGAAGGGAGCAGGCATGTTACGGCTTTTTCGAGTGGTAGCTGCCACTATCAATTCAAGAGGTTAAGTTTTGGGTTGGCTAATGCGCCTGCTGCCTTCCAGAGGGCGATGAATGTAGTTTTGGCTGGTTTTGATAGAAAGAAGGTGACTGTGTTTATAGATGATGTTTTGATTGCAAGTGAGACTGTTGAGGAGAATGTGGAACTGCTTGAGAAGGTGTTAGAAAGGTTGGAAGAGGTTGGAGTGAAAATGAAGCTGGAGAAGTGTACGTGGTTGGCTGGGGAAGTGGAATTTCTTGGTCTTAAGGTCAGTGCGAGTGGTGTAAGGAAGAGTGAAAAGTTTGTGGAAAAAGTAAAGGAGTTTTCACGTCCCCGGACCGTGTGGGAGTTAAAGGGTTTTTTTTGGGTTTGATTGAGTTCGGGAGGAAGTTTGTTAGGGATTATTCGGGTATAGGGAAGCCGTTGACTGAATGGACCGGGAAGAAAAATTTTACTAAGCTGAGGTGGGATGAGCGAATGGTGGGAGCATTTGAGAGATTGAAAGAGGCTGCTGCTAGGGACGTCACCTTGGCTTTTCCAGACTATGGTGAGGATGCCAGTAAGCTTGAGTTGTATGCTGATGCTAGTAAGTTTAGTATGGGAGGATGCTTGGTGCAGATGCAAGAGGTGAATGGGGAGGTACAATTGAGAGTGATTGCGTATGTGAGTAAAGCTTTTAATAGAGCAGAGCTGAAGTATTCGGTGGTTGAGAAGGAGCTTGCGGCAATAAGGTTTTGTGTGAAAGCATTGAAAGTGTTTTTGTTTGGGGTAAAATTTGTCATAAGGACAGATCATCGGCCGTTAGTTTATATGATCAAGAAGGAAAGTGTGAATGCTAGGATTGCGAGGACAATTGAGGATTTGAGTGAGTTTGATTTTAGCTTAGAATATGTGCCAGGGAGTAAAAATGTGATTGCTGATACGATGTCTAGGATGCATGGTAAGGACAGTGGTGTTGTGAAAAGTGACTGGGATCCGAATATGGTACCTGAAGGGTTGGTTGTAGAAGAGAGGTTTGAAGAGAATGACAGAGTGTGTGAATGTTTGTTTTCAGCATTGAAAAACTTGGAAGGTAAGGGTCTGGTTGAAGAGGTACCCGGTAGTGTGAATGAATTGCGAGTGAAGTTGATGAGTGATGTGCAGAAGGAAGTGGCATATGCGGAGGAACAAGGTGGGGAAGGAGAAATGTTGCATGAATTGTTGTCAGCAGTAGCTGAGTTATTTGGAATAAAAGTGTTGTTGTATTTTGGATGAGACAGACCGGTTGAGTATCGAGGAAGGGTGAGTACAGGTAATGAACGTGGGGTTTTGATGATTCAGTGCGGGGAACGTGGTTGTAATTGGTTGGTTACAAAAAGGGACTGTGAAGGGGATCTGAGTCAGAATTGTGGAAATGGGGAATTAACTGTGATGAGGAGGATTGTGATGTGATATAACCAGGTGGACGTGGTAGAGAATGTGTGTATGCATGGGACTCGAGGGAAAATGGTGACGTTTGTCCAAGTAAATGATAGTGAGTACTGTAGTTTGGTTGACACAGGGGCACAAGTTTCCTTGGTGAGTGAGTCAGTGGTGAGTGAACTTGAGAGATGTGATTGGGAAGTGAAAAGGCAGTCTACAAGTGTGAGAATACATGGGTTGGGACAAGGAAGTTATTTGGTATGGGAAGAGGTACGGTTAAAGGTTAGGTTGGGAGATCTTGAATTAATGCATAACTTTATAGTTATAGGAGAAAATGATATGCCATCTTGCTTTTTAATAGGGATAGATGCTTTGAGGATCCACGATATAGATGTAGATATAGGAAATGGAATTCTTAGAAAGGGGGGCAGACAAGTAGCTAGGATTCAAGATGGTAATGTGTTTGTAGCAAACTTTGTGGGTATGATTGATATTGCTAGGAGTGAGAATGATCTGTTGAGTGAGGAAGAGATTGAGGAAATGCAAAATAAGTGCCTGAAGATAAGTGTGTTGGGACAATGTGTTTTGGGAGGAGTGCGTGTGGAAGACTGGCCATGTGAGTTGGATGTATATAAGAGGGTTGCTAAACGTTTTGTGGTGTGCAAAAACATAAGTGTATTTTTTGCATCAGGAAGGGGTGTATGACAAGGAAGTGTATGTGCCGGTGTTTTCTGTTGAGTCAGCTGTGAGTGTCTGTTGGTGCATGATCGGTTTGGGCATATGGGGAAAAATAAGTTGTGGGAATGCATGAGAGAGAGATTGTATGCTCCTGGGTTGAATAAGATTTGTGTGGATGTGGCTGTCACATGTGAAGACTGTTAGAGGGGAAAGTATCAGAGTGTGCATGCAAGTCCACCTGTGTTGAGATTGCAGATGAAAGAGCCATTTGAAATGCTTATGATTGATTGTGTTTCTTTGCCTAGGACTGCGAGAGGACATGTGGGGATGATTGTGATGGTGGATCACATGAGTAAATTTGCCTATGTGGTTCTCATCAAAGATAAGAGGAGTGAAACTGTTGCACGAATGGTGGGTCAAGTGATGTTGCCCATGTGTGTGTATAAGCCGGCAAAAATGTTGAGTGATAATGGACCTGTGTTTGTGGGATGGGAATTTGAAGAAATGTTGAAGGAATGGGGTATTGTGCATGTGTATTCTACTCCGTATATGACCAGTGCAAATGGGTTGGCTGAAAGGACTGTTAGGACGATGACTGAGATTTTGCGAATGATGGGTAAGAGCGACAGGGATTGGGATATGTATATAGGACGTGCAGTTTGGGTATATAACGCCACACTGCAGAAGAGTATAGGTATGTCTCCTTGTAAATATGTGTTGAATTTTGAAAGGATTGTCAGACCGCGGTTGGGTCTGTCAGAAGGTGATCGGGATTTGTGGAAGAAAGCGAGTGAAAGGTTTGAGTGTTTTAAGATTGGGGATAAGGTGTTGAAAGAGGTGGTTGAGATGGGAAGAATGAATGTGAATAAAGTAAGGGAGAAATTTGAAGGGCCTTTTGAGATTTTGGAAGTGGGACCGAGTGGATTGAGTTATGTTTTGGGGAAATTGTGAGTAGGTGGGGGAATGGATGAGGTTAGGGCACACCATAACCAGCTCCGTAAGTGGAGGGAAGTACCACAGTATGTTCGGGAGAATGCAATGAGTGAGTGGTTGAGGGTGAATAAGTATGAGCCGACTGTCGGTGAACAAATTGGTCTGGGAGATCGACAGTTGGTGTTGGTTGAGTATGGAAGAAAACGGAAGAGTTTGGAGAGAGGATGTAGAAGGGAAAAGCGTGAACGGCATGGTGAGGGGGTTGGTGGTAGTGTGCAAACGGTTGATAAAGCGTGTGCTACGGATGACTTTGGGGGAATGAATGATACTTGTAGTGTATGTGGGTTTGAGTTGAAAGGGACAAATAAGACTTCAGTGAGAAGGAAACTTAGTAGTGAGGAGGTAGTTGATAGGATGGATAAGTCTTTGCAGGAGTTTGACAGAAGTATGGATGAACTGAGTGGTTTGGTGGCCGAAATAGGGGAGATGTTGGAACCAGAGTTAGAAGACATCGGTGAAGTAGTGAATGGAATTTGGGAGGATGGTAGTGAGGGAGATAATGGGAGTTTGAAAGAAAGTGGTTTGGAAGAAGTGAATGGCGATGTAACTGAAGGAGTGTATGATGGTCCTCAAACAAGATCCAGGGGGCCTGCATCTGAGCGTCCTTGGGTGTTGCGAAAGGCAATTTAGTGTGGATGTTGTGAGTGTAAGGAGATGTTGTCAAATGTAATGGGGGAGGTAATATGGAGGAGTAATGATAGTTTATATTTGACAACATCTCCAAAGGTTCTGTGTGTGAGAGAGAGAGAGAGAGATTGGTGGAAGAATGAATGGAAATGGTTAAATGGCGGTCGGAAGCATGTAGGAAGTCAGTGGAAGTCTGTTACGAGAGTCGTAAGGAGTGAGGCGTCTGGTGGAGTTAGTGTCGGTTTTGGCAGCAGTTATCCTTTGGTGTTTAGTTGTTTTGGTGTTATTTGATAGATTTTTGGGTTGTGAAGCTGTTGTGAGTGTGTGTGTCTGGTTGGGTGAGGTTGAAGAGGTTTGTGGTGCATTTCCGGTGTCTGTGAGTGGTGGCTGGGGCAGTGTTGGTTTTGGCGGGTTATTGTGCTGGGGGAAGTAGTGTGGTTGTCGTGTTCTTTCAGGCTGTTGGTGTTCGTCTGCAGTGATTTGTTGGGTTTTTTAGTTGTTGTGGGGTTGTGGGTCTCAGGTGGTTGGTTTGTGTTTGGCTGTCAGCGGTGGTTGTGTGTCGGCTAGCCTATAGCCTATATCCAGCGGACAGCACAGCCTAGCCCTAAGTATCAGAAGCCAGAGATGAGTACCTGTTTGTGCTTTTTTTGTTCTGTATGTAGGTATGGGTCAATTGTCCTGCTGTATTTTGTAATGTAAAGAGGAAAGTGTGATTGAGGGTGGGTTTGGTAGCCAGACAGATTAAGTTTATGTGGGGGAGATTTGCTGCATGCTCTTAAGCTTGTGATCCCGCCACATCCCTTCTCTAGATAAGACAGTCAACTCTCCCACTGGGGGAGTGCAATGAGATGCTCAATTGTAGACATTCCTTGAGCTACTACTTTTTCTGACCTTGAGAACATACATAACTTAGGCAGTAAAAGGGGAAATGGAATAAGACTAAGAGATAGCCACTTGTCTCTTCTCTAGTGCACAAGGATGATACCAGGTGAGTATATGATAACAGGAGGACAAGTGACTCAGAACTATTGAGGCAAATATAAAATGTTTGTATCCTTAAGTAACTCTATCAGTTCACAAACATCACTATCACTCTCCCCAAAATAGATGGATGGCTGGATGGAAGGATTATGAAATTTAGGGACAAGCCTAGACACTGGGACCTATTTTGGTTATTCAGTGCCATAGTGGAATGAAATAAATAATTTAATGATTAACTCTTAATGGACGGATACCCTCATATGAGTAAAAATAACAGGTGAGTATCAATGTTACACCCATCGGTTGGAGAAATGGGGTGGGAAAGAGGTTCCATTACTTCAATACATCATAAATTTACTAATGGCAACTTTTAGACTGGCTCAGCTCACTGATTCTAGGCACCTCATGAATTAGGTGTGCACTTGACTTCAAGGGAGCATGTAGTGCCTCTCTCTCTCTCACATGACTTTTCATATATTTGCTCATAAATATACCAAGGGATTGCTGTTGGTTTTGGTTCTTACTCTTTATGATAGTGTCAGTTATAATTGTAATTTTGCAAGGAACACAAAAAATTGTTAGAAAAAATATGTATAATCCCAAAAGTTATTGCACCTTTGATCTCTGTAAATTTACATAAATATTTCTTTTACAATAAATATACTCAAAATTTGTTATTTCTTAACTGTTATGATATTGTGTGAGATGCAATTATGATAAAAAAATGATTATTATTATTATTAGAAAAAACAAGTATTACTTGGTAAAATTTTGTCTAAAATTTTGTCTAGAAAAAAAAAAGAAAAAAAGTTCCACGGTTGTAAATAGTAATTTCCAACATTTCATATAAGGTAGGGAGAATTTCTAGATTTTTTTTTCTTTTTTTTACACCATGTGCCTTTGCAAATCTTCCTCTTTCCATTGATGTTTTTACCTTAAATTGGCCAACCTCAAAGTTTGCCCAGTCTGAGGTGCTGCATGTGTTTTTTTAAGCCCAGCTCTTAAGGGTAAATGAAATGTAAATGAAGGTAATGATATAGCCTAAAGGGAATGACAATGCAAAATCACATTTCATTAAAAACATTAATAAAACCAATTACAATTAAAATAAAAAATTAAAATACAAATAAAAGTATAAATGTCTTAAAGGCACAGTACTAATCGGGTTGTTAACCTTAGCTCTTGCCAGTTAGAGACAAGTGCAAAATGCTGGATTCCTCAAAGATGCTTTGTGGTCAGAGACACCTTTTGAGGATCACGAGTTTCATGCATGAAGCATGCATGCCTATTGTGTGCCAATCGGTGCGTGTGTGTGTGTTTGTAACGAACAGAAAATTTCATAAAATCTGAAGGACAATTGCAAAGGGGAGACTCACTGATTTTGATTAACAGTGTGTGGAACATGGCTGGAAGAGGTGTTGCAGGTCCGTCGGACAAGGTAACGTTAACATTTGAAGTGACAATGACTTGAGTCTAGAGAAAATGAAGTGAGGTGCGGCACACATTTTTTACTGACTAACTTTAATATTTAATTGATGTCATAATTATGGTCTCTTTATTTCAGATGGGTTCGAAGTCACCAATGGGTTTATTCTCTGCCTGGTTTTGACTATAAATAAACTATTAGTGTTTGGACACTTAGGGGAAGAGGGGGTTACTTCCTTAAAGTGAATTTATATCAACGGGAATTGATTATGTGCAGTTGAAAGTGTAGCTGGTACTGATTTCGGTCCTATGGCGATGTAAGTGCATGAGTTTATTTTCTTTATATTGGTGGTAATTTACTCAAAAGTGTATTTCATTTTGATGTCCCTCGGGATTCAGTGGACATTAGTGGTTTTGTGGTGTTAAAAAGGGATTTTGACGAAGGAAAAATCTATTTCTGGGGGAAGACCTGTGTCGCCTGGTGGAAAGCCCCTGTAGCTCATTTTTCCAGTATAAATACTTCTATATACCTACTTCTAGATATACCAGAGAAAAAGCTAGCATGTTATGCTGTAGTTACTACCCTCAGCAAGATCACCCCAAAGGGTGTCGGTATAAGTAAAGGGGCGTTGTGGAAACCACAATACACAGGGCCTTCCCCACTTAGAAGATTCCTTCCCAAAATCCCCTTCCGCGGTGGGAACCGCTACAACGAAACCCACCAACAACTCCTCTCGCCACTACTACTAATACCCACGCGCTCTTCTCATTCCTGGAGTAGTAATTTTTTTTTTGCTTGGATTAACCAGGGTAGGGAATGTAAAAAATAATAAAGGGTTAGGTTCACCGGGCGACACAGGTCTTCCCCCAAAAATAGATTTTTCCTACGTCAAAATCCCTTTCCTGGGATCGATGTGTCGGCCAGTGAAAACATTAGAGAATTATATCCAAGCTTAACAGATATGTTTCCAAAAGGGGGTTAATAAAACCCAAAGTAAGATTAAATAGAAATTATTTACTACTAAAGTTGTATAAAAATAGAATTACTTATGAACTAATTAAGCCTTAATCTACTTCAACTATAATTAAGCCTTAATCTACTTAAAACTAACATCATAATATAATATGAATTATAATATAAGACTGTGAAGTCAAATAAACTGGAGGTTAAGCAAGACACAATTGGTATGGCCAATAAGGCACTATCAAGTAACTATTTATACTATATATAAGCTCCGGTGGCGGGATGAACAGGTCTAACCCGGCCTGGAGAAGAGGATGATGGGGAGTACGAGCGAGTCATGTAGGTAGGAGAGAGTGAAAGAGAAAGAAAAACAGAAGGGAAAGGTAGGATGTCAACCCCGATCTTCGGGGAGGACAATGCTTCCTGCCGCCACAATTAGGAATTTAAGGGCCTGTAGGTTCTTCAAATAGTGGCGTTTAAAAACTGCCGGAGATTTCCAACCCGTGTATTTCTTCATGTCCTCAAAGTTCATAATTTGAAAGTAATTAATAGACATGGCAACTGCCCGGATGTCATGGACATGTGGAACTGAGTCCGGATTGGCTTGTTTAATGAAGTAAAGAATTTGTTGCCTGATGCCTTTTAAGGTGATTGTACCACCTTTCTCTCTAACAAACAGAGGGCCTGAAGTTATTTGAGAAGTCCTGGTTAGGAAGGTTCTAAGAGTATAGACAGGACATAAAGAACTATCTTCCGTAAGGGGAAGGATTTTCCAAGGAGTCCACCTATTTTGTGGGTCCTCGTTTTTGGCTAAAAACTGCCTGTCCGGTGAGAGAAGGACTTCCCCTGACGGGAGGAACTCGACATGGCCTGGGTTTCTGGAGAGAGCTGATAGTTCAGCACCCGACAGACAATTTTAGTCGATGTATAATACGTCCAATAGGCGTTTAAGGGTTAATTAAACTTACTCAGTAATTACAGGCCAAACATGACCACCATCTCTCCTACTACATTTCAACCTCCACACTTTCAGTCTACAAAGGAAAGTGATGAGTATCACAGGCATGGTAAACAAATCAAAATGTGTTGGCCTAATTGCAAATTCACAAATTACTTCACAATAGGTGCTTGTTAAGTCATACGTGGAAACTAGCTTATTTAAGGGGCTTGTTAAGTCACAAGCATAAAATCGTAGATTGTATGAAGGCACCACTGTTAATACTTGCCCATAAACTTTCTGACTGATTCAGCGTGACACTTGAATTAACCTAAAACATACAGGAAGTTTTATAATTTCCATAAATTCATCCAAATATTCCAAAACCCTAATCATTTATAAGCCAAGAAGTTACTGACCTGTACAAGTCTAACAGTCATCAAGCATGTAGCTTTACGTTCTTGAGGGGTTATATCAGGAGGAACAGCATTAGCATCTGTAAAAAGTCAATACAACCTTATAAAAAAATCTGTAAAATAAAGCATCAAAATGACATTTTCATAATAAGATTAGATTTTGTACATACTTACCCAGTAATTATATAGCTTAGAGTTTCCTACTCGACAGCAACCTATATTCAAATTTCGCAGGTAGTGCTTCGATGGCTCAGTGTAGGTATACAGTGCCGTCCCCTCATGGCAATACTAGGAATGACTTAGCTAATCACGTTATTCTGTTTTATGCATAATGTCCAACAGAGGGGAGGAGGGCGGGCTCTGATCATATAATTACTGCTTAAGTACACATATACAAAAT
Source organism: Macrobrachium nipponense (assembly GCF_015104395.2). Classification (NCBI taxonomy): domain Eukaryota; kingdom Metazoa; phylum Arthropoda; class Malacostraca; order Decapoda; family Palaemonidae; genus Macrobrachium; species Macrobrachium nipponense. The sequence goes on from NC_061092.1 coordinate 19,518,645, forward strand.
CTAATTTCATTATAAAAATATAATTTTTGTATATGTGACTTACCCAGTAATTATATACGTAACTGATTCCACACTGAATGGAGGTGGGATCATGGACATATTCTACTCCAAAGCATTAAATCATGTCATGAATTTTAAATAAAAAAGTTGCTAGCATTGAAAAAACAATGCTTGTTGTTCCTATCAGTTAAGAGAGCTATGCAAATGAATAGCTACTGCCTCTGGTTGGTGTTTATCTTAACTTGTAGTGGTGGCGGTGGTAGAGCCAAGAGTCGCCTCCTACTTAGGGAAAACTTTGCAGTGAGAACAGTCCTATGGCTAGCAAAGTATGATAGGTGCCCGCCCTTGCCCTGGGCACAGCACCTCAATAAAACAACCAGAAAACACTGACACCTACACTGAAATAAAATCAAGACCCATCCACTATGAATCTGGCTCTCCAAACTCAGAACACTGCTGAAAAAGTGAAGAGATAATAATAGGAGAACATCCAATGCTTCCTTCTGCGATGCCATGGCAGTCACTAAAATGGTCACAAGATACTAAAAAAAATTTGACACTTTTTAAACCTACATAAAAGATAAAAGCGAAGATTGCTCACGCCTCCAGTTGTTCGATGGAAGAATGGGCGTAAAGAGCAATCAACACCTGAAAACTAAGGAGGTAAAGGTAGGTCTTACATCCTTAGCTTTGCTTCTAAGTAGGCCAAAAAACACTCCACAACAATATTTTAAACATGAAGTCCATATAAACTACAAGACAACACGTTTATACAAAGAGAGAGGTTCTCGGAGGAACTCTTCTCTTCACACTGGAAGCAGAGCTCTCAGGCTAAGTCTTCCAACGTCACTCCAATTCCAGGTGAAAATTAGCAATTGAAGACAACGAATTAGAAAATGAATATGCAAGACAAAAACTTCTCTGTTTGTCTGAGAAATCATTCTGAATCATTGCAGTGTCCTATGGATCAACTGTGACGAAGCAGACTTACAGACTTCTCGTGGGGTAAACAGAAAGATGATTAGGAGTCTAAAGAGACAAATCTCTCTGTCCAATGATTTTCACAATGGCAAATGTGGAGTACAAAAAAGGACCCATAAGCAAGAATTCAAAGCCAACCAGAGACTTAAGTCTGTGATGGCCGGTCAGAGATCCGAATTAGCAGTTAAACCTCAACAGCGGAGAAACGATACTAATTTGAACAGTCAAGCACAGAAACAGTAACTGAGAAGGCAGTCACTGCTCCTTGTGTGACTCCGTAGGCTGAGTTGCCAGGTAGCACATTCCACCTTGGAATGCACTCATCTTGTAGAACCATCGAGTGCACGAAAGACACACTCGAGCACCTACATGATTGTTACAGACCGAGATCCACTCAGGTTCTATAATATAATAAACAAAAAGGATTCAACACCAACAATTGAAACTCGGGATACGTATATGGAAAGAAACTCAAACAGAACAAAAGTTTATTTACAAGCTTATTAACAAAGATAAATGCAAAATGGTTTCTCCTATTTACATAACAAAATTAAATCTGACAATATGTAAAATGGGGGAAACAGTACGGTAATGAAACACTTGCTGGCCAGTTTTGCAGATGTTGAAATCAGTGCTCGAAGCGAGGGCTTCACAGAAGGGGACAGTAGAAACTTCAGACGGCTTCTTCACTTCATACTACAGGAAGAAATGTCTTAGTCTTGAAGGGTGGGTTACTCATCAAAACCACTTGTAGGACGTTTCTTCTCTGAAGGGTTGCTCAATGTCGGGATCTCTCTCTCTCTTTCTCTCCAACTATGGACGACTTTGTTTCCGTTCGCTCTCTCTCGTGCGTCCTCTTCCTCTCTTATCCTTTCTTTTCCTTCTTCTCTTTTCTCTGATAATCTCATTTCTTTCTACTTCCTCAGTCATATATATATATGCCAAGCATCTCTTGAATTGTTTTTATAATACTCTAGATTGGTTATGTAGTCCTCACTACTTTCTTTAGCATTAAGTTACATTTTAAAATTTCCAAAGGACCTTTAGCAGTGTGACCGAAAACCAGCTCGAAAGGACTAAATCCTGTAGTGTCGTTCGGTGCCAACCTTAAAGCTAACAGAACAAAAGGTAACTTTTCTTCCCAGTCATATTCAAAGTTACTACACAGTTTTCGTAAACAACTCTTTAACGTTTGGTGAAACCGCTCCATAATGCCTTGTGATTCGAGGTGATAAGGTGTGGAAGTTACGAGTTTAATGCCTAATTCTTTCATTTTATCCCTGAAATATTAGGATACAAAATTACTACCATTATCCCTCTGTATAGTGCGAGGCAGACCAAACTTAGAAAAATAATCTAACAATCATTTAACTACGGTCCTTGTATTGCAGCTTACAGGTATCACCTCTGGATAGCGAGTTAGTCTATCAATGATTGCCAACAGATATATACTCCTTCCCTTACTTCTAGGCAACGGTCCGACCATATCGATAACTACATTCTCAAAAGCTTCACCTACTGAAGGAATATTACACAACGGAGCTCTGGGAATTACTTGATTCAGTTTTCCGGCAATTTGGCATTCTTGACAGCTTAAAACATACCTCTTCACATCACTTCTCATTTTAGGCCAAAAGTATGCCCTACTAATACACTTGAAAGTTTTATTTACTCCCAAATGTCCTTGCTCATCATGTGCTAACTTCAAAACTAGTTCACAAAGCTTCCTTGGAACCATTAATTGTTCAGTGATTGCCTTTTTACTACCTGACTTAGGACGAACATAACGACAAAAAACTTCGTCTTTTAAACAAAACATTTCCTTACACACGTTATCGAGATCATCATCCAGCTCACATTAAAAAATTCGGATTTCCTCTCTGAAACTTGACTAGCTCATCCTTATTCAAAAGGTTAGTGCCTAATTCATCACAGTAAATATTACTTGATTCCACTACATTGACTACGTTATTCTCAACAGCTACACCTTCAGCTTCGCTATCACTGCCACCACTGATAGTCAGGTCTCTCAGCCACACTAATGCCAAGATCAACCTCGCCACCTAAGTCTATGTTTGTATCTAAACCTGACCTAGTTACTACCATTTCAGGGACTGGAATCTCTCTCACAACAGGATTCACATACTTGGATAAAGCTAAGTCATTACCGACAATAATGTCAATGCCAACAACGGGCAAACTGTCAACAACTGCTAGTTTCACTTTTAAGAGCTCACATTTTGAGCTACATCTATTATCTACAAATTTGCATATATAAATTTATAGTTTCTGTGGAGTAAGAAGGTGATGAGGATGCAACAACTACTAACACTGCTAATACTCTAACTGCTCGTTAGCACAAACGCTATTAAAGCTTCTAAAGTAACCGTATCTAGTTATATGCTTTTCTGACTTCCTAAAGTAGGAAATTAGAGTTTAATATTTCCTCAATAAAGTTGTAACCTTTATTACATGTAATAATGAATAAATAAATAATTCCCTTTCTTGCAAACTATGTGAGTGTCTACCGATAATTTCGGTAGTTTCACTTAATATTTTCTTCGAAATTTCGAAGCGAAATTAATTAAAAAAGTTAATAAAAGCGTATGCCGAACCAAAGACCCAGTACTTCCCTGCAAAAGACAGCCCAGAAGATCGATGGCGATGAAACACGAAAATCAAGTCAGGAGGAACCGCAAACGTATGTTTACATTCCAACCGATAGAGAAAATCTGGTTCTAGAAGGTAATGGTTCCTATTCCTGCCACCCAGCGGCGGGACGGTAGATCACCTGACCTACCTACCTGTAGCGTGTGCCGCGAAATTCTAATTTCTATCGGGACGACGGAGTCTATAGCTAAGTATATATCTGACAGGGAAGTTGAATGTATGAAACTTTATTGTATCATAACAATATCATTTTTATACATTCAAATTACCTGTCAGATATATACTTAGCTGATTGGCACCCTCGGTGGTGGGTAAGAGACAGCTAAATACTGAAATAGACAGGTAAACAACATATGTTGTAGGTACAAATAAACCTTGGTTCCTACCTGATTAAGCGGAAGACTTCGTGGCCACTGCCTAGGAGTCTGCTTCGCTTCAAGAGCCTCAGCGAGATAGTGATCTATGGCTAAGAGATCTTGTGGGTCTGCCAATGGGGTGTTATCCACTTACTCGGCAGAGCCTAAATGGCCTTTGTCAATGGGTGCTAATCCACTAATATGACAAAACACCTGCTTTAAAAGCATATACGAGGAGCAAAAACATACATCCCGACCACCTGATCCTAACACCTGTGTTAGTTCTAAAGATTGTAAGGAGTATCCCCAACTCCTGACAACAACCCAAAAACTCAACACCACAATATACGCACACACACAAGTACCAAAAAAAAATTTTCTACACCCTTATTTGTCGGATATTCCTCAGTTCCTTCTGACAAAAAGCAACGGCCGCCTGTGTGACGTCTACGTAGTGCCTTTGACAGTCGAAAACCAAGAACATCTCTAACTATAGGGTTTACGTACATACACATAATTAAGGATCAGTCTTTGCTCCAAGTCCCAGCACCGTATCCGCTGACACAAACGGACCGAGAGAGAAGCACTTCTCATAAGTTACACTAACATCCTTCAGGTAATGAGATGCAAAAACTGAATTGCATCTCCAATATGTCGCTTCGAGAATATTCTTCAGCGACATATTCCTTTGAAAGGCTAGAGACTTCCCACTTCGATTGATAGACTCGTATAGTCGAAGGTCTACGGGCTCTAGCGATAGCCTTTGCAGCTTTTTGAGAAAAGCCTCTCTCTCTGACGAGTCTTTCGATAGTCGAAAGGCAGTCAGAGCGAGAGCGGGGAGGTTTTGATGATACCTCTCGAAGTGGGGTTGTCTGAACAGATCTGCTCTGTTTGGAAGAGATCTGGGGAAGTCCACCGTCCATTCCAGTACCTCTGTGAACCAATCTTGAACTGGCCAATATGGGGCTATTAGAGTCATCCGCATCCCTTTTGAGGCCACGAATTTTCTGATTACTTCGCCCAGAATCTTGAATGGGGGAAAGGCGTATGCATCCAGGCCCGACCAATCTAGTAAAAAGGCGTCGACAGCGAATGCTCTCGGATCCTCTACTGAAGAGCAGAAGATGTCTATCCTTTTGGAGAGGAACATGGCAAATAGAGCCCAAAGACTTCGACAGATCTCTGAGTGGAGGGTCCACTCTGTGGGAAGGACCTGGTTCCTCCTGCTCAGTCTGTCTGCTCTCACGTTCCTCTCTCCTTGGATCTCATGAGGAGGATGATGTTTCTCTCCTTTGTCCAGACCAAGAGATCCCTCGCCAGTTCGAAGAGGGAGAACGAATGAGTCCCACCTTGCTTTCGGATGTATGCCTTAGCGGTGGTGTTGTCCGAGTTGACCTGGACCACCCCGTCTCTGACTATTGATTCGAAGCACTTGAGGGCAAGGTGTATGGCTATCAATTCCTTGCAGTTGATGTGCCATGACACCTGTTCCTTCGTCCAGGTGCCTGACACTTCTCTCGTTCCTAGCGTCGCACCCCATCCCATTTCCGAAGCGTTGGAATACAACACTCGGTTTGGGTTCAGCACGGATAAGGACACTCCCTCGTTCTTTTTGAGAGGGGTTACCCACCATCTCAAGTGATTCTTTACTTCGAGAGGTATATGGAACAAGTCCGAAAGTTGCCCTGTCTTCCAGTTCCATACTTTCTTTAAGAAGAACTGCAGGGGGCGAATGTGAAGCCTCCCAACGGAAAATGAAATTTTCATTATTAAAATGAAGTTTTATTGTATACTTACCGAACAATTATAGAACCGTGATTTCCACGAGCGGCAGGATACTAAATTCAAATTTAGTGCGTCGGCGTCGCCAACACTGGTGGTGATGACGTCATCTCCCTCCACTCGCGGGAGAACCAGGTACAACTGCCCAGTGAATCCAATTCTTTCTGCCCGTCCGTCCACCTAAGGGGAGGAGGGTGGGTGGGTATAATCATAATTGTTCGGTAAGTATACAATAAAACTTCATTTTAATAATGAAAATTTCATTTTTATTGTAGTGTCCTTACCGAACAATTATAGAGCTGATTACACATTTATGGGAAGGTGGGATTCAGTGGACCACTAGTATTTTTAAATGGTTACATTTATTGCAATACCAGTAAACACTCAAGGTGTCTGTTGTACCTTACCTTGTAAGAGAGCTACAGCAGACTGTTACTGCCTCTGGTCGGTGCTCTTCTTACTATTGTAGAGGAATTGGAATTTGACCAAAGTTAGCCTCTACAGGAGTGGAATCCTTCCGTAGTTCAAGCGAGTCAAGGCTGACTGACGGAGGATAGTAACAACAAAGATTGCCCTTGCCTGGGCTAAGACCAGAAATTCAATCATACAAAACATTTGTCACCAACACCAGATTTAAAAACATATATACCCAACCATTGTAAAATCTGACCTAACAGACTGGTGAGTATCCCAGGTACTCAGTACCCCAGCTTCCCTTGAACTCGACAACCTATTCAAGGTGAAAAGTTAGCATAGAGTGACGACCCCTGTGCCGTTTCTCCCAACACCATGCCAGAAACCGCCACCGGCCCTAACGTTTTACAATTCTCGAAAACCGTTTCTATCTCTTTGAGATAATGACTCGCAAAAACCGAATTCGATCTCCAGAACGCGCTCTGAAGAATCGAAGCTAAAGATAAATTCTTCTGAATGCTAAAGAAGTTGCCACTGCTCTAACCTCGTGAGCTTTAAACTCTCAGAACGGAAAGAGCTTGTCGTTCTCGGACTGCGAGTGAGCTTCCCTGATAAGCTCTCTAATAAAGAACGATATAGCATTCTTAGAAAGAGGACGAGAGGGATTTTGAACCAAGGTCCAGAGCTTAGAAGATTGTCCTCTAATACCCTTAGTGGCAAACAGATACTGCTTAATAGCCCTGACTGGACATAAGAGCCTTTCTTCCTCCTCATGTCCAACCAAATCAGATAAGTTCCTTACCACAAAACTCCTCGGCCAGGATTAGAAGGATTCTCATTTTGGCTAGAAAGGTCAAAGATACCGAAAATACAGCATTGCCTTGAGAGAAACCGACTCTTTTGTCTATAGCGTGCAATTCGCTGACACGCTTAGCAGAAGCTAGTGCAATAAGAAAAAGTGCCTTCTTAGTCAAGTTCCTGAGTGAAGCCGACTTCAAAGGCTCAAAAGGTGGCCCCATGAGGAACTTAAGCACCACATCTAAGTTCCAAGCCACTGTATCTTGCGGGAGCTTAGTGGTTTCGAAAGACCTAATGAGGTCCGACAGATCTGAATTGGAGGAAATATCCAAACCTTCGATGAGTCGAAAAACCGAAGAGAGCATGGCTCTATATTCCATCTGATCGTCGAAGGAGCCAGTTTCTTAAGAGTTCCTAAGAAATAGAAGAAAATCTGCTATTTCTGTTAAAGAGGTCGCAGAAGTAGAGACTTTAGCACTTCTACACCACTCTCTGAAGATTCTCCACTTCCCTTGATAGAGTTTGTTAGAAGACTCTCTCCTACAACGAGCGATAGCTTCTGCAGCTCTTCTTGAAAATCCTTTCGCTCTGACAAGATTCCGGACAGTCTGAACCCTGTCAGAGCTAGAGCGGACAAGTTTTGGTGGAACCTCTTGAAGTGAGGTTGTTTGAGAAGCCACTTCTCTGGAGGAAGAAGTCTGGGGAAGTCTACTAACAACTGGAGAAGGTCCGGGAACCACTCTTTCCTGGGCCAAAAGGGAGCGATTAACGTTAGTGTTACATTGCTGTGCGACATGAACTTGTTCAGCACCTCTCTTATTAGACCGAACGAGGGAATGCATAAGCTTCCAGACCCGACCAATCCAACAGCATTGCGTCCACCGACCAAGCTAGAGGATCTGGGACTGGAGAACAAAAGAGAGGAAGACGGTGTTCCTTGATGTCGCGAACAGGTCTATTGACGGTCGTCCCCAAAGGCGCCAAAGTTTCTGACAAATCTTGTTGTCCAAAGTCCACTCCAGAGGTAACACTTGCTGTTGACGACTTAACTCGTCCGCCAGGACGTTCATCTTTCCCGGAACAAATCTCGGGACTAGCTGAACCTTCGCTTCGTTTGACCACAGGAGGAGATCCTTGGCTACTTCGTATAGAGAGAAAGACTGAGTCCCCCCCTGTTTCCGCACGTACGAGAGAGCCGTGAGTTGTCGGAATGCACTGCCACTACTCGACCTTCTACTAAGCTCCGAAACTGTCTGAGCCCCAGGAAAATTGCTAACAGTTCCTTTACATTTATGTGGAACTTCTTCTCCTTCTCCGACCAAGCTCCTGAAGTCCGTTGATTTCCCAGTAGGGCTCCCCAACCTGTGTCCGATGCGTCGGAAAAGAACTGTAGGTTCGGGAGGATGGGTCGTAAATCTAACCCGTCTTCCAACCTTGCTCGAGAGAGCCACCACCTTAGGTCCTCTTTTATTTGATCTGTGACAGGAAAGGTAATCGAGTCTGGTTGTGTCTTCCTGCACCAAGAGGCTCTCAGGAAAAACTGCAGAGGTCTCATGTGCAGTCTTCCCAACGTCACAAATTTCTCCACTGACGTCAATTTGCCCAGGAGCCTCATCCACTGATTGGCAGAACTTACCTTTTTGTCCAAGAACTCCTGAACTGTCTCCAGACAGCCTTGAAACCCTCTTCGGGACAGAAAAGCCCGAAAAACTTGAGCATTCAGAATCATCCCCAAATAAAGGATGCTCTGAGATGGAACCAACTGGGACTTCTGTTTGTTGACCAGAATTCCTAACTTTCTGGCAAGATCCAGAGTTGTTCCAAGGTCCTTCATGTACCGACTCTCTGATTCCGACCGGAGAAGCCAATCGTCCAGATAGAGGGAGATTCTTACTCCTAATATGTGCAGCCAGCTTCCTATCGGGGATAGAACCCTGGTGAAAACTTGAGGAGCTGGTCGCTAGTCCGAAGCAAAGCGCCTGAAAACTGAAACACCTTGCCTTCGAACATGAACCTCAGGTACTTCCGAGATTCGCGATGTATCGGAATGTGAAAATAAGCGTCTTGCATGTCCAGAGAGACCATCCAATCCCCCTGTCGTGATGGAGCTCCAGAACCCGACCGAGTGGTCTCCATATGAAATTTTGTTTTCTGGACATGCAAGTTCAGGGCGCTCACATCCAAAACCGGCCTCCAGCCCCCTGATGACTTGGGAACTACAAAAAGGCGATTGTAAAAGCCTGGAGGAAAATCCCCTTCTATCTGTTCTATCGCTTCTTTGAGAACAAGCGCTTCCACTTCTGCGGCTAGCGCCAGAAATTTGTCTGAGCCCGGAGAGTATGCCTGGAATGGAATTGGCACAGGTGAGAGCGAGGGAGGTGAAACGAGAGGAATACGATAGCCGAACTTGAGTACTTGCACTACCCAGGCTTCTGCTCCTCTTGTTTTCCATTCCTCCCAAAACAGAGCCAGCCTGGCTCCCACTGGTGCATGAAGAACCGAGCTTTCATTTGGAAGGTTTGTTAACCTTGGCCGAGGCCTTAGACTGAGGTCGCAAATTCGACTTCGGCGCGGAAAGAAGCGCTTGGGTTTTCTCCCTCGAAAAGGCGCTTGGGCCAGAGGAGAAACCGAAGGAACAGTCTCCACAGGAGCTTTAGGTCTCTTAGTAGACTGTGCCAGTAAATTCGAAGTAGATTTCTTATCTAGCGCAGACGAAATTGACAACACTACGTCGTCTGGAAAGAGGTTATCTTTCACAAAAGGAGCACAAGTTGCCTTTTCTTAAGGGTACCAAAGGCGATGAGCGAAGCTAACTCATCACATCCATCCCTAATGGATTTGTCCGCACAGGACAGAACACCAATCCAATTCTCCGCTAACTCCTGAGAAAGAGAAGGACAGTCTTCGATCTTGGCCGCTAAAGCGCCAATATAATACCAATCAAGGAAGCTAAAGACTTCCAAAAGTTTAAATTGATTCTTTACAACGTGGTCCAACTCAGGCGCTGTAAAGAAAACTTTCGCTGCGGCGAAAGCAGATCTTCTAGAGGAGTCGATTAAACTGGAGAAGTCTCCCTGGGAGGAGGCAGAAAACTCCCAGAGAAGGAGCTTCCCCAGTTACATAAAACCTATACCTCTTACGAAGTAACTTAGAGGGAGGGTAAGCAAAAGAGCCCTTCCCTAAGTCTCTTTTCATAGACATCCATTTGATCTCCGTCTCTTTCAACGAATGTCTAACCGCTTTAGATAGAACAAGTTTTGGGAGGAGAGGGTCTGAAGTTTTCCTCCTCATCAAAAAAGTCGAAGTTGGGGAGCGCGGAGCCGCTTTCTCAAAATAATCTGGATAAGATACCAGAAGAAATCTAAGGAGACGTGAATAACACGAGAGGTGATGTGAATCCTCCTCCTCTACTTCTTCTTCATTCTCCGATAACCGCCGAAGAAGTAGACGGAACTACAACCGGATCTGAAGGTTTCGAACCACCCTTGGACTCAGTCATCCAGTTGTTAACATCTCTAACTGCTTGCGCAAAGGCGCCAGAGACGAATCAAAAACAGTTAACGTAGGCTTGGAAGAGCCTAAATGTTCAGCAGGAGGCGGAAAAAACTACTTGCCACCTCGCTCGGAGCCGCCGAAATTCGAGGCGAAACAGGCGCATCAGGCGTAACAGACGAAAAAAGCGCCTAAAGAAACACCCTTAGAACTGCTAGCTACAGCGCTAAAACTACAATCTCTACTAGTAGATGAGCCGAAAAAGGCACAGATTGAGGCAACGAACGAACCGCTAACGGCCGAGGAGCAACCCTACTCTCAGGCTCCTTATACCGCTTGACTGGAGGAGGCGAAGAATCGCGCCTGAACGCCTCTTTAAGGGACGCGAAAGGGCGAATCTCGCCAAGAGCGCCGCACGACCGGAGACGAATCGCTTGAATCATTCGAAAGGCGTCCTGACCGCAACACCTTTCCAACGCTTAACCGAGCCCTGTTGAGGCGCAACAGGCTCAACAAGAGAGGCGCCTGTCTGTGGGCAAATCCCGATCGACTCCCTTGGACTTCTGGTATGTCTTCTCCCCGGTGCGGGGGAGCTGGACAGTGACCTTTGTCTAGGAGACGTGTCAGGACAGACAGACGCACCCTCAACTACACTCTTACCTGAAGCCTCTTTCTCCAAAAACGTCTTAACTGAATTACCAAGTTGCAAAACCGTATTCGCTAGTACCGAAAATTTCTGATCTAACCTCGATTCCCAGACTGGCAATGGTGTCGGAAGAAACTACACGGGAAGCCGGAGAAGTGGATTAGTAGGAGGAATAGGAGGTGAGTTAAAGGAGACCATAACAATTTGAGGAGAAACAGAAGGAACAGATGCATCGCAAGACGAAGCAGAGCTAAGTCTACTTTCCCTAAGCGCTGCTTTTCTAATTCTGTCTTTAGCTAATTTCTCCGAGTATGAACTAAAAAACTTCCATTGAGAATCAGTCCAATCACTACACTCGTTACATGTTCGATCTGCTGAACAAACCTGTCCCCTACACTTAACACATTTAGTGTGAGAATCATACTCTAACTTGGATAATCTAGTTTTACATCCTGAGATGCAAAACCTAACTCCCGACGGACTAGAATCCGACATGGCAACGCCTAAACAAAAGCAAAATAACAACAACGCCAAAAAAGAGTACTTCACCAATTCCGAAGATCAAATCCACAAGAAAAAAGCGAAGCAAAGTCATCCAACCGCACCGACCACCGATGTTCACCGGACGCCGGCAGGAAAAGAATTGGATTCACCTGGGCAGTTGTACCTGGTTCTCCCGCGAGTGGAGGGAGATGACGTCATCACCACCAGTGCTGGCGACGCCGACGCGCTAAATTTGAATTTAGTATCCTGCCGCTCGTGGAAATCACGGCTCTATAATTGTTTGGTAAGACACTACAATAAAAAGCACTGTTCCAGCGAGGAAAGAGTACCTAGAAGGCTCAACCATTCCCTCGCTGAACTTTGTTCCTTCCCTAAGAAGTTTGAGACTTTCATAAAGCCTCGTATGAGCCTTTCCTGCGAAGGAAAAACTCGAAAACCCTGAGAATCCATCTGAATCCCCAGATAAACCAGGTTCTGGCTGGGGATCATCTGAGACTTCTCGAGGTTTACAAGTAATCCTAGAGATCGAATCATGTCTAAGGTCGTTTTTAGATCCTCTCTCCGATCTGGCCCTGATTAGCCAGTCGTCTAAGTAAAGGGAGATTTTTATTCCCCTTAAATGAAGCCACTTCGCTACATTCTTCATTAGGTTCGTAAAAACCTGAGGAGCTGTGGATAGGCCGAAACACAAGGCCCTGAACTGAAAAATCTTCCCCTTCATTACGAAACGAAGGTACTTCTTTGACGAGGGATGAATGGGAACATGGAAGTAGGCGTCTTGTAAGTCCAGGGAGACCATCCAATCTCCTGGACGTAGGGCAGACATCACCGATGCAGAAGTCTCCATGCGGAACTTCTCCTTTTCTACAAATCGGTTCAGAGCACTTACATCTAGAACTGGTCTCCACCCTCTGGAAGCCTTCGGGACTAAAAAAAGGCGGTTGTAAAATCCCGGAGTGTGTGGATCTAGCACTGGCTCGATGGCCCCCTTGTTCCACATTTCCTCTACCATCTGAAGGAGCGTGTTTCTCAGCACAGGGTCTTTGTAACGAGCTGACAGTTCCCGAGGAGTTGAAGTCAGGGGAGGTCTGTCCCTGAAGGGGATGCGATATCCCTTCCTCAGAACCGAAATCGACCAAGGGTCGGCTCCTCTCTTTGCCCAGGCTTCCGAGTATTCCAGTAGCCTGGCGCCCACTAGTGTTTGGAGGTTCTGCATGTTATTTTCCCTTCTTAAAGGGACGGAAGGCTGATCTTCCTCACTTGTCGGAAGTCTTCCTTTTGTAGGGGGATCGTGTCTTGGGACCTCCACGAAAGGGCTGTTGAAACGGATGTGAGACTTTCTTAGCAGCCGTCGTAACCGTTCTGTTCTTCTTTGCTGATTGGACAAGAAGGTCTTGTGTTTGCCTTCTTATATGTGAGTGGGATATCTCCTTGAACTAACTGAGAACGGGAACAGATGTTCTGATAAAGGAGCGAACAGCAAGGCAGTTCTCTGAGAAGGAAAAACAGCCTTGGTCAGAAAAGAACCAAAAACCGCTCTCTTTTTTAGTATCCCTGCTCCAAAGAGGGGAGATACTTCTCCAGAACCATCCTGGGCCGCCTTATCAATACAGGCCAGAATGCTATGAAGCACTTCTGGGCTAAGACTTTCCGATTCTTGAGACTTCTTAGAAATTACCCCAAGGGACCAGTCTAAGAAATTAAATACTTCCAGCACGTGGAAGAGTCCCTTGAGGAGATGATCCAAATCAGACATGCTCCAAGTAGGTCGTGCAGAGGATAAGGCTTGTCTCATGGAAGAGTCTACCAGACTCGAGAAATCCGACTCCGCAGAAGCAGGAAGAGACAGACCCATATTCTCTCTTGTTTCGTACCAAATGCCTCTTCTACCTGTCAGTCTGGCGGGAGGCATACAGAAGACAGTCTTCCCTAATTCTTTCTTGGAGTTCATCCAAGAACCGAGAGACTGGAGAGCCTTCTTCATTGAAATGGCCGGTTTCATTTTCAAGAAGGAAGAGGACTTATATGGCTTATTGCTCGAATAGAGAGACCGAGGAGAAGGCGGTGCGGCAGGGCTCAACGACTCTCCGTATTCCTGGAGCAGAAGTGCGGATAAAGTCTTATAATTCGACAATCCTTCATTAGCTGGAGCTTCGTCTTCCGAGATATCCTCTAGCTCGAGCCCAGCTGAAGGAGAACGATCTCTTGCAACGGACAAATCCCTCTGTAGGTCGCACATATTCTGAATTAGGAGAGCCTCTATTCGGGGAAGGACTGGCGGAGAAAGACTCTCTACGTTCTTTTGTAAGAGAGCTGGAAGTCCTTTCTATTCTCTTACATGATACCACCGATCTTTCCTTCTGAATTCCCAAAGAGGAAGATCGCTTCCGAGGAGAAGAACTCTTGGAAGGCGATTCTAGCCTGGAAGGTTCCGCATGTCTGGAAGGTTCCGCTTTTGTGAAACAGTTTCTTCGGGGGGGGGGGGGGGGCGCTTGGAGAGTTCCTCTTGTGCGGAAGAATCCGCTCGCCTGGAAAGTTGCGCACGTTTGGACTGTTCTGCTCTTCCGGAAAAAGATTCCCGCTTGGAAAGTCCCAAGCGTCTTAAAGGCGAACCGCGCCTTGAAGTTCCCACTTGTTCGGAAGGGTCCGAGCGCTTGGAAAATTCTGCTTGAGTGGAATGCTTGGAAAGTTCCGAGCGCCTGGAAGGCGATTCATGTCTGGAAGCTTTCGCAGCGTCTTGGAAAGTTTTGGCAACGTTCGGAATGGTTCCACCTCGCCCTGAAATAAGGCGATCCGTGCCTGGTAACGATTCCGGCGCCGCGCTGGATAGTTCCGCACGTCTTATGGGAAAAGTTCTTCCACGGGTTCTGGAGGAGTTTCGGAACGGTCCGTGATGTTCCGAAGCGCTTGGGCAAGGAAACTCGCGTTTGGCCCACGTTCTGTTTATCGTAGAAGAAGATTCCGTGTGTCTGACCAGTTCCGAGCGCCTAATAGGCTCCTCACCTTTGGAAGGTGCCTCTTGCTCGGAAAAATCCATGGAAAGGTCCTTCAGCTCGTCCACTTGATTCGCAGGTTCTTCGTTCCTGGACATTTGTGTTAGTTTTGAGGAGCCTTACGCCTATAAACTCTTCTCTACTCTCCTCTCTCCCGGAAAGTTCTCCTTGCCTGGAAAGGGCTTCTGTCCTAACTGGCGCTTCTCGCCAAGATGGTTCTTCCGGGTCTGAAGAAAACCACTCATCTATAGGAGCTCGTTGCTTGGGAGAAGACGGAACAATCTTAGGAACCTCTTGTTAGAGGGAGGACCTCTGAGAGCGCCGCGGACCTCTTTATAGGAAGGGAGTTATCCTTCCTACGAGGTTTTCTTGGAAAGAACTCCAACTAATGAGGAGATCTGTTCTGCATTTTTTGTAGGATCTGAGCAGTCATCGCATCTCTGTCTTTGTCGGAACAAGGGGAGGGAGATCTGGAAGGCGTCTGAGACTCCCTTACAGCACTTGGAGTCAAAAAGGTTCTCTTTTTTACCGAAGATGCATCTTCTGGAAAATGTTCGGGACTTGAGTCAAGAGCCGTAGCTTTCCAGCTCCTCTTCAAGGGGCGAGAAAGATTTGCGTCTTTCCACCCTCTTCTAGGTGAAGGCGACTCTGACAACAAAAAGCACTCGCGAAGGATGCTTTTCCTATAGCGATCCCTGGCAGTCTGAGGCGTAACAGAACCTGCCGAAGGGACGCCTGACCGGTGGGGAACCTCTACAACCTTCGTACAGCTTTCGACATTCCTTCTCCTCTGGGCCAGGGAGCTTGGAAGAGGCCTAGACCTGGAAGCGTTGTAGAGCCGATCAGACGCCCCCTCCACTACACTGGGTACACTCACATCACTGTCCACTTTTAATTCACCACTCTTACCTTCTAATGCCACCATTTTGACCTGCATTCTATGAAGGGTAGCCTTCAGATCCGCAATTTCCGATGCTGAATCTGTAGGATTTAAGGGGGCTGGCCGGCTAATGCCATTTTTTAAGGACAGGACTTTGATATTCATACCACTTAATAAGGTGACTTGGGACATCTCCAAACCGCATATGATTTTCGCCTCTGACCTTCGGTTTTGTGACGCCAGGGAGATTTATCCCGAAAATAACCATTTTTCAAATTCTATCTCCTCCCTTGATATTTAATATTAAGACCTGGGATTACTACCAGATATAGACCTGATGTAGACCTCCAATCAAATGGAGAGTTTTTATTCTAAGTCTTTTTTTGCTAGATATGAATTTTTCAATATGGTAAAAAAATAAACCCTATAAATCAGAGAAAAAAATTTATAAAAAAAAAAAAAATGAAACAAAAATTGGAAAAAAGGGCTCTATTTGATTGTTCTATAATGTCATTCTGAGTTATATACCAAATTCCAATGTTATAGCTTTAAAACTAAGTGAGAAGATAGATTTTGACGGTCAATACGTATAGTTTTGAGATACAGTGGGGCATCGCTTATTCACGGATCAGTATTCACGGATCCAGTTAATCACGGGTTTTTTCTTGGACCGTTTCTCATGTTACATCACTGGTATGAATCGCTGCATCACGGGTTTGTTGTGTTGCGTATGCGATGTTTTTCGGTAGGCTAACCCTCGGCCGTGGTCCGATAACTACCAACATTCATTTAAAGACTCATATACAGTAGACCCTTGACTCACGAACGCATTGACCCACGTACAACTCGATCCCCGACCAAAATTATAGGTAAAATTTCACCCTTGACCTACGAACTAACTTTGAGATACGAACAACAAAAAAAATGCGGAAAATAAAATTCTGTTTGGGTCATGAACTAATTTTGAGACATGAACATTTGAAAAATGCTGGAAAATTTCTGGAAAATAACAATTCACTTTGTTTCACAAACTAATTTTTAGACACAAAACATTTGAAAAATGCGCGAAATCGCCCAGCACACGTGAGAGCGTTTGAGTTTGCCATGGGAACAGCCATCCTCCAGCCGCCCACGCACGGCGTCACCCACGCATCGCTCTTTGTCTCATCTCATTGTGTACAAGACGTTCGTCAATTCGCTTAGCATTTTTTTGCGCTAAAACTTGTGATTTTCTTCATAATGGGCCCTAAGAAAGTGTGAAGAGTGGTGGTGAAAGTAAGAAAGTGAAGAGTGATGGTGAGAAGAGGGTGCAGAGGAAGATAACCATTGAAATAAAGAAAGAAATTATAGAAAAGTTTGAACGTGGTGTTCGCCGTGACCGATATCGCAAGTCAGTACAAGATGGCCAAGTTCGACAATTTCGACAATTTTGAAAAACAAGGATGCCATTAAAGAAGCAAATGTTGCGAAGGGAGTGACAGTACTAACCAAGATGAGATCGCAAACCCTCGAAGAGGCAGAAAAATAATTTTGAAGTGGGTACATGAGAAACAGATGGCAGGTGATAGTGTAAACGAGCCGATCATCTGCGAGAAAGCTCGGCAAGTGTGTATCAAGAGTTTGCTGAAGGAAACTCCTTCTACTAGTGCCACGCCAGATGATTTTAAAGCTAGTAAAGGGTGGTTTGATAACTTCAAGAAAAGAACTGGAATCACTCTGTAATTAGGCATGGTGAGGCTGCTAGCGCAGACAAGGCTGCTGCTGAGGCATTCGTGACTGAGTTGCCGAGTTCGTGGAGGCCGAAGGATACGTCGCTCAACAGATTTTCAATTGGTGATGAAACGGGCCTCTTCTGGAAGAAGATGCCCAACAGGACATTTATCACCCAAGAAGAGAAGGCGCTCCCAGGCCACAAGCCAATGAAGGATAGGCTTACGCTTTTTGTTATGCTCAAACGCAAGTGGCGACTTGAAACTAAGCCGCTACTTGTCTACCATTCAAATAACCGCGTGCCTTTAAGCAGCACACAACGTAAATAAGGCCAGTACTGCCTGTAATGTGGAGGGCCAATACAAAAGCATGGGTGACACGGAACTTGTTTTATGGAGTGGATTGATGAAGTGTTTGCGCCGACCGTGAGTCAGTACCTAACAGAGAACAAGCTACCCCTGCGGTGCCTTCTGATCATGGATAATGCCCCGCACACCCTTCGTACTTGGCTGACTGCAGTGAACATGACTTCATTCAGTTCAAGTTCCTTCCACCCAACACGACCTCTGTTCTCCAGCCCATGGACCAACAAGTCATTAGCAATTTTAAGAAATTATATACGAAGGCGCTCTTCTCCAGATGCTTCCGTGTGAACTGAAGAGACAAAATTAACCTTAAAAGAATTTTGGAAGAAGCACTTTAATGTTTTTCATGCATAACCCTCATTGATAACGCATGGACTGAAGTTACGTACCGCACATTAAATTCTGCGTGGCGGAAACTTTGGCCCCAGTGCGTAACTGTCCGTGACTTTGAGGCTTCGATGCAGAGATTGTGCAAGAAATTGTGTCCATGGGCAACAGTATGGGTCTACAAGTCAACGACGAAGATGTTGAAGAATTGGTCGCTGAACATTCAGAAGATTTGACTGCGGACGAACTTGTTCAACTCCACAAAGAGCAGCAGGAGCAACTTGCTCGGGAGCAATCAACTGACGAAGAGGAGGGCTGGGGAGGAAGTTACAGATGTCAGCAGTGATGTGATAAAAGCCGCATTGGAAAAGTGTGAATGATCCAGTGCTTCCTTGAATTGTATCATCCGGCACAAAAAATTGTTACGAACAGGATCGTGAATATGCTCAATGAAAATTTAATGAGCCATTTCAGAAAAGTTATGCAGGAAGGAAAGGCAACAGACATTGGATAAGTTTGTGATTAAACGTTCACCAAAAAAACCTAGAAGAGTTGAATCTCCGGAACGAGATCTCCCCGACCTGGATGGGGGAGGGTCTCCTTCCGCACAATAACCTCACCTCCCCACCCACCACCCTCCTCTTCTCTTGTCCGTCAAGCCAGAAGTCTCGCCAGTCATAGTAAGTGTTCACATTACAACGTTTTTATAGTGTTAGTTTACCATTTTAAATTATATTATTAGATATATTAAGGTTTTTTACACTGACTTTTACATTATCTGTGTAAAATAAGGCAAAATATACTAATATATATTGGTTCGTAGGGGTCGAGAACCAATTAATATTATTCCCATTAAAACCTTATGGGGAAATTAGCTCCGAGTCACGAAACAATTTGGAACACGACAAGGTCTAGGAACGGATTGTGTTCGTGAGTCAAGGGTCTACTGTAATGATATTAACTGACTAAATAAGGTAATAAAACCATTCTCACCTAATATATTATTGTCCTATCTTGAAATAAATAGCCTATTCAAGGTTTATGTACGACGTTCATTGGTAGGCTAAGCGTAGTTGCAGTGCGATAACCACCAACGTACACAACATTCACATTATGATATTAATTGACAATAAAAGGTAATAAAACCATTCTTACCATATATATAGAGTATATCTTCATAATAAATAGCCTATTCGAAGAATAATTCCACATCATTGCACTCAACTTATCGTTGGAGTGGCCAGCCACAAAATGTAAGCATATAACCTTTACGTATGAAAATGGTTTATGTATACGGTTGCGTTCAAAGTGACATTTTTTGTTTTGATAAACTTTTAGAAATTTTAATAGTAGTGGTAGTGTAATTACAGTAGTAATAACATTAAGGCTAAAATTAATTCGAACTTCATTATTATTTTGGCAGTATTCGTATATAACTTCTCTGAACAATGAAGTCATACAAACTCTATTTGTCATAGATTATCGTAAGTATTGCTGTTTGTTATTGGCGACGAAGCGTAAACGAAATACATAAAAGCATTTTTTTACCTTATATATTACGTCGTATCTTCATAATAAAAAAGGCTATTCGTGGAGTAATTCCATATCAGTGAAATCAATTTTATCTATGCGAGGCCAGCCAGCTGACAAAATGTACGTACGTATATGAAAATCAAATTATGGTAGCGTTCACAGCAAGATTATCTTTCGAAATTTTTATAGTACTATTCATGCTACGTAGTAATAAGTTTGGAATATACGTAACATTAATTTTCAATACAAAATATCATCGTTATTTGGTAGTGAATAATAGTTTAGAATTATCATACATACACTGCATTGTTATGGGGTTTTGTGCCAGTGATAAACAACCAAAATAACGTTCTCCTTTAACCTGTTTAAGCGTCCTCCCCGGATGAGCTCGCTGCTAACGTACCGTCACGCTTTTTTTTGTAATCAGCGATCATAGCACTGATGATAGTTTTTTCAAAGTTTTTTCAAAGTAATTGATTTTTATGTTTATATTCTTACTGTAATTAAGTGTAGGAAATTCTCTCTCTCTCTCTCTCTCTCTCTCTCTATCTCTCTCTCTCTCTCTCTCTCTCTCTCTCTCTCTCGGAGTCCAGTCACTCGGCAAAGAAAATTCATCTTCATCCCGCTATTGGAAGAAAAGTTTGTCATCATCACTGGAGGATTCAGAACTAGAGCTCTCATCATCAAATAGGTTATCAATATCAGACTCCTCATCTAGTATTTGAATGATCTCACCTGAAGAAATACGCCTCCTCTTTGGGACATTCATTGTGAAAGACGCGAAATCCAATTTGTCTCGATAAACGCCCGAAGCGTATTGAAAGAAAACCAACAGGGACAGGCAGTTTTTTAGCACAAGCGACACCAGGAAAGAGTTGCCAGGCTGGAAATAAGTTCCCCGTGTGCTGAGAGTGTTACCAAATGATGTTCCTACACTTTCTATACGAGTAAACGTATTATTACGGGGCTGACGGCTTGACAAGCACAGTCAAAGTTTTGAACGTAATATCCCGTTGAAGGCGCTACCGAGTAGATCGCGGTAAACGTATTATTACGTGGGTGACGCTTAACAGGTTAAGTCAACGCGTTTAGGAAAAAAACATGACATAGAATCGACTTTGCGACTTCGTTCACTTTGATATTTTTAACGATACAATAACTATCATTTCTGGGCTTGACCTGTGTCGGCCTGTGAAATGGTTCCTTTGATACTATTTCTGAAGAATAAATATTGCTATTCATCCTAGAGAAAAAAGAAACAATATAATGCCAAGATAAATGGCTCGCTCACTTCTTATAGAAGTGTCGGTATAGTAAGGAGCGAGTGAATCACTACCAGAGGTCCCTTGCCATTTAGCTTCTTCCTTCGACAAAACCCCGAACTACGGAGGAGCCGTGCTACAGCTCCCGGTCTACTACTACCGTGAGCGCCTCCGACGCCTGAGACGTCATTCCTTTCGATAGCGCGCGTTACACCAAACGTTAAATTTTTTCGGTGCTGTGTTTCGCTCTATTTTGGATTTATTTGGATTTATTTTCAAGAGTCTTCAACTTCTGCTTCTAAGTTAAGTACTGTTTGGGGTTACTGATCTCATTTTATGATGATCTTCGTGTTTTTATACATATTCGGAGCCTTATCGGCCGGTATGCCCCTCGACCGCATGGCGGTACGGTTATCTCTTTCGGTCTTCCATACCGTTAGAGATTCCTTTTTCTCAGTACTTTAGATATGGTTACTTATACATAGTCTCTATTATCTTTATGCAGTTATTTTTTTTTTTTAGTTAGGCCTCCACGGGGCACTCTCCGACCGCACGTTCGGACCTTAGTCTAGCTACGCCTTACATTGTTAGGAGTTTTATCAGTCACGATTGAGAGTCATATCATCTTAATTATTCTGATGTTTCTCTTTCCTTCTCTAGTTCCTGATACCTTTATAATATTATAGGTACTAGGTTGGCGGCTAACATACACCATGCTTCGGTATGGCGATTAGCTTCCCTGTTATAATTATTTTACCGTTAAGTTAGGCTTTCATACCCCAATTGTCGATTGGTGATTAGCTGCCCGTCCGTTTTCTTGAAACTAGAGGTTAAATTAGGCTAACATACCCCTTTCTTCGGATCGGCGATTAACCTAATTTTCTGTTTGCTTAGCTTCGTGTTCCCCGTGTTAGTCTAGCTTTAAGATATCGCTTTAATTTTATTTGATAGATTTTTCCTTCGTCAAAATCCCTTTTGTACTACTAAAACATCTTCACATAAGTAATTTTTCGTAAGATATGTGTTTGTTACAAAAAGCTAGCTTATACATAAAAGGCTTTTATAATTTAAGTCACCATATACATATGTACCCAAAAACTCATTGTGGGGAAATTTACTACTGTTTCCTCGGATATTGAAATACTTTAGCATCATTCAAACACTTTAATAATATAATGCATAAATACTAGGCTATACATATTTACATCGTATACAAATACTACATACAGTTATATACACATACTTTTATATACAAAAGTTAACAGTTATATACACATACTTTTATATACAAAATTAATCATATGAGTAGTGATCAGACGACAGCTGTGCACTGGACTACGTTACGTACTACTTGGAAGATAAAACAAATTTTAAAAACAAAATTTTGTTGTTAGTCGCCGGGATAGATTAACATTTTTCCAGAGATTAAAGAGCTGAATTTTGTTTGAAGGTATGTCAACCGCGTTAGTAAATAGATATCATCTTCTAAGGAATTTTTTTTTCTCTTCTTTTTGCGGAAGATCTTCAAGCCATTTTGCATTCAAAGTAATGAGAAGGAATCATTCTATTCTTCATGAAATCAGTAAAAAATACTTACACTAATAATAAAAACTAAAACTACGTACTGATGCAAAACAAATACATCATCGTTAGCTTCGTGTGTGTAAACGTTCATTCTAAGAAATTACAGAGTAGTACCTATAACTAACACCTGATTGTGGTTGGTAGCCATGGTAAGAAAGGAGATCTGTTATCCAATGACTGCCCTCTGCTTCTGTTCTATTTATAGACATATGCCATGGATGGCACTAGGTTTGAACGTTACCATGTTCGTGATTTTCTGACTGCTGACGGCAAAAATTACTCAATAATTTTCTTTATATAATTATTCCTTCGTGAAAACAATAATATAATATCGCGGTTGACATACCTTCAAAACAAAATTCAGCTTTTTAATCTCTGGAAAAATGTTAATCTATCCCGCGACTAACAACAACAAAATTTTTTTTCGTTTTATCTTCCAAGTAGTACGTACGTAGTCCAGTGCACAGCTGTCGTCTGATCACTATTCATATTATTAACTTTGTATATAAAAGATGTTTGTATATAACTGTTAACTTTGTATATAAAAGTATGTGTATATAAACTGTATGTAGTATTTGTATACGATGTAAATATGTATAGCCTAGTATTATGCATTATATTATTAAAGTGTTTGAATGATGCTAAAGTATTTCAATATCCGAGGAAACAGTAGTAAATTTCCCCACAATGAGTTTGGGTGCATATGTATATCTAGATGACTTAAATTATAAAAGCCTTTTATGTATAAGCTAGCTTTTGCAACAACACATATCTTACGAAAATTACTTATGTGAAGATGGTTTTTAGTAGTACAAATGATAGTTATTGTATCGTTAACAATATCAAAGTGAACGAAGTCGCAAAGTCGATTCTATGTCATGTTTTTTAACTTTAACTATAGTGGTATGAAAAAAACACCAGTGTGTCGTAGCGATGCGTCATCAATTTATAGTGGTATGAAAATACCACATGGTGTTGTAGCGATACATAATCACAAAGTACAAATTTTCCTTTTCCCCGGACCATCCTCAGAATTTTACGACTCTTCAACTTCAAGATCGATATGGTAAAATATATTATATAGTCATACTTATTGTTAAAATTCACAAGTTGAACTGCAAAACAAAAATTATTATATTTTGATTGTTATGTACATATATTTTTTGTGTTTTACGGAATGTTTGTTTTGAAAATAAAGTGGGCGCTGAAAGTCTTTGCACCCCTGAAGGCTGCGCAAAGACTTTCAGCGTCTTAAAGAATCCTCCATATCAGTCACGGAAAATGCCTGAGAGAAAAAAATGACTAATTGGCACCTTTTATTGTTTCCACTGTGTCCTTGATTAAGGAAACAATAACTGATCAGTAGCTCATTACCGTGGTGTAAGTCGGTTTTTTTGCTGGCACTCCTGTCAGGATTTGTTCGTCTCGTGGTGTTGCCCTTGTGTTGCCAATCCCTGTGCCTTTATGCGTAATGGTGGGTCCTTATACTTCTAGGGATGATCGTGTAAGGGTCATTCAGTGTTTTGAATTAGGGTTAAATACCGCTGAAATTGTGCGGCAGACGGATTTGAAGCGTCGAACAGTTCAGAACATTGTTGCGCGGTACAAGGCGTCAGGGAAGAAAAGAGGTACCTCTTCCCGCCAAGAAGTCTGGGAGGCCCCCGTTGCTGTCTGAACGATCTATTTCGCTACTGAGAAGGGAAGCAGAGCTTAATCCTTCACACAGCGCTCGTCAATTCAGGGAAGAAAACCCCCCTGAAATTTTAGGAAAGTGTAAAGTACGTACTTTACAGACGTACTTGTCATGCAAGTTGGGATTCAAGAGTGTTGTGGGCTCCTAAGAAGAGCAAGCTAACTGACGCCCATATTAAGAAACGAAAGTTTTTTTTTTCATAAGATTTGGTAAATGGGACTTTGGGGGAATAAAACTGGAAAAAAAGTGTTGTTCACTGACGAATCCACATTCCATTGCTCGGCAAGCCACACCTCAACGAAAGTTTGGGCGAAGTCCCCGCCTAAAACAAGTGCAGTGACAAACTTATTCGTCCTCGTGAAAAAGTTTCCCAAAACTTTGATGGTATGGGGTTTCTATGGGTTATGAGGGAGTTGGGGAATTGTGTATATTTGAAAATAATGAACGAGTGAACCCAGCACATTTATTACGTTGTGCTAAATGAATATTTAGAGGGGAGCTTTGAGAAGACAGGTGCTTCAATTTCTTCAGCAAGACGGCGCACGGTGCCACACAACGCCATGATAGGAACTGGTTGCAGGATTGTGTGTGAGCTTTTAAGTGACTGGCCCCCTAATTCATGATTTTAGTCCATAGAAAATTGTGGTCGATCATTAAAAAACGTTTGCAGAAGGTTGACTGCTCCAATATCGAGAAACTCAAAGCCGCCATCATCGCTGCTTGGAACAGTATCGAACCAGAGATCTGTCAGCACCTCATTGAAAGTGTTTCCCCGACGGCTGAAGGCAGCTAAGAGAAACAAATTTGGTGCTACCAAATACTAGAAAGTCTAAGGTTAAACTGACACACCATTTCAATATCTTTTACTAAATTTTTGCATTTTCCTTTAAAGATCGAAGAAGGTAGCGTGTGTATGCGTTTGCCTAAATTGCACTGGGTGTAAAGACTTTCGGCGCCTACTTTAATACCTATTAGTGAACATATGGTATTAATGGTCCCACATTTTATTATAGGTGATAATTAATTTATCTCACATTCATTTAACAGTATTATATTAATATTTATTTAAATAAACTGTAATTAATAAATAACAATAATGAAAAAACATAAAGGGAAAAAATGTTTTTGCTGCAGTAGTGGTGTTTGTTTGATTATGCATCTGACCTCACATTTCTGAAATCTGAAAAATTCCAAAAACCGAAACATCGGAATGTGTGTGTACTGCACATTTTTTAAACACGCACACAATGTCTACACATTTACTGCAAATTACAGTACGTACGTATTTATTCCTGAGAGAGAGAGAGAGAGAGAGAGAGAGAGAGAGAGAGAGAGAGAGAGAGAGAGAGAGAGAGAGAGAGAGAGAGAGACGAGAGAATGATTAAGGACTCCAAGGCGTGTTATTTTTACAATTATTTTATTATCTTGGGATTTTTTTTTTTAATCTTGAGATTTTCTATCAATTCTCGAGATTAATAAGAAAATTACCGTAAATTGACTAGCATCAGCACACATCTGAATGACTCGGCCATTAGCAGGCTAAACCACCAACCTTATGAACTTGCATGATACATGAGATACATGACAAAACACAAAAACCACTGTTTATTGGTGAAAATTAGGGGGTTGCACGATATGGGAGATTGCACGTTATTCGAGTATATATGGTATGTGATTTTTTTTAGCCTTTTATGGAACAAAATCTAGCAAGAAATTGCCATTCCCAGTTGGCAACACTGGCCTACAAACGTTTGTTTGTTGTTGTTATGAAATGTGGTGTGTGGCGCGTTCTTTAAATTGCACCCATATAAACGAGTTAATATGTGGCATCCAAAAGCCTGATATTCTTTTACTCTTATGGGAAAGACGCCTAAAGGTCAGATGATGGTTTTTACGTGGAATATACTAGTATTAACGTGTTGTGACGAAGGGAAGAGATGTTTCGCTGCATACTGTTGGTAGCATTATCGTTATTATATTACTGGATTGCCACTGACAAAATCGTCGCCATCTTTTATCAACATAGATTGTTGGTGAGTACCCAATAGAATTTACATATGATAGTTCTCTTACCACTCATCCTCTCTTTCCTTGTAAAAAAAAAGAGGCCCACCATGCGTATGTAGGCTTCTAGCTGTAATCCCTAGGCTAGTAGGCTACATACCTATGTACAGTACTAGTACATATAGGTACTACATTTATTTTTTAAGACTAATTTTTGTACAATAACTTTAAAACTGTCTTGAATTTAGTTTTAGGTGATAGTTGAAAAACATATTTGGTGTTTGAACTAAAGTAGGCAGTTATAAACATTGTTGAATAGTGGTCTTGGGTGGGTTAACTATTAAAGTAGGCAGTTTTAAGCAATTTTTGAGGGGGTATCAGGATAACACGGGTATTTACTTATCACGGGGGGTTCTAGGCCCTATCCCCCGTGGATACGAGGCCCCACTGTTACGGGCATTCAAAGTTTTCCTTCGTATTTCTATAAAGACAGTGTTAATAAATAATGATTATTATGAATGTATATTTCTTTTTTGTGTATTAATAAACCAAAACTATTTTATTTATCATAATTTAATCATAAATGATGATCCCTTTGCTCATATATCATAGCCTGGGGCACTGCTTGAGGCAAGATGGGGCACTCCTTCCTACGCAATTCTCTCTCTCCCCTTCACTAACTCGGCATATTATAGCGAATTTTCTACTTCTGTATGTTAGCAAGATGTTTTCCTTGTATTTTCCTCTTTGGCATGATGAAATTCTTGCCGAAACAAAGATAAACAAACGTAAATGCAAGATAATGTCAGAGGTGAAACTCGAAGGTGTACTCTCTTTTTACAGACAATTTAACCCTTAAATGCCGACTGGACGTATTTTACGTCGACATTTTTTGTCTCTCGGGTGCCGACTGGACGTATTTTACGTCAACATACACAGTTTTTTAAAAATTCGCAGAAAAATACTTTTAGGCCTACCAGCCAAAAAACTCTTGAATCACGCGCCTGGGGGATGCTGGGAGTTCACGGATCAAGGTGTTGTTTTCTTTACAATCGATACGTAGGCGCGCAAGCGTGAATTTCTTTCTTGCCGCACTAAAAAGTATCTGTGACACATCTCGGAAATTATTTCGTAACTTTGACATAATTTTTGTACCATTGTAAATTAGCCGTTAAATGAGTATTATATATGAAAATGTGCGCATTTTTATGTAGAATACAACAATAAAATACTCATGATTGTAGCTTATTAGTTTTGAGATATTTTTCATATAAATAACGATAATTGCCAAAAATTTCAACCTTCGGTCAACTTTGACTCTACCGAAATGGTCGAAAACGCAATTGTAAGCTAAAACGCTTATATTCCTAGTAATATTCAATCATTTACCTTAATTTTGCAACTAATTGGAAGTCTCTAGCACAATATTTCGATTTATGGTGAATTTTTGAAAACTTTTTCCTTACGTCCGCGCGGTAACTCTTCTGAAAAAAATCATACATGCAATTGTGGTAATGTTTGCACTATTTTAAAATTAGCTGTTTATATAAAAGTTTTATATATGGGAAATGTGTCGCAATTTCATGCACAATACAACTAAAAAAACAATCCATGGTTGTAGCTTTTATCAGTTTTTGAGATATTTTCATATAAATAAACGATAATTGCCAAAATTTCAACCTTCGGTCAACTTTGACTCTACCGAAATGGTCGAAAAACGTAATTGTAAGCTAAACGCTTATATTCTAGTAAATATTCAAGCATTTACCTTTATTTTGCAACAAATTGGAAGTCTCTAGCACAATATTTCGATTTTATGGTGAATTTATGAAAAAAATAACATTTCTTTACGTCCGCGCGGTAACTCTTCCGGAAAAAATCATACGTGCGATTGTGGTAATGTTTGCACCATTTAAATTAGCCGTTACATAAAGTTTTTATATATGAAAATGTGTGCAATTTCATGTAGAATACAACAATAAATAATTGAAGGTTGTAGCTTTTCTCATTTTTGAAATATTTGCATATAAATCACGATAAATAGAAAAAAAAACATGTTCGGTCAAACTTTGACTCTACCAAAATGGTCGAAAAACGCAATTGTAAGCTAAAAACTCTTACAGTCTAGTAATATTCAGTCATTTATCTCATCTTGAAACAAATTTGAAGTCTCTAGCACAATATTTAGATTTATGGTGAATTTAAAAAAAAATCTTTCCTTCCCTCCGCGCGCGGATTCTCCGCCACAAATCTCCGAAATACGTACGTACCATTCTCGGAATATTTGCTCCATTTCATATTAGACATTTCATAGAGTTTTATATATGAAAATGTGCGCAATTTCATGTAAAATAAAATGAAAAATATTAGAAGGTTGTAGCTTTTCTTATTTCCGAAATAATTGCATATAAAAAATATATATATAAACAAATTCGACATTCAGTCAACTTTAACTCATCAGATATGGTCAAAAACTGCAATTGTAAGCTAATACTCTTACAGTATAGTAATATTCAATCATTTGTCTTCCATTTTGAAAGTAATTGGAAGTCTCTAGGACAATATTTAGAATTATTGGTGAATTTTTGAAAAAAATATTTATGTCCATGCGTTACAAATTCATGCATTATTTTGTGATAATATTTTCTCTGTGTTGCTTTGATCGTTTTACAATGTGTTATATACCAAAATGATCGCAATTTAGTGTACATTACAACGAAAAAAAAGTAACTTGTTACCTTTAACCGTTTCGCGCACAGCGGTTGATTTTGAATACAATTATATATGAATTTCGTTTTTGCACTATCATATATCGCATTATTTATATATGATAATGATAATTTTTCTCATTTCTGATGGTTGCATACTAAACTTCAGGCAATGACAAAAAAAGGAGCCAAAAATGAACTCTTAATCTTGAAAGCTAAGCGCGCTGTGATTTAAAAAAAAAATATTTTTTCGCTTCCGCTTCACTCGAAACCCCTCCGGCACACGAGACAAATTTTTTTTTACCGCTCTGGCGTAAGAGGGCTAATAAATCATAATTATTATGAATTTCATATTCCATTTTTGGTATTAAAAACCCAAAACTTTGTTATTTATCATAAATGAAGATCTTTTTGCTCAAAGATCGTAGCCTTGGGCACAGTGTGATGTGTGCTGTCAGGCAAGACGGGGGCGTTACTATGCAACCCTTACTACTAAGAACAACCCTCTCCTCTCTCTTCACTAACTAGCGTATATTATGAATATTCTGTAATAATACTTTGAGCGATTTTTCTTCGTCTGTATGTTAGCGAGATGTTTTCCTTGTCTTTTCCTCATTGGCATGATGAAATTCTTGCTGAAACATACATAAACATACGTAATAGCAAGCAAATGTCATAGGTGAAATCGAACGTGTAAACTACTTGAAGTTTGTGATCGCACTAAATCATGACTGGACTTGGTAGCAGAGCTGAAGTCTCCCTTCTCGACTCAGGGAATGTTTACAGATGCCATTTCTCCCAATTTCTTTGACAATAATTATCAAAATTTACGATAATAGAAGAAATATTGCATTTTCTTGTACGGATCAATGTTTAGGCTTATTGAGTTACGTTAACTAATTACCCTGTAACTACGGGAAAGTATGAGGAATTTTGACGAAAATATTTCGTATACGTATTCTCAATTGCCATATGAAGCTCCATGAATTTTTTCATGACTTTACATTTTTCGCCCTATACCACCATATATAGGGGTTCCGGCCGGCCCCCTTAAGATGGGTGAAGGGGCAGAAATAGGGGGAGAAGGATTAATTAATGCATCATGGGGAGAAGCTAGAAAGCTAGAAACTAGTTCGCTAGACCTAGATCTACTTCGGCTTTTGGAAGCTTTCCTCAGCCTATCCCTTTCTAGCTTCTTTATATAAGAAGCAAGATTCTTCCATTCTTCTGGCACTCAGGTTTCTCGCAATCCTTTAAACAGGTGTTAGCAAAAGAACATTCATACTTCTACAACGCCTGCATACAGTGTGAGGATCTACCGAAGTTTTCGGCATTTCTCCCTCCCGCAGCCCTCACTCACACACTCGAGTCAGACATTCTTAGAAAAATGATATTGTCATGATACAATAAAGTTTTATACATACTTACCTGACAGATATATACTTAGCTATACACTCCGTCGTCCCCGACAGAAATTCAAATTTCGCAGCACACGCTACAGGTAGGTCAGGTGATCTACCGCCCTGCCCTGGGTGGCAGGACTAGGAACCATTCCCGTTTTCTAATCAGATTTCCTCTCTTCCACCTGTCTCCTGCAGGGAGGCTGGGTGGGCCATTAATCGTATATATCTGTCAGGTAAGTATGTATAAAACTTTATTGTATCATGACAATATCATTTTTATACATTCAACTTCCCTGCCAGATATATACTTAGCTGATTAGCACCCATTGGTGGTGGGTAAGAGACAGCTAACTACTGAAATAGACAGGTAAACAACATATGTTGTAAGTATTAATAAAAACCTTGGTTCCTACCTGATTAGGCGGAAGACTTCGTGGCTACTGCCCAGGAGTTCTGCTCGCCTCAAGAGCCTCCAGCGAGATATTGATCTATGGCTAAGAGTTTTCTTGTGGGTCTGCCAATGGGGTCTTATCCACTTACTCGACAGAACCTAAAGGCCTTTGTCATTGGGTGCTATTCCACTAACATGACAATACACCGTGTTCAAGGAGCACAACCACCGATCGCGATCACCTGATCCATAACATCCATGTTAGTTCTAAAGATTGCAAGGAGTTATCCCCAAACTCCTTACAAACAACCAATAACTCGAAAAATAAAATCACGTACACTTTATAAGATTAAAAAAAAAATTTTGTACCCCCCTACTAGCCATATATACACCTAGCCCCCTACTAGCAAAGACACCGGCCGCCCATGCGATACCAGCACACTTGCTAGTAGGAAACCAAGAACATATCTGACAAGAGGGTTTATTTACATCTAAGATAAAAAATTTTTTAAGGATCAGTCTTTGCTCCAAGTCCCAGTAGTGTATCTGCTGACACAAACGGACCGAGAGAGAAGCATTTTCTCATAGGTCACCCTGTTACATCCTTCAGGTTAATGAGATGCAAAAACTGAATTGCATCTCCAATATGTAGTTTCTATGATATTCCTTAGAGACATATTCTTTTGAAATGCTAGCGACGTGGCCACCGCCCTTACTTCATGAGTTTTAACTCTTAAAAAGTCCGAAGGATTTCATCCGGGCAATTCTTGTGCGCCTCAGTAATTACACTTCTCACAAGAAGGCTAAGGCGTTTTTAGACATGAGTCTTTGGGGTCTTTCACAGCACACCAAAGACCTTGTTAACAACCTCCCATCTGTTCTTTTTATCAAACATAAAATTTAAGAGCCCTAACCGGGCAAAGAGACCTTTCTATCTCTCTACCTACCAGGTTAGATAGGCCTTTTACTTCAAAGCTCCTGGGCCAAGGCTTTGATGGGTTCTCATTTTTCGCCAGAAATAATGTCTGGAACGAACAGATAGCCGCATCTCCTTTAAAACCCACTTTAGAGTCCAGAGCGTGCAATTCGCTCATCCTTTTGGCCATCGCGAGGGACAATAGGAATAAACATTTCCTAGTACAGGCGGTCCCCGGGTTACGACGGTTCCGGCTTACGACGTTCCGAGGTTACGACGCTTTTTCTTAAATATTCAATGGAAAAATCCGTCCTGGGTTACGACGCTTGTTCCGAGGTTACGACGCTGACGCTTCCGACGCTCCGAGTTAACGACGCTTTTAAAAAAACTCATACTATGATAAAACTCCTTTATAGTTTAGCACAGTATATAATAAAAATAAGTTTCTGGTTAGATTACAACAAAAATTTTGAGGTTATGATGATTTTCGACACTTTTTATGTCGTATTTTTTCTATGTTTTTTAGTGACGCCTCATATGCGGAACTAGTTCTGAGCGAATGAATACATACTAGCTTGCGGTGCGCAAAGTTTACATATAACAGTCCAAAAGCACAAATAATGAAAAAAATCATTGCTTGTTTCCAGTAATAATAACAAAACGAAGTTCTGGTTAGATTACAATGAGAGAGAGAGAGAGAGAGAGAGGAGGAGGCGTCTTCCGACGCTCCGAGTAAGGACAGAGAAGTGTTCGTTTCGTTAAACGGCCTCTGACTCATGCCAGTAAATGTTTTGTTGATACTAATAATATAAGCCTATTTAAAGATACGTTTACTTTAATTAGTCTATATGATACGTAAATAGTAATCAACTGTTCTTGTAGCCCTCAAGATTTGGCAAAATCGAAGTATCCAAAGAGAGGACATACGAATTTAATTTGTTCCGTTACCATCGTCGTATATCAAAACAGTGTATCTCAAAGCATTTTTTCCCATTTAAAATAATGTAATATGTATTAATCCGTTCTAGCGGTATGAAACCACACCTAAACATAGCTAAATTACATATAATATACACAATTTATACACAAATAAACGAGTAATAACACACATAATGATAAAATAACATAGCAATGTGATAAATGATAACAAATGTTAAGAAAATCAATTAACCCCTTCTTTACCAGGGTGGGTGAGCAGAATGTAAACATTGTGTTCGCTGCCGAACTGAATCTCTCGGTAGTGACTCGAGTTTGGAGGGGTGCCCAACGTAAATATTTGCCAAAAATACACTAATCAAGACAGGCTAATGAAATTATCAGGTATTATTAGCACTATAATAACGCATATTCTCTGTTAGTTTTATCATCCTACAGGGAAAATAAATGATTTTATGAAAAAAAATGTGAAACTCAGTGTCCCTTGTACAAGGGACACTGGTGGTCGGTGAAAAAACTACGGTCTTGAATAGAAATTCGGTCTTACAGAATGTTGGTATATTGCACCTGGAACATGCCACCTAAAGTATTTATCAAATAGAACAGTAAATAAGCACGTAATAACAAAAAAAAAAGAGCAAAAACTAAAGCCGAAAGCCCCGCAATAAAAAAATATGGAAATCGCAAATTTTTATAGTATATCTTTCAAAAATTGGGCTGCATGTCATTTTCTACGTTTTCTAAGATTAGTTTCATCACAGAAAACAACTTTAGGGGCATTAGGGGTTATCTTAAAACATAATTTTTTCAAGTTTCTTGTCCTCAGAAAAAAATTGCTTTTTTGCTTTTTCTCTGGTTTGGTTTTTTATATATAAAGTTACTATAAGGCTTTATTTCTACCTTCATTTATCTGGTGTTCATATCTTTTCATTTGTAAAATGTAATAAGTGAATAAATAAATAAATACAGTAATGATGATACAACTGGTTTTTACTTGGGTAGAAGTTATTACATGTTTACGCTTGTCTGGTTTTGTGATTTTTTGTTGAGACGCAGTTCATCTGTCACCTACACACTACTATAAGCAGTAATAATACTATTTTTTTGGGTTCATCATACGTCTGGCATCGTGTCATACTGTTTATTTTGCTCCAAACTCTTCAAACCGAAATTACAGAATGATTGGAAGTCCCTATCTGAAAAGAGGAGTTTTGGTGGTACTATGCGTACCACCTTTATGCACCCGGTGCGGTATAGTAGACTTCAATGGTGGTACCCACCTACCTCCAAACAAACTTTCGGTAATGAAGAGGTTAAAAAAAAAGAAAGGAATTTTACTTACCACAACGAAAGATGACGTGAGGCCAGCAGGGGGAAGAGGTAGGGAAGGGTGGCAGGGAACGATTTGTTCTCTTTTATTTACGTATGTACACTAATAACTACGTAATAAACACAAATGAAATAACATTGCTAAACTAATTTTTTTTTTTTTTTTTTTTTTTTTTTTTTTTTATTTTTTTATTTTAAAACAGTTTGTAGTTTTAGAAATAATGGTGATGCCTTTGGAAGGTTTTATGCTTTGCTATAATTTCATGTTTTGCTTCCATTGAAATCATTTTCTTGGGTTTTTAATCAATTGCTTTGTCTTTAGCTTTGAGACCCATGGTTAATAATAAAATAGACAAAATAACACGAAAAATAGGCGCAAATACAACGAACTAAACAACGACGTGTTAACATGCAGCACCAACAAACAAACAGACTGAACGCCATTTTATCGGTCGCCTATACAACTAACACTCATCGCAAAATCGTATCTCACATATTTCGTTTTGTATATCAAAGCTTATATTTTCGCAAATTTTCTGTTGTATCTCAAAACATTCGTATATTAGGGCAATCGTATGTCAAAGTTCCAGTGTAATTTGATCAGAGAGAGAGAGAGAGAGAGAGAGAGACGCCTTGGCAACATGGTCACCGTCTCGGGGATTGACGTAACATTTATTTTCTGAACAGATAGGACAGAGAAGTGTTCCGTTTCATTAAACGGCCTCTGACTCATAGCAGGAAATGTTTTTGTTGATACTAATATATAAGCCTATTTAAAAAAGATACGTTTACTTTAATTAGTCTATATGATACGTAAATAGTAATCAAGCTGTCTTGTAGCCCTCAAGATTTGGCAAAATCACTCCAGGTTGTACATAAAACTTCAAGAATGTAGTGTCACCAGAGGATTACAATAGTTTTTACCTTCAAGAACCAGCATTCTTTTATGAAAATAACTCCAGGTTGTACATAAAACAACTACAGGAAACAACATGTAGTGTAACCAAAGGATTACAAGAAGGTAGGTTTTTATAACTTTTTATCAGTTTAAGACATATTTCCAAGCGTCGTTCCGGCTTACGACGATTTTCGGCTTACGACGCGTCTCAAGAACGGAACCCCCGTCGTAACCCGGGGACTGCCTGTAATGTCCCGAAAGGAGGCAAGATGTAGAGGTTCGAATTTGTCCGAGGCAAGGAATTTCAGACCACGTCCAGATTCCAGCTAGGTGTTCTCGGAGTCCTTGATTTCGAAGTCTCGAAAGACCGAATCAAATCGTGGAGATCCTTATTCTCTGCAATCTCCAGCCCTCGATTCCGGAATACTGCTGACAGCATACTCCTGTATCCCTTGATGGTTGACACAGAAAGTTGCGATTCCTCTCTCAAGAAAAAGGAGAAATCGGCAATGTTAATTACAGAGGTACTGGAGGAGGAACAGCTTCTTCGTCTACACCATCTCCTAAAGACTTCCCCACTTCGATTGGTATACTCGTCTAGTTGAAGATCTGCAGGCTCTAGTGATAGCGCTTGCAGCTTGCGAGAAAAACCCCCTCGCTCTGACGGAGTCTTTCGATAGTCGAAAGGCAGTCAGAGCGAGACCGGGGAGGTTGTGATGAAACCTCTCGAATGTTGTTGTCTGAGTAGATCTGTTCTGCTTGGCAGAGATCTGGGGAAGTCCACTATCCACTCCAGTACCTCCGTGAACCATTCTTGGGCTGGCCAAAATGGGGCTATGAGGGTCAACCTCGTTCCCTTTGAAGCCACGAATTTCCTGAGCACTTCTCCCAGAATCTTGAATGGGGGAAAGGCGTAGGCGTCTAGGCCCGACCAATCTAGGAGAAACGCGTCGATTGCAAAGGCTCTTGGATCTTCTACTAACGAGCAAAATATCTCTATCCTTTTGGAGAGGAACATAGCAAATAGGTCTATGTGAGGCCTCCCCCACAGGGACCACAGACTTAAGACACACTTCTGCGTGTAGAGTCCACTCTGTGGGAAGGACCTGATTCCTCCTGCTTAGCCTGTCTGCTCTCACGTTTTGTTTCCCTTGCACAAATCTTGTGAGGAGAGTTATACCTCTTTCCTCTGTCCGGATTAACAGATCTCTTGTTAGCTGATAGAGGGAGAACAAATGAGTCCCTCCTTGTTTGCGGATGTAAGCCAGAGCCATGGTGTTGTCCCGAGTTTATCTGAACCACCCCGCCTCTGCCTACCTCCTCGAAGAACCTTAAAGCCAGGTGTATGGCCACTAGTTCCTTGCAATTGATATGCCAAGACACCTGTTCCTTTGTCCAGGTGCCCGACACCTCCCTTGCTCCTAGCGTTGCTCCCCATCCCGACTCCGAAGAGTCGGAAAATAACACTTGGTTGGGGTTCCGCAGGGCAAGGGACAAGCCTTCGTTCTTTTTGAGAGGGATGAACCACCACTTTAAGTGATTCTTCACCTCCTGAAGAATCGGAAAAGAGTCTGAGAGTTGCCCCGTCTTCCAACTCCATACCTTTTTCAGGAAAAACTGTAGAGGGCGAATGTGAAGCCTCCCTAGAGTGAAGAACTTCTCTAGCGAGGAGGGGGGGGGGGGGGGGGGGGGGGGGGGACAGAGTCCCTAACAGGCTCAAATATTCCCTCGCTGAACTGTGTTCTCTATCTAAGAAGTTCGAGATCTTTGACAAGCCTCGAGTGACTCCTCTTCTTGCGAAGGAAACACCCGAAAACCCGAGAATCCATCTGAATCCCCAGATAAACCAGGTTCTGGCTGGGGATCAGTTGCGACTTCTCGAGGTTTACGAGTAATCCCAGAGACTGTATCAGATTTTGTGTTATCATCAGGTCCTCCAAACACTGGCTCTCTGACTTGGCCCTGATTAGCCAGTCGTCTAAGTAGAGGGAGATGTTGATTCCCTCTAGATGAAGCCATTTCGCTACATTCGCCATCAGGTTGGTGAAGACCTGGGGAGCTGTAGACAGGCCGAAACACGGAGCCCTGAATTGAAAAAATCTTGCCCCTTATCATGAACCGAAGATATTTCTTCGACGAGTGGTGAATGGGGACGTGGAAATACGCGTCTTGTAAGTCCAGCGAGACCATCCAATCTCCTGGACGTAGGGCTGACATCACCGAGGAGGACGTTTCCATTCGGAACTTCTTCTTTTGTACAAATCGGTTCAACGCGCTTACGTCCAGTACCGGTCTCCACCCCCCCGAAGCCTTTGGCACTAGGAAAAGACGATTGTAAAATCCCGGGGAGAGTGGATCCTGCACTAGTTCGATGGGCTCCTTTTCCCACATTTGATCCACCATTCGAAGGAGCGTATCTTTCATTATAGGGTCTCTGTATCTTGTCGACAGTTCCCGAGGAGTAGACGTTAGGGGAGGACTGTCTTTGAAGGGGATGATGTATCCCTTCTTTAGAACCGAAACCGACCATGAGTCGGCTCCTCTCAGCGCCCAGGCTCCTGCGTAGTTCAGGAGTCTGGCGCCTACTGGTGTTTGGAGGATCTGAGAGTCATTTTCCCTTCTTGAAGGGCCTGAAGGAAGACCTTCCTCTTTTATCTGAGCTCTTCTTTCTGGAGGGGGGACGAGCCGTTGCACCTCCACGAAAGGGCTGCTGAGGAGGACGAGAGTCCTTCTTAACCCTTAAACGCCGACTGGACGTATTTTACGTCGACATTTTTTGTCTCTCGGGTGCCGACTGGACGTATTTTACGTCGACATACAAAAGTTTTTTTAAAAATTCGCGGAAAAATACTTTTAGGCCTACCAGCCAAAAACTCTTGAATCACACGCCTTGGGGGATGCTGGGAGTTCACGGATCAAGGTGTTGTTTTGTTTACAATCGTTACGCAAGCGCGAATTTCTTTCTTGCCGCACTAAAAAGTATCTGTGACACATCTCGGAAATTATTTCGTCACTTTGACATAATTTTTTTACCATTTTAAATTAGCCGTTACATGGAGTATTATATATGAAAATGTGCGCATTTGTATGTAGAATACAACAAAAAAATACTCATGATTGTAGATTTTATCAGT
Source organism: Macrobrachium nipponense (assembly GCF_015104395.2). Taxonomy (NCBI): domain Eukaryota; kingdom Metazoa; phylum Arthropoda; class Malacostraca; order Decapoda; family Palaemonidae; genus Macrobrachium; species Macrobrachium nipponense. Next base: position 19,556,354 of record NC_061092.1, read on the forward strand.
TTTGAGATATTTTCATATAAATAACGATAAGTGCCAAAATTTCAACCTTCGGTCAACTTTGACTCTACCGAAATGGTCGAAAAATGCAATTGTAAGCTAAAACACTTATATTTTAGTAATATTCAATCATTTACCTTAATTTTGCAACTAATTGAAGTCTCTAGCACAATATTTCGATTTATGGTAAATTTATGAAAAAACTTTTTCCTTACGTCCGCACGGTAACTCTTCCGAAAAAATCATACATGCAATTGTGGTAATGTTTGCACCATTTTAAATTAGCCGTTACATAAAGTTTTATATATGGAAATGTGCACAATTTCATGCACAATACAACTAAAAACAACCCATGGTTGTAGCTTTTATCAATTTTGAAATATTTTCATATAAAAAATGATAAGTGACAAATTTTCAACCTTCGGTCAACTTTGACTCTACCGAAATGGTCGAAAAACGCAATTGTAAGCTAAAACGCTTATATTCTAGTAATATTCAAGCATTAACCTTAATTTTGCAACAAATTGGAAGTCTCTAGCACAATATTTCGATTTATGGTGAATTTATGAAAAAAATAACATTTTCTTTACGTCCGCGGTAACTATTCCGAAAAAATCATACGTGCGATTGTGGTAATGTTTGCACCATTTTAAATTAGCCGTTACATAAAGTTTTATATATGAAAATGTGCGCAATTTCATGTAACAATACACCGAAAAATAATTGAAGGTTGTAGCTTTTCTCATTTTTGAAAATATTTGCATATAAATCACGAAATAGAAAAAAAACCACGTTCGGTCAAATTTGACTCTACCGAAATGGTCGAAAAACGCAATTGTAAGCTAAAACTCTTACAGTCTAGTAATATTCAGTCATTTATCTTCATCGTGAAACAAATTTGAAGTCTCTAGCACAATATTTAAATTTATGGTGAATTTTTAAAAAAAACTTTCCTTCCTCCGCACGCGGATTCTCCGCCACAAATCTCCGAAATGCGTACGTCCCATTCTCGGAATATTTGCTCCGTTTCATATTAGGCATTTCATAGAGTTTTATATATGAAAATGTGCGCAATTTCATGTAGAATAAAACTAAAATATTTGAAAACGTTGTAGCTTTTCTAATTTCCAAAATAATTGCATATAAAAAAAAATATAAAAAAAAAAATTTGACATTCGGTCAACTTTAACTCGTCAGATATGGTCAAAACTGCATTTGTAAGCTAATATTCTTACAGTATAGTAATATTCAATCATTTGTCTTCATTTTGAAAGAAATTGGAAGTCTCTAGGACAATATTTAGATTTATGGTGAATTTTTGAAAAAAATATCTGTTTACGTCCGCGCGTTACGAATTCATGCATTATTTTGTGATAATATTTTCTCTGTGTTGCTTTTATCGTTTTACAATGTGTTATATACCAAAATGATCGCAATTTAGTGTACATTACAACGAAAAATAAAGTAACTTGTTACCTTTAACCGTTTTGCGCACAGCGCGATTTAAATACAATTATATATGAAATTTCGTTTTTGCGCTATCATATATATCGCATTATTTATATATGATAATGATAATTTTTTTCATTTCTGATGGTTGCATACTAAACTTTAGGCAATGACAAAAAAAGGAGCCAAAAATGAACTCTTAATCTGGAAAACTAAGCGCGCTGTGATTTTTAAAAAAAAATATTTTTTCCGCTACCGCGCTCACTCTGAAACGTCTCCGGCACACGGGAGACATTTTTTTTTTTACCGCTTTGGCGTTTAAGGGTTAATAGTTGACACTATAGGGCGACTCTTCTTCGTTGTCTGCACAAGGAGGTCTTGTGTCGCCTTCTCAGTTAGTGAGTGTGATATATCTTTCACCAACTGAGAAGGGAACAGATGATCGGACAAAGGGGCGAACAATAACGCGGTTCTCTGACTCGGAGAAACAGCCTTAGACAAGAGGGATCCATACACTGATCTCTTCTTTAGCAAACCTGCTCCAAATAGGGAAGAAACCTCCCCCGAACCATCTTGGACTGCCTTGTCCATACATGCCAGGACGCTATGAAGAACTTCTGGGTTATTGAGAAATTCTGTGTCCTGAGACTTTTTAGCAAGTACCCCGAGAGACCAGTCTAGGAAATTGAACACTTCTAAGACGATGAATAGTCCTTTAAGAAAGTGGTTCAACTCAGAAATGCTCCATGTCGATCTGGCCGACCGTAAGAGTGTCGTCTGGAGGCATCAACCAGATTCGAGAAGTCTGCGTCTGCTGATGCAGGGAGAGAAAGACCCATAGCTTCTGTCCCGTACCAAATGCCTCTCCTTCCAAGGAGTTTGGAAGGAGGCATGCAGAACACTGTTTTGCCCAACTCTTTCTTCGTGCCCATCCATGAATCTAGAGACTGGAGGGCCTTCTACATAGAAATCGCTGGTTTCATTTTAAGGAAAGCAGAGGACTTTACGGTCGTAGTACTCGAGAAGAGCGAACGAGGCGAAGGAGGAGCAGCTGGGCTAAGAGAGTCTCCATACTCTTGAAGTAATAAGGAGGCTAACTCCTGACTCCTGGGTGACTCCTCACTCCTGGCTCCTGGCTCCTGCCTCCTGGGTGACTCCTCACTCCTGGCTGGCGCCACACGCCTGTTAGGCTCCTCACCCCTGGTTGGAGTCGTGCGCCTGGTTGACTCCTCACTCCTGTTAGGAGTCACACGTTTAGTTGACTCCCGTCTGATTGACTCTTCACTCCTGGTAGGTGCCACGCGCCTGAACGACTCTTCACTCCTAGCAGGAGCCTTGCGTTTGGTTGGCTCCTCGCTCTTGTTAGGAGCCTCACTCCTGGTAGGAGCTTCACTCCTGGCAGCAGGGACCTCCATACGGCGAGAGGACCTCTTGATGGGAAGGGAAGTATCTTTCCTTCGAGGAGGTTCCTTTGAGAGCACTCCCACTAACGAAGATATCTGTTCTTGCATAGAGAGGAGGATTCTCTTAGTAGCCTCCTCTTTCTCCTTTTCGGGAGGAGGCGAAGGAGGAGTAGAGGTGACAATAGGGCTCTCTTTGCCCTCTTAACATCCGAAGGAGACTCCTCTGGGAAGCGTTCCGGGCTCGAGTCAAGAGTCGGTGCTTTCCAACTCATCTTCAATGGTTGCGAGCGATCAGAATCCCTCCAACCACGTCTAGGAGACGAAGATCCAGACGACGAGAAACACTCACGCAGGATGCTTTTACAATAGCGATCCCTGGCAGTCTGGGGTGTCACAGAACCTGCCGAAGGGACACCTGATCGGTGGGGAATCTCCACAACCTCCTTACGGTTTTTGACGTTCCTTCTCCTCTGGGCATGGGAACTTGGAAGAGGTCTAGACCTGGGAGCGTTGTGGAGCCGACCAGACGCCCCCCTCCACTACACTGGGGACACATATCACTGTCCACTGTATAATCACTAGCCTTACCTTGCAAAGCAGCCATTTTGTTTTCCATGATTTTGAAAGCGGCTTTTAGATCCGCAAGTTCTTTTGCCGAATCTGCAGGATCTGCAACAGGTGAAGAGGCTGAAAAGGAAGGAGAAGTGGCAATTCTTACAAGAGGGGAAGAAGTTCCCAAACTAGGAACTAGCTCATTAGATCTAGAACCACTCATACTTCTAGAGGAAGCTTTCCTCACTCTCTCTCTTTCTAACTTCTTCAAATAAGTAGTTAGATTCTTCCACTCTTTCTCACTCAAATTCTCGCATTCCTTACAAGTGTTAGTAAAAAGAACCATTCATACTCTCTGCAACCTTTACATACGGTGTGAGGATCTACCGAAGCTTTCGGCAACCTCACCTTACGGCCTACATTCACACAATATCTCATCACCATTCCAGCGTCAGACATTCTAAGAAAATTCCAAAGCAAGTCCACAAAAACAGTCCACAAAAGCGTATGCCAATCCAACAATCCAGATACGTCACCAAAAGTCAGTCAAGAAGATCAATTGTCGATGAAAAAAGAAAATCCAGTCAAGAGGAACCAACAACAATGTTGATGGTCCGGGCGACAGAGGAAATCTGATTAGAAAACGGGAATGGTTCCCAGTCCTGCCACCCAGGGGCAGGGCAGTGAACACCTGACCTACCTGTAGCGTGTGCCGCGAAATTTGAATTTCTGTCGGGGACGACGGAGTCTATAGCTAAGTATATATCTGGCAGGGAAGTTGAATGTATAAAAATCCAAAATCAAGTTCAAGAAACGGTCCACAATAGCGTATGCCAATACAACGATCCAGGTACGTCACCAAAAGTCGGTCAAGAAGATCAATTGCGATGAAAAAAGAATTCCAGCCAGGAGGTACCAACAACAATGTTAACAGTACCGGCGACAGAAAGAATCTGATAGAAAACGGGAATGGTTCCTATTCCTGCCACCCAGCGGCAGGACGGTAGATCACCTGACCTACCTGTAGCGTGTGGCGCGAAATTTGAATTTCTGTCGGGACGACGGAGTCTAAAGCTAAGTATATATCTGACAGGTAAGTTGAATGTATAAAAATAAAATTTACTTTCAAAAATTGTGATTTGTTCCGACAAGTTATACAAACCATCGGTCCTTTACATAAGGAAGACTCACTTATTGGTGGGAGGAATCTGAGTCTTGTGAACAGACTGGTGTTTGCCCAACCAAGGTTCCCTTGCTGGTTGTAAGAGCAAAGGGGAGGAACCTAGCCTCTGTCCAACTGATCGTAGTGTGCACTGCAAGATCAGTGGTCAGACCTCTGGATCGATTCATAAGAGGGAGGCAAGTGTACCTCTTATGAATAGCAAGCAAGAACTAAAGTCCTAAGTAAGAAGCCAAATATAGAATATTGCACTTGTTTCTTACTGGTGTCCACTTCCCCCCTTGCTAGGGAAGGGATGGATAAACGCTTCTATCCCTAATGAAAGGGATAGAATGGAGTTCGGTTATGAAGCTTACCTGCATCGTCGTCCTGTCCAGCGTTGTAACGACCGCTACCCTCTGCCCTCAGGGAGAGGGAAGAAAAGAGGAGAAAGAGGAGCCAGTCACACTCATTCACTCTCCATTCATGTGTTATCACAAGGACGAGATGCTACCTTCTCCTGTAAAGGAGCTGGGTAAGCTACACATCTTGCTGAGCAGCCACCACAGGTCCCAAGGAAAGTGTTCAAAGACCTATGGGCAACATCCCGAAGGTAGAAGGAGGTGAAGGTGGTCTGGTTGGATCAAACCCCTGTCGGCACTTCTGTCTGAGTCGTACGCTTTCCGGGTTACCTCATAAAGCCAGAAATAAACAGTGTTCTTGGACACTTCTTTCTTGGTCATCTCGGTGCTATTGAAGAGGCGTCGACACTTAGGCCTGAGGTGTCAACTTTTCTTCAGATGGCGCCGTAGTTCCCTCACAGGACAAAGCAGCATCTCTTCCGCATCATTACCAGTGAAGTACTCTAGGGAAGGGATCATGAAGGACTCGAACCTGGCGTCAGAGACTGAAGGGTATTGAGTCTTCGCTATGAAATCTGGGACGAAATTGAGCGTAATCGATCCACATTCCCTCGTGTGTTTAACATCAAAGGAAAGACCGTGAAGTTCTTCTACTCTCTTCACCGATGCCAGGGCCAGCAGAAAGACAGTCTTGAGGGTCAGCTCCCTGTCTGAGAGTTCCCGGAGAGGCTCGTAGGTTCTAAAAGTCAAACTCCTAAGACAAGAGTAACATCCCATCCCGGGGCCTGAGTTCCCTAGGTAGGCAAGACCTCTCGAAGCTCCTCATTAGGAGATATTTCCATGGAGGAGGAATTATCGACACCTCGCAGCTTAAGGACTAGGGTCAGGGCGGCTCTGTATCCTTTGACTGCGGAGACAGAGAGGAGTCTCTCAGCGAAGAAAGATGAGGTATCCAGCCATCTCTGTTGCTGCTCAGCAAGAAAAGCCTCTCGCTCGCAAGAGATGGTGGATAACCGCCAGCCGTGAAGACACAGGGAATGAACTGCCTAGTGATACTGTTCTACATGCAGATGACACAGCAGGTTGTATCAAGAGGGAATCTCTCGCAGTGCTTCCAAGAGAAGAGCCAGCAGGTCTGGATACCAAATGGCCTCAGGCCATTTGAGTGCCACCAGAATCATCCGAAGATTGCTGGTGATTGGCACCCTGCTTATCACCTTGCGAATCAGGCAGAACGGGGGAAAGGCGTAGATTATGAGGTTGTCCCACGGCTGTTGGAACGCATCCTCTGCAGCTGCCCATGGGTCCGGCACAACTGAGAAGAAAACCTGAAGTTTTCTGTTGTGCTGGGTGGCAAACAGATACACTACTGGACGCCCCCACAGGTCAAAGAGCTTTTCCGCCACATCTAGGTGAAGAGACCATTCGGTCCCAACCACCTGATTCTGGCGGCTGAGCTTGTCTGCCACTACATTCCTCTTGCCTGGAATATATCTGGCTGACAGCTCTACCGAGTGAGCTATGACCCACTCATGCACCTGCATCGTCAACTTGTGCAATGGGAGGGACACTAGGACCCCTTGTTTGTTGACGTATGCCACTACTGTGGTGTTGTCACTCATCAATACCACTGAGTGTCCCATCAGTTGTTCCTGGAACTCTTGGAGTGCGAGAAATGCAGCCTTGAGTTCCAGGAAGTTGATGTGGAGGTGCCTGTCATATGGTTCAACACTCCTTCAACCAGCAACTCTTCCCGGTATGCACCCCAACTCTCGGTCAATGCATCTGAGAATAGAAGCATCTCTGGAGGGAGAGTGCACAGGGGCACTCTTATTAAGAGGTTCCTGTCATCTAGACACCAGGCCAGGTCCTGCCTTACTTCCTTTTGAGAGGAACCAGGAAGGATTGTGGATCCCGTGCCTGTGACCAGCACTCCTTTAGTCTCCACTGGAGAGACCGCAGTTGAAGACGCCCGTGAGGGACTAACTTCTTTAGTGACCACAGGTGACTGATCACGACTTGCCACTGCTGGGCTGACTGTTCCTGTTGTAATAGGAACCATCTGGCTGCCTCCCTGAACCTTCTGATCTGCGAGTCTGTGGGGGAAGACTCATGCTGCTACCGTATCGATCAGCATGCCCTCTGCTTGGGTTCGAGATCTGACTTCTTGACATTTACCATGATCCCCAGATCGCGGATAAGTCAAGGAGTTGATCTCTGTCCTGTAGCAACTGCGAGCGGGAGCTTGCCAGGACCAGCCAATCGTTGAGATACCTTATCAGACGTATCCAGACCAAATGGGCCCAAGATGAACCAGAGTGAACACTCGCGTGAACACCTGTAGGGCAGCTGAGACCAAAACAAAGTACCCTGAACTGGTACACCGTCCAATCAAGGATAAAGTGGAGGTACTTCCTGGAAGACTGGTGGATGGGTATTTGAAAATACGCATCCATCAGGTCCACCGAAAGCAGGATATTGTTCTCCATGATGGAATCGAGCACTAAGCATGTTGTTTCTATCGTGAACCGAGTCTGGCGAACGAAACAGTTCAAGGGAGAGAGATCTATCACCAGTCTCCAGCCCCTCATAGGCTTCTTCACCAGGAAAAGTCGGCTGTAGAAACCCGGTGACTGATCTTGCACGATCTCCACAGCTCTTTTGCTCAGCATGGTCTTGACTTCTTGAATCAGTGCTACATCCCCAGCAGAACCAGGTGTGAGGTGAGGGGTGGCCTTAACTCGAAGGGCAGTATGTATCCCTCCCGAAGGACATCCACTACCCAGGTCTCGGCTCCGTAACGCTGCCAAGTTGCCCAATGGCTCGCCAGACACCCCCCCCACTTCCGGCAGCAGTTGAGAGGGAACGCCGTCCCTAGTGTCTCCCTCTCTTCCCCTTCCGCTTAGCCCCTTTCCTGCAAGAGAGGGAGGCTTGAGAGGAGGGCTGATGCTCACTTCTCAAAGCGAAAGAGGAAGGCTGGGTCTTACCTCGCGCTACCCTCGATGGTGCTGACGTCTTAGGAGCGGAGGAAGCACTAGCCAAGCTCCGAGGCTTGGCTGCAGTTGAACAAGACTGCCCAGAAGTCTTCGTAATTGCCTGGTACCAAGAGGTCCCTGCCTTCAGCTCTCCACTTTTCTACTGCAGCATCCACCATCTCTCTGGGGAAGAGAGAGGAGGAACCCAGCAACGGTCCACTGCATAGACCCAACGCACCTCACGACCAGCCGCTCTGGTTACGCGAGTCAGGACTGAGTCCCGTCTCCTCAGAACCAGGTTGGCCCACAGGTTGGCCATCTGGTGGGCAAGATAGGGGATGGTCCTACCTCCAGACTGGCAAAGTCTCCCGAACGCCATGCTTCCTCGGGGACAATAGGTCCCGAGGAGGCTGCGACTCTGGATACTGTGAGGGACCACAGATCCAGCCAGGAGACGGCCTGGAAAGCTGCCATGACAGTGGATTCCAGGGCCAATGCCTATTGTTGTGAGAACCAGAGGTTCTCAGACAGCAGGTGATGAAGAACTATCTCCGGGTCTACCTGCTTGGTCGGCAACGGGTCTAGGAAGCAGCTTGTCCGACCTGCTGGACCTGAGTGAGTCCTCCTGTCCGGAGACAAGGTATTCACCTGGTCCAACACACTGTCGGCCAAGGAAGACCAAGGTAGTCCCACTGTCGCTCTGGGTTCCTTCTTAGGCCCCCAGAATGACTCCAACCTCGATGGAGGGTCAGGAGTAACCACCGATACTTCCCTGAGGTCGTTGTGCTGATGAAATAGGGCAATGACCTCTGCATCTCGGAGATGACCACGTCCTGAGGCAATAGACCGTCAGATCCATACAGGTTGATCACCTCCCAAAACACACTTCCCTCAGGAGGAAGAACCTCGCCAGACCTCTCGTGGTCTCCTCCAACCACTTGAGCATACGATCTGCTTGAACCTAGGACCGAGCCAGGCTTGTAGGCTCTCGGGGCTGGACCGTAAGGTGTGCAATCCTCACGGTCACTCCTGTTTGCCTGTTTGCCTCACTCCTCCTGGTGTAGCCCAAGGAGGTTGAAGGGACAGGTGATCCTGGAAGACCTGATGCTCCTACCCTGCCTACCAGCGGAACTGGCAAGCTGGAAGGACTGCAGGCGATCACTAACCCGTGGTGGCGATCGAGCTGCAGGTCTGGACCAGCGCTCTCCGTGCAAAGAAGCACTGGACCGAGGACGGTAGCGTTGGTCTCGTGCATCAGGGGAGCTGCTACCAGTTGTGCAAGCTGTCCGGTCCCAGTGGGAGTGACAGTCGTTTGACTGGTAACGTCCACTAACGTGGTGAGAGCGAGCACCGTCCTCACGACGCGCTATGGTACCAGAAGCAGCCGAGGCTGTTCCTGGTGACCAGGGGGATCTCTTCCCAGCCTTGGCATGTGGACTCACCGGTAGGTAACCATACACTCGGTGACGTGAGCGAGTGAGCGGCTGAGACGGTCCCGATCCGAGGTGAAACCTCTGGAGCCGAGAGTAGAGGTACCAGCAGTAGCTGGTACCTCCATGGTCCCCGTCTTCTTCTTCCCTGAGGAAGGAGAGACGCGCCCCATTCCCGGAGGAATGGGAGGACCAGAGGAAGGCCCACCTGTCCCACCGGAGCGAGACAAACCCTTAGAAGTCTCTGAGCGAGGCATCTGGGGGGAGGGAGAGAGAGAGAGAGAGAGAGAGAGAGAGATAGAGAGATGAGAGGAGAGAGAGAGAGAGAGAGAGAGAGAGAGAGAGAGGCCACCTTCTTCCTTAGCTGGGGGCCTTGGAAGTCGAAGGGGAAGAGGCGGCAGAAGACGACAACGAAGATGAAGACAAAGAAGACGACGACACCCTCTTCTTCTTGGACTTCTTCTTCGCTAGCTTCCTCAGGACAGCAGACAGGTCTCCCATCCAGGATGGAGCTGGGGCAGTTGTGGTGGCAACAGAGCCCAACTCCACCTGTCCAGAAGAACCTGCAGGAGCGGCAGCACTTCCATGGGCAGGAACAGAGGCAGCAGGTATGGCAACAGCTACAGGAGGGTGATGCAAGGGAGAGCTCTTCGGGCACTCAAGTCAGGGGGCGAAGCGAGGATAGCAAAACCAGGTGGAGGAGGAACCATCTACCTCCGGGGGCACGTACAATAGTGGAGCTTGTACCGCAGCTGAAGGGGTGACCGTTGTCATGCGCTTGCTATGTGTATACCAGTTGTGGAGGTGCGGCATAACCTGGTGTCGAGACGGTCGTAGTCGTCCTCGTCTCCACCCCGTGAGTGACCAGGGTTGCAGTCAGATGGTGAATAAGCCCCTGAATACTCGGAGTGCCCGGAAGGCTCAGGGAGCGCCACACCTGCTGAAGATCCTGCCTGCAGAGGCAGACACAACCTGAGGAAGCAACGGTTGGGTTAATGGGGGGGGGGGGGGGGGGGGGTTCCATGTTCGCTCAGAGGGGGAAGGATCCCTCTCTGAACGGACAAAGACCCCGAGTACAACTCCAGGTCAAGGTGTCACCCTCCTTAGAGGCGGAAAGGGACACATCCCCCAAAGGGGAGAGAGAGCTATGTGCGGGAGCTGACGAGGAGGGAGGAAAGAAGATGACATGTCGGTCACCAAAGGTGTCGAGGGAGAGCTTTCCGACAACACCTTGGCGACTCTACAAGGCTTCTTCCTCTTCTCGTACAACTCCCACTGCTCCTCCGACCAAGAGACACAAACATCACACGTCAATGACCGAAAGCATTCACCCCCTCGGCATCTAGTACATAAGGGATGAGGGTCCACAGTATCACTGGACCTAAAAGCATCACATTTACGGCCTCCCACTCCAGGGCACACTCTCCGGTTGGATGGGGGGCGAGGGGGCTTCTCTGATTCGTGGGACTGCATGGTACACTGAGATGCACTTCCACAAAAATGAACAAAATAATAATAATAATAGAGTACTTATAATCACTTCCACACTATTCTAAGAGAAAAAGGGTGAAAAGTAATCCAAAGCTTTGATAATCTCATGACAGAGGCAGGCAGAGGCGAGCACACGTCTTCAACCAATGGCGGTCGAAAGCAAAGTAATATGTTTACCTCCAGTCGGGTGGGACTCCCGACCATCAGACAAGCAGTTACTGCCAAACTACCTTGTTAGTAAATCTTACAACCGGTCCAGCTGGCGTTGAATAGTAATTCCATATGTAAAGGACCGATGGTTTGTATAACGTGTCGGAACAACCTAATTTTTCCATCGCCTGAAGCATGATAGAGAACTTATATCTACTTGTGCTTTGAGGTTGGCAACAGCATCGAGTAAGGGTGTCAAAGAACCAAGATAGGACTGGATTGAACAGATGAGAGGGAAGCATAAGTTTTCAGTTGGGAATTCCTGACTAGTTAAACTTTTAGCTTTAGCCTTATACACTGCTTTCTTGTCTCTCTCTAACTTGTTAGTATAGCTAGTTAAAGCATTCCAAGTTTTCCTGTCCCAATTAACACATTCCCCTAAGTCAGATCCGGTGTGCAAATTTGACCCCTACAACCTCTCCAAATGGAGTGCGGCTCATCACTATGAGTTTTAGAAATTCTTGTATTGCAGCCTTTGCTGCAATACAAATACTACTAAGGCAGAGTAATTCAGGAGCAAAAACTATTTAAATAACAGCTAAACGTTGCTGAAATGGCTACCAAGATTTTAGAGTACTTCACCAAAAACTCCAGACATCGAGTGACACCAAAGCAATTCCAAAAATGACAATTTGTCCAAAATTGCATTTTTCCTAACTTTACAAACCTGAGGTCCTTTTACAATAGGAAGGTACTAGCGGCAGCTGGATAGGTCGTAAGCTTTCGAACAAGGGGTTCGGTAGTTAACTGCTTGTCCGACAGGCGCGCGCGTGACTGGGAGGTAAACAAAGGGATTTTGACGTAAGGAAAAATCTATTTCTGGGCGATTGGCTCGTGTCGCCAGCGAAATATCCTTTAATCTATTATTTCTAGGGTAAATGTACTAACACATACCAGAGAATAAATAAAATAAAGAAAAAGGTCAGTATAACTGACTCGCTCACCCTCCAGGAGGGTGTCGGTATGAACACTAGGCGAGTGAGACCACTACCACGAGCCAAATGCCAATAGAAATCTCCCACTACAAAAACCCTCCAAGAGGGGAGCCGACCCACAGAGTGAGCAGCTCGTACTACTACTACTCCATCCCATGCTGCCGACTGCTGCGCCTCTGGTGGCCATCCTGAAGTTAGCAGACAATCTTGGGCGAAGGGATGGGTAGGGTGGGATTTCGCTGGCGACACGAGCCAATCGCCCAGAAATAGATTTTTCCTTACGTCAAAATCCCTTTTCTGGGCTCAGCTCGTGTCGCTGCGCGAAATCGTACCAGAGAAATAGCACAAGATTGTAAACAAAAGTAATAAAATAAATTAGAATAGGTCTCAAATAAAAGATAAAATAAATATAAAGGGAATATAATTGCTAAAAAGATACATATACACAGTGATATAAAAATAGAAATATGCTTAAATTACGCTTAATTCTAATCATGTTTCTTAACATAAGGTAATTTACATATATACAGGTAAAATGACTTACATGTATCAAATGATATCTGTGTAAAGGCATGTATCAAAAATATAATAGCAATTAATATAATCAGATAAACACAATAACCAACAATGATAATATATAAAGGAATGTATATGACTTAATATACAAAACCCGTAACCATTATAATACGATGTATCCCCTAGCATAAAAATAAGGGGGTAACATCCATGAGATCAATGTTTATAATCATCTGTGAGTGTCCCTAGCAAAACAATAAGGGGCACCCACTACACCATCATAAAAGCAGCTAAGACACAAAGTGAATGCAAATGAACAAGGCAGGAATAGACGAACTGTTGGGTGAGGCAGGTAGAAAGGAGGACTGAATCTTCTACTACAGATTAGCTAGAGTCAGGGGAAACTATGTTACCCGCTGCTACTGCTGGAAATTTCAGAGCTTCCAAGGACTTAAGGTAGTGACGTTTGAAAACTGTCGGCGATTTCCATCCGGTATACTTTTTCAACTCATCGAAGTTCATATGTTGAAAATAATTAATTGAGGTGGCTACTGCCCTGACATCATGTGCTTTCGGGAAAGAGTCAGGATTGGCTTGCTTAATAAAGTACAGGATTTGTTGCCTGATGCCTTTAATGGATAAAGTTCCACCTTTTTCCCTCTTAAAGAGGGGACCCGATGAGGATGAGGAGGTCCTGGACAGAAAGGCTCGTAAGGTTGAAACTGGGCAAAGGGATACATCTTGTGGAAGGGGTAGTACCTTCCAAGGTTCCCACCTCATCAAAGGATCTTCATTCTTTGCTAAAAAGCTACGTTCCAGAGAAAGTAGGACTTCCCTGTGGGAAGGAATTGAATATGATCCGGATCCCTGGATAAAGCCGACAGTTTCTGAAATTCTTGCTCCTGAAGCTAAGCTTAATAAAAATAGGGTTTTTTCTTAGAGCATTATAAACGAGCATATGTCATTATCGGTTTCTGAAGCCAGTTTTAGAACATCGTTTAAGAACCATGAACTGACGTAGGCCTTACAGAAGGCCTAAGTCTAGCACATGCCTTAGGAATAGACGAGAAGTAGGAATCAGTCAAGTCTATGTTGAATCCAAATTGAAATATCTTTTTCAAGGCTGACTTGTTTGTCGTAATCGTGCTAGCTGCTAAACCTTTTTCAATAAGGATCTGAAAAAGGATATAGCTGAATTAACTGTCATGATTCTAATATCTGATTCTCTCAGGAATTGCTAACTTTTTGACAGCAGCATCATACTGTCTCAAAGTTGAATCCCTTTTATCGGATTCCAAGAAGAGGAATATTCTGAGGGTCAATATTCGCATCTCTTTTTGCCGCAAACTTCATGAAATCCATAAAGTTAGGGTTTTGAGAATCCTGAGGAAGCGAACAGTCTTCGTTTGTACTGACTGGGAGAGCCTGGGATTGGGGATCCGAAGAGGACGAAGGCCCAGCTCCAAAATTAGAGGTACCAGTTGCTCTTCGGCCAGTCTGGGGCTACTAGAGCCACTTGACCCTTGAATGTCCTGAGTTTGTTTAATACTTTCATGAGAAAGATTCACTGGAGGGAAGACATAAATCTTCTTCCAGTTGTTCCAGTCTAGAGCCAGGGCGTCCGTGGCATAGGCCAGAGGGTCTAGGTTGGGGCTACATAAACACGGTAGTTTGTGGTTCGCTTGAGATGCGAAGAGATCCACCTGTAGCCCTGGAACTCTTTGAAGGATCCATTGGAACGAACTGTTGTCCAGTGACCATTCCGACTCTAGGGGCACTGATCGGGATAGGGCGTCTGCTATGACTTTGTTTCTCACTCCAGCTATGTGAGTGGAGGAAAGATGCCAACTGAACTTGTCTGCCAGGGAGAAGATGGCTATCATGACATGATTTAGATGACGTGACTTGGAGCCTCCTCTGTTTATACAATGTACTACCACTGCGCTGTCCAGGACTAGCTTTATGTGGGAGTACTTTGGTGGGCGCAACCTTTTTAGAGTCAAGAACACTGCCATTGCCTCCAGTACGTTTATATGGAACTGACGGAACTGAGGTGACCAAGTCCCTTGAACCTTTTTGACCTGGGAATACCCTCCCCAACCGCTTAAGGACGCGTCTGTGTGGATGGTGATCCCTGGTGAGGGAACTGAAGGGGTACTGACACTGACAAATTCTTGACTTTCGCCCACGGCCGAAGCCGATTCTTTTAGAATCAGAGGGACTGAGGATAGTTTGTCCCTGGACCTGACATTTGCTCGCGCGAGCCAGATTCTGGTTAGGTCTTTCAGTTTGGCTTTCATTAAGACGTTCGTCACTGATGCAAACTGGAGAGAACCCAGGATCCTTTCCTGAGCTCTCCTTGACGCTAGTTTGTGACTTAGAAATTGCTTGACTGACTTCGCTATTTCTTTCCTTTTGGTTGATGGAATCGACAGAGTGTGGGAGGATAGATTCCATTGAATGCCCAGCCACTGAAAGTTTGACTCTGGGGTGAGTCTTGATTTGGTCCTGTTTATCTTGAAGCCTAGATATTCCAGGAACTGAATCACTTTCAGTGTAGCTCTGTTGCATTCCTCGACTGTTGGAGCCCAGATCAACCAATCGTCGAGATACGCTACTACCATAATCCCTTGTGACCTGAGTTGTTGCACTACCACTTCCGCTAGCTTCGTGAACACTCTGGGTGCCACGTTGAGTCCGAAGGGAACTACCTTGAAGGAGAATGTCTGGTCTCCTATCTTGAAACCCAGATACGGACGGAAGTGTCTTGCAATAGGGATATGATAGTAGGCGTCTGTAAGATCGATAGAGGTGGTGACGGCCCCACGGGGAAGTAAGGTCCGCACCTGTGATATCGTGAGCATCTTGAACTTGTCGCAGCGGATGGCTAAGTTTAAGCGGGCACAAGTCTAAGATTACCCTTCTTTTTTGTGAGCCTTTCTTTGGCACGCTGAACAAGCGACCTTGAAATTTTAATCTCTTGACTCTCGCTATAGCTCCTTTCTGAAGGAGGTCCTCCGCGTACTCTGTCAATTCTTTGGAAGGAAGTTGACGGAAAGGTCTGGCTGGAGGTGGGTTCGTCAACCAGCTCCAACCCAGACCTTTTGACACTATGCTCTGAGCCCATTCGCTGAAGTTCCACCGGTGGCGAAAGTGAAACAGCCTCCCTCCTACCTGAAGTTCTTCATTGGTTCTGGTAACCGCCCCGGCCTCCTCTGAAGTGCTTTCCCCTATTAAAGGGGCCTCCCGATCCTCTCCCACGAAAGGAACGCTTACCTCTGCCTCCCTTACCCGAGCGGTCATACTTCTGTGAAGCTTGACTCTCGAAGGCTTGATTGTAAGCTGGAGAGATGGCGTAAGAGGTGGAGGGCTGAGGCTGAGGGGATATCACATAAATTGGCTGTGATTGACCTTTAGAAGTGGAAGGTTGGGCTGCCTGCACTAATGGCACCGCTGGAACTTGCTGAGGAAAGCGTGGTTGCTTTTTCTGGTAAGGTTGGAAACGCCTGGGTTTCCTCTGTCCCTTACCTTTAGGTGTTAGGTCTTGCCTCCTCTTAGCCGTAAGGCCCCAACGGTCCTTAAGGCTCTGGTTCAACCTCGTAGCCTCTGACTGGACTTCCTTTACCATAGCTTCTGGGAAGAGATCTGCTCCCCAGATGTTAGACGAAAGTAACCTATTCGGCTCATGCCGAATGGTTGCCTCTTGCAGGACATGCTTCCTACAATTCGTTCTAGCAGTGGCAAACTCAAACATATCTGACTGTACCGTTTGAGTCAGGGATTTGGTCATGAGCTTAAAAATCGGTTCTGATCCATAGGCCATGGTTGCTACCTCGGTCATAGCCATAGAGTTAATTGATCTGGCTAGTCGCGATTTCGCGTCAAATTCAGCCTGAATAAGGCTATCTGGGAGCCTGGGTAGCTTTTCACCAAACTGCTCCATAGCACAGTCCGGTTTGAGTTTGCCAGCTGAGAAGGTGTTCGGCAAGTCTTCCCACAATTCTCCAACTGAGGGGAGTAACGGAGATGTGGGATCTGCTTCCTTCAACTGAGGTATGGGTTCCCCCTTCTGGGCGCTGGATGGTCGACCTCGCGATCTTGGTCAGGAACGGGAGCGGGGTGGACTCTCATCCATTGTGAAAAATGGTAAAGGGACTCTTAAAAGGTTGTATCTTGGTATTAGAACAATCCATGTCCTCTAAACACCTGAGCCATTCTCTCTGAGCCTGGTCTCGTGAATAGAGGACTGTCTCCTTTGGTACCCTATTGTCCCCGAACCATGGCTGAAGGTGTGAGCCTTGCGTAGCCTATGAACGGAGGCTGGAGGTCTTCCGGGTAGTAACTCGAAGTCCTCTATTTCTTCGAGTCCCAAATTCCGGTATAGAGATGAGACCGTCCTGGAAGGGGGCGTATGACGCTACTCTCCGTGGGTTGTTCATAGAGAACGGAGGTAGTGAGTCATACGGAGGAAGCTGAGTTCCACTTGTATTGGAAAGTGGAGGAGAGGCTAGAGGAGCTTCTCTCAGCCCGGCTATAATGGAGTCTTGGGAAGTAATCCTATCCGACAAACGAGAGATCATTTGTTCCATGCTACTCTTTAGGGACCCAACCAGGTCGCCCACCTGTGCAACAGGCC